>NW_004955412.1:13501055-13517682 GCF_000276665.1 Chinchilla lanigera | reverse complement strand
AAAAAAAAAAAAAAAAAAAAGATGGATCTGGTTGGTCCTGGAAAAGGAGTCTGGCACATTTGTCATTGGTTCCATCTGCATGATCACTTGGAGTTTGGCAGCCTCTGGGCAAGAGTAAACAAATTTTTCAAGAAATTGAAGCATGTGTAATCAAACCATGAGCACTAGAATGGAAAGGCAGATGGGAGAAAGAGCCACATCCATCTACTCTAGATATTAATTTTCCATTTTGTATATTACAAATAGTTTGTCCCAATCTGTTTTATTTTTTGCCTTTCTTTTAGCTTGCCATTTGCATTCAACAATAATGCAGAGTGGCCCTTCTTCCATTTTAGTCCACTTCGGTATTTTTGATGATGATTATGTCCTTTTTGTGGCCCAAGATAGTTTTCTGAAATACCTTCGGAACCCCCTGGCAGCATCTGTCAGCATACCAGGAAAGTAGTCTTCACCGGTTACTGCCTTGGTTTAATGGACCCTTTTTTCTTTTTATAATTTTTAGTTATTTTATAAATAACTTACAAAAATAAGAGTAAAAGAATAATGAAAAAATCATAATTTAAATGATATATATTCTTTATTTTTATTGTGAATATATATACAGAAACCCAAAAAATGCATATACACCTTAGTATTTCACCATACTCCTAAATGTCTGGAAGCTAATGGCCACCACTTTGAGCACCTTTTGTAAGCAGAGAGGCCAAAGGCAACTTACAGTAATCTCATGATGTCTCAGTAAAGTTAGTGCTAAAATTTCATTGTCATCATTAGAGTCGGATGTGCGGCCATGTGTCTGTTTGTATTCCTCTGTTGAATTGTGACATCTTCCTCTGTTGGGTTTCTTTTACTTGCCATTAGAGATGGGAAATTTTTTAAAGGCTTCTTTATTCTGAACTATGTTGAATGCAAGCCAAGAGTGGGCATAGATGCAGCGCTTCCAGTTACATGTACCGCAGTCAGTGGTGGTGCGGTGCTTTAGGGTGTGTAACAGGAAAACTGAAAGGTAAAGCAATGATGGTGTTGACTTCACTATTACATTACCCTTTTCAGTGACTTTATCAGTTTTCTTAGTATAGTCTTTGTTTTTAAAGCACGATTACAAATAATTTAAGATACAGAAAAATGTGCTTGCCTAGTAGCATGCGTGAGGCCCTGGCTTCAAAATCTAGCACTGCAAAAATGAAAACAACAACAAAACCGGGAAAAGAGTAAGACTACCAAGATCTCATATTATAGCTTAGATTTATAAATAAAAGTGTTATAGATCCATAGGATGACTGCTTGAATGGGTCTTATTTTCGTTTTTAAAATAGTATAAGTTTTCTTTGTTATTTTAGAAGAATCTGAAAAGAATAAAATTACAAACCGTAATATTTCCCAAATAGTTAAGAACTGCTTCAAAGAGAAAATTTTTAAAAAAGCTGGATTCAGTGGATGCTGATGTCACACCAAGGGCTGAGTTGCCCGGGAGTACGTAACAATTGTGTTAATGAGGGATTTACTAGGAGAGACACTTAGGCTTGTAGGAGCTCCCTCCAGCCTATGTCTTTCTGTGCCAGCATCACCTTATCTGTGCAGCATGGCCAGAAAGAACAATTTAACTTCTTTTGTTGTGTGTGGCAAGCACTTCCTCTACTTGTTCATGCTGTTTGTAGGAGCCCTGCTTTATCTCTGTGTGTTCTCCGCTAAGCTTCTTTTCTCTGTCAGAGCCCTAGAGGAGTTAGCTGTGGAAGTTGAGTGCATCTCTGTGGAGCGCAGAGCACTGCCAGCGTCCCAGTTGGGAAGGATCTCTCAGCGATGTGTTTGCCAAGCACGATATCATTGTGTACAGGCATTGCAGGAGTTTGCCAAACTCAGATGTAAGCTGCCAGTACAAATGCCACGTTGACATGACATTTACAAGTTTAGAATTCGGAGAAGGACTGGCACTAGAACACCCCTCAGCTGTCTCATTTAGGGCAGCAATAACTGGGCCAACTTCAGATTTTTGAACTCAGAAGTAAGAGTTAGGAAGCAGTCCTTCATGTAGAATTTGAAGTTATCACTACAGGTTTTTCTGGGGAATGAGAAGTCCATTTAGCCTGTTCCTGGGGTAAACCAGAGTGACTAAGCATCCAGAATCTAGAATAAAACTTAGCTTTGAATGAGACTCTTCATTTACTCCTTTGCCTCTGCACAGGTTTTGACTAATTAATAAAAAGTTTTGACTTTTGACTAATTTTAAGCCCCAGTTTACCATCTATAAAACAGCAAAAAGCCTAATATGGTGGCACATACTTATAATCCCAGCAGGGAGGCTGAGGCAGGAGGATTACAGCAAGTTTAAGGCTAGCCTGAACTACATAGTGAAACCCTATCTCAAAAAAAAAAACAAAAAAAAAACCATGGATAATAATGTCACTCTCCCCACGTGATTGTCAGATAGATTAGATGATATATTTAAAAGCTAAAGCACTTACTATATTCTTCAGAAACTCATGAGAAATTTGCATTTTCAGTTTTTGCCTTATTTTAGTAATAAGTAGATAGAATTTGCCAGGGACATGTTGACACAACATGACTTTCTGTGTTGAATCTCCCTGACTTGGGCATTAGTGGAATACTACACACAGGCCCCAGGACTTAGTTTTCTTTGCCTGTTTAGGGAAATTTAGACCTGGAGTCAGGGTCATTGCGTATATGGCATCTCTACAGTTTCTTAGATGCAGAGGCCTTTGGGGGTTAATATTGCATCTCTGCCTGCTGTGTGGTGCACATCTGTAATCCCAGTTACTTGGGAGTCTGAGGAAGGAGGATTGAAGGTTCAAAGCCAGCCTAGACAATTTAGAGAGACCCTATTTTAATATAAGAAGGACTGGGGGTATAGCTCAGTGGCACAGCATTCCCCTAGCACCAACCCCAGTACTCAAAAAGGCAAGCATTTCAGTAACAGCAGCCCTTTCATTGACCGGAGGACTTTTCTATGGCACATTCTTATGCAAAGTGAAGACCTAGAGCTATTTTGAAGGATACGCTTGGGCTTATTTGGGAATGTTTGTTTTTTGTTCTGGCATGGGGACCTCGGTCGCAAGTCTTCTGTAATGATCTAGTACCTAAACAGCAGGCTTCTCCGTGCGCTTTTATAAAGCATAATCCTCACCAGAAGCCTCAGCGTCATGTTCATAGTGAGTTCTCGCAGATGGTAACATTCTTCCTCACTCCCCGTGTTTTTCAGATCTTCAAGGCTCCTTCGGGCATTTTATGTCCCCTTCCTGTCAGATCAATACACAGTATATGTGAACTACACCATCTTCAAACCCCGGAAAGCAAAGCAAGCCAAGAAGAAAAGTGGAGGTTAGCAACACGTTCCTGCCTCAGAGGACAAGCATCTTGTTAACTAGCAGTTCCACTGCCCTGACTCCCTCGACTCACCACCTAGAGTGTTTTTAATAAAGGTCATCTGACAAGAATAGAGCGGTCTGGGTGCTTTGGGCTAGTCAAAATATTTCTTTCAAAGTCTAATCAAAGTTACATTCACTTCTGTGTCTCCTTTCTGCATGTAAACTTTGCAGATAGGCAGGAAAAAGGCCCTAAAGCACAGATAGGTATATTGCTACACATCTCATTGTTTTTTTCTGTTCAATTATTTATTAGACCGAAGAAGAGCAGAACCAGCTTACAGGAAGATTTGAAAATCCCTGGACTGGAAGGCTGTGTTAAGCTACTATCCACACTGGCGTGGCATCTGAGAACTAGCAAGCCTCTCGCAGGCCACATGGGCTTCTCCACCATAGCTGTTCCACAGCTCCTAGCGGACCTCATTGTTCAAATCCTAGTGCGAAAATGAGCCCAGCCTTGTTGCTAACAACATGTCCTTTTTCACCTCCAGCAAGACGAAGCTTCTGTAAAGCACTTCACAGGACCAGGCCCCTGTCCTGGAGTGATCTCAGGAAAAAGGCAACCATTTGAGGAACTGTGACATAATTTTATTGTACATGATGCCTTTAATTTCCATTTTATTTCCTTTACTACCAATTTCAACTATATGGCTATTTTATGTTTTCTTGTAAGTTTTAGCATGCTGTATCTTAAGTTCCTGACTCCTCTGTATAAAGTATCAATAGACTAACATATAGTAGAGCATTCTTAAAGAAATTAATCCTACCAGTTGACAGATTTGGATGACATCACATTTTTAAATGTATTCAGAGGCTGTTGCTGAGGACATTAGGAATTTTCTTTTTTTAAACAATCCTAGTGAAAAGGACCAGTGTATATTTATAGCCTGTTTTTCAGTTCTGTGGCAAGGCACACCCTGCATGAGGTACTTCTCGTCAAATAGGCAATGAGAAGGACTCATTAAAATGTAATAAGCATATACTGCTACTTTCCCTTTATTTACAGTATTTCACAGTTTACAAGGCACTTTCACAATGTCTCATTTGATCCTCACAATCACAATGCAGAATAGACAGCAGATGATTTTATCCCCATTTAACAGATGAGAAAACAGACTAAAGAGCTAGAGCCTGAACCTAGGTGGTTTAACTTGTCACCTAGCTTGAGAGGATGATGAAGTTGACCAGAGATCTGACTGATCCTGTAAGTTTCTGTTTCAAAGAAAAACTTCATCTACATTTCTTTGAGTTCATTGCAGCCTCAAATCTTCCTGTGTATGAGACCCTCATGGCAGCGCTGCATGATATAATCAGTCTTGTGGCAAGAAAGTACTACTTACTTTGCAAGTCCCATTCCTTTGCAGCCACAGAGGACCCCACTGTCTGAACTATCCCTGTCATTCCTCTAGGGTTACTTTATAGGTGCCTTATTTCCCTAAGGGTAACTATTTCTAGTAAAAAATAGACTGGATCTATTTTTCAGAATTTTCCATCTTTCATCTTTCAAAGGAAGGACTTTCCAATAGAGACTGATCCCAAGAGAGGAAGAGAAGTGATAATGGGACAAATGGGTGGTTACTGTACAAAAACTCTATTCTTCGGATGCTCTCTAAGGATCATTCTTTTCTTTTTAATGTAAGGAATATTCTGAGCTGGAGTAAAGCATGGGAAAGGTGAGAGGTCCAGACAGTTTAGAACAATAACTGGAAAGTAAACTGGAGCCCCACTTGTTTGAAAAATTTGTAACTTTTAATTTTTGATACTACTTGTTAGTGTTTTCCAAAGCAAATAGTGGGTATTTGATGGGATTACAGGGCAGAGGACTGTAAGTGAAGCATCTTGCCTTTCTTATAGTAATATCATACTGTCCACAGCACCAAAACCCCTGCTTTTTGCAGGGATAAGTAAGAGTCCAGTAATGGAGGTCAGTGAAGGGTCATGTTTGTCTAATCAGACTGGTGCAGGCCTGGAAGTCTACTGAAGCTCACTGGTAGAGTGTGTGCTCCCCGTCTGTGAGGCCCCGGGTTTGATACCTAGCAAACGCACATGTGCACATGCTCACCAACACATGCACACACACAGTGGTACAGTGTTGATCTGTTATTTTCTTGCTTGTTTGAAAAAAAATAAATGAAAGGCCCCCTGAGCAAGAGCTTTGTTATAGCACAAAAAAGTCAGGATTGGAGGGGCTGGGGATTTAGCTCAGCAGCACAGCGCCTGCCTGGCAAGCGCAAGGTCGTGAGTTCGATTCCCGGTACCGGAAAGAACCGCCCCCCCCCCCCCAAAAAAGTCAGGATTGATACAGGGCTTCCTTGGAATATCAGCTCCTATCCCTTTGAAAACCTCAATTTTGCTTTTCTCTGTTCTTTATCTCTTTAGTAAGAGCACAATAAATTGCAGAGTACTGTGCAAAGGGCTCTAGATAAGGAATATAAGAATCTGGTTTTTGTTGTGAAGGTGTTTTTCATGCGACAGTTTATGAGTACATTAAAAAATTTCCATCTCTTAGCATTACCGGGGCTCTGCCTGGGGAAATGAGTTTCAAACACGTGGTCAGAGTATCATTTTTCCTCCAGAGAATCAGTGTTCAGCATAAGCTACTTTACTCACCGTAAGTACGTAAGATACTTACTACTGTGTAGTCGTATTCAGAATGCCCTCTGATTACGGGCTCATTGAGGGAGTGGGCGCACTTGGCAAATCTCGGATTCTCTGATCTCCAGCTCTAAACCAGCTTTATCTGAACCCAAATCTTGTGACACTGAGTACCGTTACAAACCAGTCTGCACGGCAGGCATCTGTTACCAAAATTACTTCTCACCTGGTGGGTGTCATCTGATAAAAAAGAAGACAGGTCATTTTAATCTCTTGGGATAATCACAGAAAACTGCAGCCTCTGTTCCTTATTAGTGAATTGCAGTTGAGAAGCAGACTCACCGTTTTAAGAGGGTTCTTGATCCCAATCACTGCTTTAGGTCATTTCTCCTTGTTTGATGTTCTGGGAAAGTTTGAAAACCCTGCGTGATGATATACAGGATGACCATTCACCCATGGCAGTCCTTTACTGTGTTTCACATTTCCTGCGTATCCTGAAATAAGAATTCACTGTGATTGTGCTCTCTTCTGGCCAGTACCACACAGTTCTGCTTTTAATTTGGTTAATTTTATTTTCCCTAGAGAGAGAAAAGAGGCAAATTAAATCTTTGTCTCCAGAGACATAGTAAAGGTCATGTGTTAATCCATTCTTATGCTCCTACATTAAATGCCTTGAGTAAGTGGATAAATGGACATGTGCTCAGCTTTAATTTAAAAAATTTTTTTTCATCCTACTTCTGTATGGCATTGTGGGGAGTTCCGAGGCTCTCTCATACCTGTAAATCTGAGTATTGCCTTTAATTTTTCTCATTTTTGTAACCATGTGATTTATGCTGCCAGTGAAATCAGGAAGTAGTACAATGTTGAAGCAAGGGTATTCTCCAGTGTGTTTGTCTTTCTGATCCTTGCTCTTTATTTCATGTGTCAGTGTTTACATTACATATGTATTGTATTTTCTGTGAGAGAGAAAGTTAAATAAATCTTGGCAGTTTGATTTTCCTTTTAACTCTTCATTGGAAATTGGAAGAAGACAGAGCTCAGCTCCTGT
This sequence comes from Chinchilla lanigera, assembly GCF_000276665.1. NCBI lineage: Eukaryota > Metazoa > Chordata > Mammalia > Rodentia > Chinchillidae > Chinchilla > Chinchilla lanigera. The sequence goes on along the minus strand of NW_004955412.1, from coordinate 13,510,659 downwards.
TTCCCCTCTTCTCACCCCTAAGTGCCTTGCCTTTGAGAGGCCAAGTAGACCAGCGTGTTTATTTTGAAAACTTCAGGAAGAAGCGTTTGCAAAATCCAATGAGGATTAGTTTTATTTTACCTGTGGAAAAACCACACACAAGTAGGGATTACTTAACCTGTGAATATAAGGCTGAAAAGAGGTGAAGTTTTTAGATATATCTTGAGTGGATTGAGAGTCTCTGGACTATGAAAGTATAATTTCATATTTTCATGTAACTGGAAATCCCGATTCAGTTATATCTGACATTTGAGTAACTTCTCCCTTTGTTGCAAGTCGTCAGGAGGAATCAAACTTGTTTTTATAAATGAGTTTCTTAGCATTTGAAATTCATTGCATAGTTTCATAGCATCATTCCTATACTTTTCACATTACCCTCAATTACCCCTAGTAGCCATCTGGTTTTGTACCATTAGTTATTTTCTTTCCCCTATGGCCCAGAAAGCCCTTTTTTTTTTTTTTTTTTTTTGAGACAGGGTCTCGCTATGCAGTTCAGGCTGGCCTTGAGTTCACTTTGTAGCCCAGGCTGGCCTCGAACTTGCAACAATCCTCCTGCTTCAGCCTCCCAAGTGCTGGGATTACAGGTGTGTGCCGCCATGCCCGGCTATCCCCCTTTTTTTTTTTTTTTTCTTCTTTTAATAATGAAGATGCAGTTCATTTTTTATTTATAGATAGTGCCTTTTGTATCTTATGTTAAAAATTGTTACCTGAAGCAGTATCGGAAAGAGTTTCCTCTATGTTTTCTACTGCACTTTCTCAAGGTTTATGCCCTTGATTCTTGTTTTGACTTCTATGTTATTTTAGGGAAGGATGCCTTTAGTTCCAGGAGGAAGAAGCTCAAGGCCAGTTTCTTTCCCCTTTCTAAAATGTCCTGTTTTTCTCTGTATATCTGTTACTCTGCTTTTAGAGCTGAATCTCTCTTTCAAGAAGGCTTTCTAGATTCAGACCCCTTTCTAGATTCAGATTCCTTTTCTAAATTATTTTTGAATGTGGAGTGTCTTCACAGAAAGCATAAAATCTTAATGCTTAACCTTTTAAACCTGTCTCCCCAAAACATTTTTAGCGTGTGTGGGACAAACACCATGCCACAGTTCTGAGTATTCCCAGTGCTCCACCCAGGTTCCTGAACTTTAGTAATGTGTGTGTTTATTGACAGTGAAGTAAAAGTTAAGATGCTTCAGACTGACACACAGCTGTTGACCTTAATTTGGCATGGATTCTTAGACCACAAAAAATACAGCAAATTGTATATCCTGCAGTATTTGAAGCTCAATTTGTGAATGATGCTTTTCTTTTTTTGTTTTTTCTTTTTTTTGGTTTTTCTCCAGTACCGAGAACCGAACTCATGACCTTGCGCTTGCCAGGCAAGCGCTTTGCCGCTGAGCTAAATCCCCAGCCCCTGTGAATGATGCTTAATGTGTGCATAGTTTAGCAATTCTTCTGAAGTATACAAGCCTCTGCACAGAAGTAGATTCTTCAGAGTAGCATCTGAGCAGAGAGGATTCTGTTTTTGTTTTTTGTTTTTTGGTTTTTTTTTCTGGTCTTTTTGAGACAAGGTGTCACTGTGCAATTCAGGCTGGCCTTGAGCCCATTTTGTAGTCCAGGCTGGCCTTGAACTTGCAATGATCCTCCTGCCTCAGCCTCCCGAGTGCTGGGATTACAGGCGTGTACCACCACGCCCGGCTGAGAGGGTTCTGTTGTTGAATATTTCTGTTGCTTGATGTTGGAGGGTCAGACCTAGCACAGGAGACTTTTTGTTTTTTTGTTTTATTCTGGTACCAGGAATCAAACTCACGACCTCACACTTGCCAGGCAGGTGCTGTGCCGCTGAGCTAAATCCCTAGCCCCTGCACAGGAGACTTTTTGAATAAACCTGGGTTAGAAAGCCCTTCCTGCAGTTGCGGAGAGTGCTTACCCATCCCATGTGCTGCTAGAAAAAGAACATCTGACTGCAAGATGACTTTACAGTCATATATTTGGGTTAAATAATATTAAATAGAAAGTGAATTTTAAAATGGATAGTTGGGCTAGTGGTGGTTCACACTGTAATCCCAGCACTTGGGAGAGGCAGGAGGATCACCGTGAGTTCAAGGCCAACCTGGGCTACACAGTGAGCTCTTCTGTGAGGGCTCCTCTCGGAGCCAGGCGTGGTGGTGCACGCATGTAATCTCAGCACTCAGGAGGCTGAGGCAGGAGGATCATTGCGAGTTCAAGGCCAGCCTGGGCTACAAAATGAGCGCAAGGCCAGCCTGAACTGCATAGTGAGACCCTGTCTCTAAATTAAATAAAAGGAAAGCTGTTTTGTTTCTTCAGCTGTGGAGTTCAGCATAGACTTGACACAAATTATAACCCAACAAGTTTGATAAATGAAGGAAATTCAGATTAGGGATGAGACTATGGGACTGTAGTGATGACAAACTGGAAATTCCCTGTTGTCGCTTTGTAAAATAGTTAGCATGTGGTAACTCAGTAGATGGGTTTAAGTAGTATTTTCCTTAAAGGTAAGTTTGCCTTCACTTATTTATTTTCTTAACACTTACAAGATCGGTAGAGATTCGTGTTTTTTTTCTGCTAGCTTCTGGGTTTACTCTGCCATTCCATGCTTGGAGATGAAAGTATAAACCAGGTGACTTCTTGGTGGTCCTTGCAGCCAAAAGAGTGTACTTTCCAGGTCTCACTTGACTAGGGTTTTTCTGAGGCTGTGGGTTCCAGTGTCACCTGCCTTGGGAGGGCTCCCTCATCTCCATTTGCCTGCAAGAAAAGTATTTGGCAATGGGTGTTCTTGCCCGTTGGTTTGTCATTTTAGCTCATGTTTCCCAAGTGTTCAAATGGGAAGGGTTTCGTTTATTTTCCAGCTGCTTCGGCACCATTGTACTCAGTGCTGGAGTTCTGCTGTATAAATAACAGTTCTCAACCAGTGCTGCACCAGGTGGTCACTCTGGAGACCCTTTAAAATTGCCATTCTCTGGTTGGCCCCCGGAGAATTCTGAGTTAGTAGCCGGGAGGTCGGGTCCCATCACTATTTTTAAAAAACTCCTTAGATAATTCTCCTAATGTGTAGCAAGAATTGAACACTGCTGCTCCTGGTAAAGACAGAGTCAAACCAGGCATGGCAGTCCATGCCTGTATTCCCAGCGCTCTAGGAGGATGAGGCAGGAGGATTGCAAGTTCAATCCCCACTTAGGTAATTTAGCAAGACGCTGTCTCAAAATCAAAGAAGGGCTGGGATGTAGCTCAGTACAAAAACCCCCGGTACAGAAAAACACAACAACGCGAGAGGTAAACATCACACCAAAGATCAAAGATGATTAAGCTGGTAGAATGGTAACTTAAACATTCTGACCCCTGGTCGCCCAGGCCTGCGTCTAGGACCCATCTAGTCACAAATCCATTTCTCTACGTCAGCTTCTCTCAAACCTTATCTGTCCTCTCATTCCCTCTGGGCCCTGCTTGCTGGAAAACAGTTAACTAATATGGCACGGAAACAGCTAATGAATGTTAATAATTTACCACTGTCCTCTTCCCAATGACCCTCTCCTCTCAGTACATTGATATCACATCTAGGAAAAAAAATACCATGTTGGCAACTTCAGTCCCACGTGCTGCTGTTTTACTGATTTATTAGGTGGGAGGAGACAGTTTGAGCAGCCGGGCCTCCAGCCCTACCACGAGGCACCGCCCGGCCTGCTTGGGTAAGACCTTTGGCCGCCTGGAGCAGGACAGTGGAAAATGTGTGCGGGCCTGAAGCTGTCCTTCCTGCTCAGGACGCACTGGGAGAGCCAGCTTTGTATCGCTTTTAAAGGCATGCTTGGCTCTGTTCAAGACATACGGTGAAGACCCTACCCTGGCTTTGTTATTTTGCCTCTGATCTGCAGAGACATCTCCGCAGCGGACATGGGAACAAAGGTTAAGTTCACGTTCAGAGCTCACCTGGAATGTGTTCCGTTACTCAACAAGAAGACAGCACGTAGCGCTCCGGAGTTGGTCTCCTCTGTCTGGTCACCCTCTTGGCAGTGTCTGTACGCTTCCCCGGTATTTCCTATAACGTGTTTAATGTGTTCCCATTCTCTTCTTGCCAGGGAAACTCTGATGGAGATATGGAAGAAGAGAGGCTGGGTTTTTGGTGCTTTGTTTATAAAACAATCTAACAGCCTTTCCTCCTTTCCTTGGGCCTTTGTACTTGTGTTCTCACAGTGTATGATTACTGGATATTCTAAAATATGGCACTGGAGTTTAAATTTGCTGCCTCGTTTTTTTATTTTGTTTTTGCCACACTACTACCGCTGCCTGATAGCTTCAGCCATCCTGGCCTGCAGAGCCATCGTAGGAGCTCCCCTTGTGTCCAGCAGAGGGCATCCTACTCCTGTGAAGAATTTCAGAGCTCTTTCTTCAGCAACTTGACACATGCCCTTAGTATTTGTCATATTCCTGGTGTAATTCCAGGGTATGTTGAAATACCTTTTTTTAATAACAAAGATGTGATATTTTTTATACAATGGAGTACTACTCAGCTATAAAGAAAGATAAACTCAAGGCTTTTATAGGTAAATGGATGCAACTAGAGACCATACTCAAGTGAAATAAATCAGACCTGTATGTGTAAACATTGTGTCTCCCTAGTATAAGAAAATGAAAGAGCAAGTAAGACCCAAAAGGTACAATAGATACTGTGAGAGGGAAAGAAACTGCTCAAAAGGAAAGAACTGGGAATGGGTAAAGGAGAAAAGAAAGAAGGGAAAATATGTGTGTGTGTGTATATATATATGTATGATAACTAAGATAATTGTGCTACCAATTTCTATTGGTTTATTGAAAGGAATAGTTAATACTTAATTTAAAAAAATTTTTTTTACCAATTTTGCATGCTTATACTTAGTAATCTGAACAACTACTTTAAAGATAACAATATGCAATATAACAACCATTGTTGGTTTCCTCTCATCTTGTTTTGAAATTCTGTATCATTTTTCATGTTTTTAAAATTTTTATTCTCTTTAAAAATAAATAGATAAAAAAAGAAATACATTTTTTTTTTTTTAATCTGTGTTCCTACAGGGCACTTTTGTGCTATAGTTGCAGCATCTGTTGGAGAAAACCAGTAAAGCTGGGCAGGGTGGTGCGCGCCTGTAATGCCAGTACTCGGAAGACTGAACCAGGAGGATCACCACGAGTTCAAGGCCAGCTTGCACTACATGGTGAATTCAAGGGCAGCTTGAACTCCATAGTGAGACCCTGTCTCAAAAAACAAAACAGAACAAAAGAAAACAAACAAAAAACCCAAATAATAGTTTATCAGGGGCTGAGCTGTGCATCACAACAGTGGTCCCCCGACCGGTAGACAGCGTAGAAGTCGACACCTCTCCATTAGTTTCACTTCTTTGCCACGACACTGACTGTGGTTGTCAGGAATACTGTAACCGAGGTATCAGGTTGAGGGGGAAGCAGCTACTTTTAGGGACAAACACCAGCCATTTGCCCCTTGCATGTTTTCATACATGAACAAGCCGTATTGTGTACACATTCCTGCCTTTACCACCTCTGACTCGCTGATCCTGTCCAAGGCCACCCAAAGGACACAGGAGTGTCCGGGAGTGTGTCCTTTGGATGCCAACACATCATTTACAGAACAGTGGAAGGGAATGGCGTTTAGCAAGGCCTGCGCCCTGTGGAGTGGCAGGCTTTAGAACACCTTCCACTGGTCCAGGCCTAGGCCCTGCAGCGAGGAGCAAAGATTTGCCAAAAGAAATAAAATTAGCATCTTAAAGGTATAGGCTCATGGGTCGGGGATGTAGCTCAGCGGCATAAGCGCTTGCCTGGCGAACTTGAGGTCATGAGTTTGATTCCTGGTACCAAAAGAAAAAAATATAGGCTCACTACCGAGGCATACTTGGGCCTCGAGGAACAAGGTCAACTCTCCCAAATACAGAATGGGAATTTCCTTTGTCATGTGTGTGACACCTGATACCCCTCCTTTGTGCTTAGTCTTAGAAACATGGAATTGTATGCGTTTGGGGCTAGTGTTTTGTTTGTGTGGTTTTTATTTGTATGTATGTATTTAGTCGGTGTGAGGATTGAGCCCAGGACCTTTGCACTGAGTTATACCCCTGCCCCACCCCCCTATTTTGAGACAGAGTCTTGCTAAGTTGCCCAGGCTGACTTGAACTTGTCATCCCCCTGCCTCAGCTTTTCAGAGTGCTGAGATTACAGGCCTGGGCCATTATGCCCAGCTTTTTTTTTTTTTTTTTTTTTTAACAGATATACCTTCTAGACTCAGATTTGTTCTGTGAAGAAATAATACAATAACAAGTAGAGGTTGCTAAACATTTGGGTTGGGGATGCAGCTCAGTGGTAGAGTCCTTGCCTACCATGCATGAGTCCCTGGATTTGATCCCCAGAACTGCCAAAGAAAGTAAAAATTGCTTTATGTCAGGAGCGTTTTAAGCTGCTTTTTCTCACACAGTCCTGACGACAACCTTAAGAGGTGATGACCTTTTTCAATGGAGAAACATGCTCTCGCATGTTACTGTTTTGTCCAAGATAGCCTCAGTAGAAAGTTGCACACCTAGGATTTCAACCCAAGTAGTCTAGGGGTTGGGGGTCCAGCTCAGTGGTAGAGTGCTTCCCTGGCATGCTCAAGGTTCCATCTCTAGCGTCCAAACAAACAGAACAAAACACCAAAGAGGCTGGTTCTGTTTAACCATGACTTTGTACTCTATTTCATGACCTCTTTGTTGTTTTTTTGGTTTTTATTTTGTTTTGTTTTGCTTTTTTATTTTTATTTATTTATTTATTTTTGTGCCGGGAATTGAACTCAGGACCTTGCGCTTGCCAGGTAGGCGCTGTACTACTAAGCTACATCCCTGGCCCATGCTTTTTTTTTTTGAGACAGGGTCTCACTGTGCAGTTCAGACTGGTCTTGAACTCACTATATAGCCCAGGCTGGCCTCGAACTCACGGTAATCTTCCTCAACCTCCAGAATCGTGGGATTGCAGGCATGCTCCACCATGGCTTGTTTTGCTTTTGTAGTGCTGTGAGCTTAATGCAGGGCCTCATACAAGCTGGACAAGTGCCCTACTCCTGAACTACACCCCAAACCATCATGACCTCTTTGAAGTCCACAGTCCTTGACCTCCTTTTTGGATACTGTGATGAAGAAACTGAAAGGACTTGGTGGACAGAAAGAGCAGGATCCAGTCAGGTTGTTTCACTTATTTATCACCTTCTTAATCCACTCCCCAACCACAGCCTGAAGGTTGTCCTAGGATGACACAGTGAACGGATTGTACATTCAGTCTTGGTAGGGGCTTTTGTAGAACACGGAGCCCCAGCTCATTCTAATCACAGAGTGAGATCAAAGAGGTAACTGATTTCCTAAAGTCCTAGAAATTAGGGGAAATACAGTTTCTGGTTACAGCCTTAGCTGGCTTTCTGCCATGATCCAAACAGCATACCCAGGGGATCTTGGCACTAGTCCATTGTTAACTTCTGTGACTCCTAATACCTCCACGGGCAGATCAGACAAGGAAGTGGGAAAGACTACCATCTTTGGGGGAGACTACAAACAAAAGCTTTCAGGGCAGCAGGAGTATTTTAAGTAACATCTGCTTTTATAAAGTCAAACCTCACCAGGCATGGTGGCACACACCTGTAATCCCAGTCCTTGGGAGGCTGAGGCAGGAGGATTGCTGAGAGTTCGAGGCCAGCCTAGGGTACATAGTGAGAGGGAAAACAAAACAAAACAAAATGTCTGTGTAGCTAGAGCCTGGAGGCAGTGTGTCCGACTGCTGAAAGCTACTACTTACGTTGGCTGGGTCTGGTACAAGACGTGGTGATAAGAGGCTTACAAAAATAAGAGAGAGGAAGGAAATCTGGGCTCTACCCTGTGGATGTAGCAGGGCTGCATAGGAAAGAGCTGGGTAAGAGAAGCTATTGTACATACATGCCTAAGGACGCCGCAGGCAAGAGCAGAGGGGGAGTCAGAGTACATCTGCAGGGTGGTAATCAACAGCCAAGGATTGTTTCAGTAGGTGATAATCGTCATGAATGGTTCATAATCCAAAAAGCTGAGATGAAACGTGGTGTCCTGGGTTGAGTCCTACAACAGAAAAAGGGCATTAATGGAAATACGGGTGACATTTGAGTAAAATCTGGAGTTTACTATGTACTAAAAGCACAATTTGAATAGTACACATTGAGAAATCTCTTTTCCATGTCTGTTTCCCAGGTACTCAGTTACCCTGCCATAACCAACCAATGTTATTAGTTGTATGTGTCCATATATATATAGATATCTCAATCATATGAGTATGTTCTATTTTGTACAAATAGTAAGATATTATATACACTGTTCTGGCTCTGACTTTAAAATTTTTTTGTTTTTTTTTTTCTCACCTTCCTTTTCCTTTTCTTTTTCCTTTTCCTTTCCCCTTTTCTTTTGTGTGTGTGTGTGTGTGTGTGTGTGTGAGTGTGTGTGCACGCGCGCACGCGCTCACACATGCTGAGAATCTAACCTGGAGCCTTGGGTATGCTAAGCAAGTTCCCTTTCACTGAGTTACACCCACAGCCCTTAAGGTACTTTTTAATAGCCACTGAAAATTAAATTACCCATTTAGAAGCTATTTATTATTTCTGAACCTTTGCAACTTAAATTATACCTGCAACTTCAGTCACACCATGCCTTTTCATGTACCATTGTAACCAAAGTTTTTTTGCTGAGCTGATCTAGCAAGATGCTAATTTTTTTTTTTTTTTGTCTTTGAGACAGGGTCTCTCTATGCAGTTCAGGCTGGCCTTCAGGTCACTTTGTAGCGCAGGCTGGTCTCGAACTCACAATAATCCTCCTGCCTCAGCCTCCTGAGTGCTAGGAATACAAGCGTGTACCACCACACCCAGCAGCATCTAGCAAGATAACCAGGAGTTCTTTACTGAGAACATTAAAGCCTATAACAGGACTCAGAGGACAATACTTGAAAAAAAAAGTCACTATTCTGGTTCAAACTGGTTTACTGTAGCTTAAACCTACCCTAATGGGTAAAGGAAATACTAATTCTGACCGCTGTTCTCAGGGAAGTAGGAGCTTTTGCACAATAATCACAGGGCTCCAGGTGTTCTGTGTGTCATGGGCATTCGACTCAATGAGCTTCTGACACTGGTGTAGTACTTGCCATTAACAAAGCACTTCACATTATCATCTTATTCCTTACAGCTCTGAACTACTTTAACAATGGGAAAAAAAATTCTAAACTTGTTGTAGTGCTGCTGCCCTGTAATCACAGCTACTCCAGAAGCTAAGGCAGAAGCATCGCAAATTTGAAGCCAACCTGGGCACCTTAGTGAGACCATCTCAAAATAAAAAAAAAAAACACAAAGGATGGAGATGTGAGGCTCTGTATAGAGAGAAAGAAAGAAAAAGAAGAAGAAAAAAGAAGAAAGGAAAGGAAGGAAAGGAAAGGAAAGGGAAAGGAAAGGAAAAGAAAAGAAAAGAAAAGAAAAAAGAAAAAGAAAAGGATAGGAAAGGAAAGGAAAGGAAAGGAAAGGAAAGGAAAGGAAAGGAAAGGAAAGGAA
>NW_004955412.1:13495552-13500775 GCF_000276665.1 Chinchilla lanigera | reverse complement strand
GAGGAGAGGAGAGGAGAGGAAAGGAAAGGAAAGGAAAGGAAAGGAAAGGAAAGGAAAGGAAAGGAAAGGAAAGGAAAGGAAAGGAAAGGAAAGATCTTGAAGGTACAAAGCAGGTCTCCTAAGCCAGGTACCCTCTCATGCTTTCAGGTTGGCCCTCCCTGTTGCCAAAACTCAGTGACTGGAATCTTTTCCTATCTGCTTCTACTTCTTCAGTAGATAGTTACCATTAATGGTAACATTTGAAGACTCCCCAGTACCACCAAACTATAAACAAATAAATAAGAAGGAAAGAAGGCAAAAATATTGAGGTGACTTAAAGGGAAAATATTGCGTCCTACAGAATGATGATACTATATAAACACAAATTTGTCATCAATGTCACAGTGATAATTACTGCTTTGCAAAGGATAATACAGTCCTAGAATCAGTTTACGGAGGTCATCTTGCTAAAAGATGATACAGTTTGTTCCTCTTTACCCACAGATTCTGCATTCATGGATTTAAGTTACATGAAAGGAAGCATTTTTTAAAAAAAGTATCTATATTTTCAGGTGTGGTGGCACCTAGCTGTAATCCCAGTACTCGGGAGGCTGAGACAGGAGATTGCTGTGAGATCCAGGCCCATCCGGGCTACATAGTTAGTTCAAGGTCAGCCCGAACTACGCAGTAAGACCCTGTCTCAAAAACCAAAACAAAACAAACAAAAAAGTATCTTCACTGAACATATACAGACTTTTTTCCTTGTCATAATTCTCTAAGCAATACAGCATAACTCTTTACCTAGCACTGACATTGTATTAGACATTATAAATAATGTAGAGAAGATTTAAAGTATACAGGAGGATATACATGGGTTATAGGCAAATATGATGCCATTTTATAGCAGTGACTTGGGCATCTTTGGATTTTGGTAGGTGGGGGTGGTCCTACAACCAATCCCCTGTAGATCCCAAGGGAGGATTATAGTTGGAAAACACCTGTATGTGCCACAGGTTTTCTTTCCATGGCCTGGGCCATCCACCGCTCTCTTGCTGGCTCTTTAAATGGGACAACATTTTGGGAGAACGACTTACACGTCTCACACTTGACCTTCTCTCCCAGTGGGTGATTCTGCGGATCAGATCAGCATTTGCACGAGGCCTATTTTGTCAGTCTCTGTAGCTGTGAGCAACACAGAGGGTGACAGAATTCCAGGACTGACCCTTTTCTGCTGTGATAATTAGAGCTGTTATAAGCACAAGAGTTAATGGCTGTGATTCTGTATTCTTGGGCTTTCCTATATTTTTGATACTTTTGCTTGCAGGAACTGGGCAAGTCTAACCCTGTTTCCGTGATTCACACTGAATGAATGAACTATAGAACTCTGTGATTTTTTTTTTTTTTTTTTTTTTTGAGACAAGATCTCACTATGCACCTCAGGCTGGCCTTGAACTCATATATAGCCCAGGCTGGTCTTAAACTCATAATGATCCTCCTGGCCTCAGCCTCCTGATTGCTAGGGTTATAGGTGCACCACCATGCCTGGCAGAACTCTGTGCTTTTGTGCTGAGAATCTCATTTCCTAAGGGCTGCCTTTAATCCTCAGACTGATCTCAGTGTTTGGCTCTGGAGTTCACCAGTTTTTTTTTTTTTTTTTTTTTGTACCAGGAATTGAACTCAGGACCTTGTGTTTGCCAGGTAGGTGCTTGTACCACTGAGCTATATCCCTGGCCCAGTCATTTGTTTCTTGTGGTATGTGTGGGAAGTGGAGAGGAGACCGGAGGGAGCAACAGAGAGGAGAGAAGGATATGGAGATAACTCACGGCCACAGCACTGTATTGGTAGTGCTTGGGTAACTCCCAGAAACCCAGCAAAAGAGGGACCATCTTTTTAATCTGGGAAAACCCACAAGGGATAGGCACAGAACTGCTTATTGATAACAAGCTAAAGCTGTCATTTGCTTTTGCTGGCCAGAGTTTGCCTTCAAAGACTCTTTAGATCCTACCTGAGCAGATGCTTATTTACTGATACGGAAATTGTTTTTACAGATGAACCTTTTACATCAATGCCTTTCAAATGTCTGACACATTAGAAGCACCAGGGAGACTATAACTCATCTGGCTCCATTCTTAAGGGACTATGATTCAGTAGGTCTGCGTAGAGGCCAGGAATCTGCATTTTTTATTTGTCGACCCTGGAGAAAACCTATGCATACTTCATCTATGTTCTACCGCTGACCTACACCTCCAGCCCCAGGAATCTGCATTTTTAAAAGACATATTGGGTGTTTCACACGGTCACCAAACCATACTCCTGAAAAGCCTGCCTTACAGTTTGGCCCAGTTTCTGAAAGTCTTTCTGTTGCAGTCTGTTGTAATCATTTTCTTTATTGAAGGATTTATTGGCATCTCCATATGTATTACCTGTTTAATTCCCACAGCATCACAGTAACTAGAGCAGGGCCAGAGGTGATTAGCTGTGTTTTATTGGGAGTGAGGGGGTGGACAGTGCCACTGGGGCCTGTGGAGAGGCGGATCCCTATGAGTCAGTGACCGAGATGGGAACTGAAGTCCGGCCTTGATGACTCAAACCAGGCAATTTTCTGAGGCCTATTTTCTCAGCTTGTGATTTCATATTTAATCATAGTTATTCCTTAGGTCTCCGATTCATTGTGCTTGGGTAGGCAGATCTATCTGACTTTTAAACAAAATAGCTTAGCCTCAGTGTACCAGTCTTTGTCAGCATCTCAAGGCTCTTCTAAGGCTGAGTGAATATCCAGATTATGATATATACACAGGTGGAGCTGAGTTAGTGTGCTTCTCTCTGTGCTTGCGTTCTTTAGCATTTCTGAAGACTTTTTACATAAAGTAGAAAGGAACAGATTTGTCCTTTCCATGCTAGTAGAAACCCCCTCTGATCTTCTAACTGGTAAAGTACTAATTGAAAAACCTCCTTCTTGTCTCTCAAATTTGAGCAGTATATAGATCCATTTTTAATTTTTTTTTTTTCCCGGTACTGCGAATCGAACTCATGACCTTGCACTTACCGGGCAGGAGCTGTGCCGCTGAGCTAAATCCCCAGCCCTATATAGATCCATTTTTAAAGGAAACGAATCCTGAAAACCCTCAAATTATTATTACGTTACTTAATTTTACAAATATAAAGTAGGCATATAATGTTCTTTTTCATTTACTTATTCTAATATTTCAGTGATTTTCTTTTTGTGGTGCTAGTGGTCTAACCCAGGGCCTTATACATGGTAGGCAAGTGCTGTACCCCTAAACAATACCCCTAAGCCCCTGTTCTTTTATGGATAGTTCTTCTACAGGTAAAAAACCAAAACAGATTTACAAATTAAATGTAATAAAACCACAAGATTAATACTATTCAAATTAGCATTGCGGTAATTTAACAAGACAAATGATGTCTCTTGCTAAAACTAAAACATCCTTCATATTAGTTTCTTTTTATTCTTTTTAAAGACAGTGTCTCCCTTTGTAGTGCAGGCTGGCCTTGAACTCACTATGTACTCAGCTGGCCTTATACCTGTGACAATTCTCCTGCCCCAACCTCCCAAGTGCTGGGATTACAGGCATGCACCATCACACCAGGCCATCTCTTGTATTGTGACTATGGTACAGCCTGCTGAATCTTTTGAACACGCCTGTGATATCTTATTTTTCTCACTTCTTTTAGCACTACTAAAACAGCACAGTCCCATGATCATTTGGCTTTCACTTTGTGCATGGAAGCGTCTTTTTTGTTTTAAATCCACCTATGTTCTTTTCTCATTATTCTAGAACTACAGAAGCAGCAGTGAAACACATTCAAATGTAGGTGCTGAAATCATGTGTATTTATAAAATAATATAATTATTGTGCTATGCTAAAAGACTGATTTATAAAATAGTTATCCCAATAGCACAGACTATGTTTATGCAAATCTAAAAATATTATAACATTAAAACCCTGGAGAATACATCCATGGATCTAATTTGAGAAAAACTGTTCAGGTCTATTGGTTCCAATACTTTCACCACTATCAAAAGCTTTATCTACTCTGTTTAACTTCTCTGAGCCCTGTGCTTTTAAAAAAGTTTGTCTCCTAAATTGCATTTGTTCTCTCTCTCTCTCTCTCTCTCTCTCTCTCTCTCTCTCTCTCTCTCTCTCCTCTTTCTGAGATACAGTCTTTCTAAATTGTGCAAGCTAGGCTCGAACTTATGATCTTCCGCCTCAACCTACCAGGGTGCTGGGATTGTAGATGTGCGCACCATGTCCTGCTACATTTCTGAATAATTTTACAGTTTTAATAATCAGACCTATAAAAGTATCATTTCAGAACTCGTTGTCATCATATGCAGTTATCCTCAGATTGTTTTGTGCTATGCTAAAAGGGTAAGTGAAAACTTCCCGTTAAGTTTTGTACGAAAGAACTCTCAGACCCCTGTCCCCTCCTGCTGCCTTTGGTCTACGGAGGCCAGTTGAGGCTTTTTTGCAACAAGTAAAGTAGCCACTCCATTCAGTTTGGAAGGATTAAAGCTTGTCCTAGTTTTGCTTGTTTTACTTCTTGCATGCTAAAGAGCTAAAAAAATGGGAGGAAAAAAATACAACAGACGGCACCATTCCAGTACCAAGCTGAAAAGAAACACAAAAACAAGAGAGCAGCATGTTTTAAACAGCTTGCGTGGAAAAAATATTGACTGGGGAGTTTGGACAGCACTGTTCTCATTTTCTCTCACCGCCCGCGTTATTTGTCTTTGGGAGCAGGAGCCAGCCACGATTCTGGCAAAGAGGCCGAAGGAAGAGGTGGAGGGGTTCGGTGTAGGCTTGAGGCCCAGTGGAGGAATTAGGGCCTCAGACCCAGTGGCTCGGAGCCAGGATGCAGCTGGGGGAGGCGCTACAGCCTTTTCCTCCTGGCCCCCGGCACCCTTCTGACCTGCCTGCGCCCTGTGGGATCGCAGCACGGATCGCTCGGGTCCCTGGCTCCTTAAGACCACAGCTAGAAGGATGAATCCCTGCCCCTGTTTCTTTCGGGTGGGGAAAGGTCGCAGGGGGTCTGTTCGCTTTCTCAGCCCACCCTTCTTCTGGAGTTCAGATCTACAACTCCTACAATGTAGGTCAGATGGGAGCCTCCATCACCAAGGCAGATGTTCACTTCCCCCACCTCCACAGAACCGGCGCACCGGGCTCAACCACGCCGGCCTGGGCGCGGGGCGTGGCCTGGGCGCGGGGCGTGGCCTGGGCG
>NW_004955412.1:13487348-13494942 GCF_000276665.1 Chinchilla lanigera | reverse complement strand
GGGGAGCCGGGGGAGCCCTGGGGGGCGCAGCGTCTCCGGCTGCCCGGCTGGGACGCCGGCTGGGCTCGCGGGGCAGACGGGGTGGGAGGGCTGAGTAACCTGCGCGGTCGCGCCGGCGGCTGGGAGGGGACGTCTCTTTGGGAAGACGGGGGTTGTGTTCAGCCGTTTCGCCTTCTCTACTGCTGTGGCTCTCTTCTTAAAAATGATCTTACTTCCTGGGTATTGTCATTCATTCATTTCTGTTCTAAGCTCTTCATTGTTTTTCCGTGGAAATTCGCCCCTGGCTAATGCGTGATACCCTGCCTGGCTTTTTACTTTGTTGATCTTCCCACTTTCCTTTCTTGTTTTTTTTTTTAAAGCTCCGACTCAACAGTATTAAAAAGTTGTCAACAATTGCCCTGGCACTTGGAGTAGAAAGGACTCGAACCGAACTGCTGCCCTTCCTTACAGGTAAGCGTGTTTGTTTGGAGCATCATTAAATCCTGAAGCGAGGATTGCTGTGCAAAAGGGACAGAACGAAGCGTGCAGTAAGGTTGCAGCTGGGTGTATTTGAACATTAACCAGTTAGCAGACTGGAAAGTAAACTGATGCAGGAGTATGAATTTCTAATTAATCCTGCTGCTTGAGAAGGAGGAAAATGTGGTTAGGATTGGGAATGTCCCTCTTACTGTGTACTCTGTTCCAACTGAGGGGTGAGTGTGCAGCTCAAGGCCGCCTGTCCTTATTGATGAGTACCCAGTTGTTGTCATTTCCAGATACAATTTATGATGAAGATGAAGTGTTGTTAGCTCTTGCTGAGCAACTGGGAAATTTCACTGGCCTGGTGGGAGGTCCTGACTTTGCCCACTGTCTGCTGGTGAGTACCTGTCCACTGTCTACACTTCTAGAACTTTTATAGTGTAAATGACACATTCTTTGGTGAGAAACACAGTACAGCATTTTTTTCTGCAGATCTTTTTATGGATAGGTAGTCATAATGCTAGCAGTCAAAAATGAATAATGTAAGTACTTTGAACTCAACCTTTGTTATTTCTTCTGACTGAATAGAAGAACTTCTTTCTTTTCTGCACAGTAACCTACTAGTTCAGAGGTCGGAGGGAAAGGATGTGATTATTTTTATGGTTTTTTCCCTCTGAAATTGGAAGTCTTTATTTGTTGTTGATGTTTTTTGAGACAGGGTCTCGCTCTGTAATTCAGGCTATCCTTGAACTCTGTGTGTAGCCCAGAGTGGCCTTGAACTTGTGACAATCCTCCTGCCTCAGTCTTCCAACTGCTGGGCTTACAGGTGTACTCTATCACACCTGGCTTTGAAATTGGAAGTCTTTTTTTTTTTTAAAGAGAAAAAAATAAAAATTTGAAAACAAAATAATAGGAGGGTAACAATGGTTAGTACATTGAATGTTGTTATCTTTAGTTACTCAGAGAACAAGATACAGGCATTGAATTGTCCAAACAACATTAGCCCAAACTTTTCTTTTTAGTTAAGAGAAATTAGTAGTATAACTGTCTTAACTGTCGTGTGTATTTGTGTATGTGTGTGTATATATATATTTTTTTCTTTTCTCTTCCTCCTTTTCTCCTTTGCCCCATCCCAGTTTCTCTTTTCTTTTGACCAGTTTCTTCCCGTTTTATAATATCTAGTGTACATTTTAGATCTTACTTAGTATTTCAGCTTCTCACACTAGGGAGACAATACATTGTTTGCACATGTGCATCTGGTTTATTTCATTCATGAGTATGGTCTGTAGTTGGCGTCCATTTACTTATAAAAGTCTCCAGTTAATCCTTTATGGCTGAGTAGTACTTCATAGTATGAAAAGACCACATCATTTATCCACTCCTCAGTTGATGGGCATTTGGTTTGTTTCCAGAACTTAGCTCCTACAAATTGTGTTGCTCTAAACATTGGTGCACATATATCACTGTGATAGGATGTTTTTAATTCTTCTGGGAAGGTACCCAGAGTGGTTAGCTGGGTCAAATGGGACCTCCACTCCTAGTGTTTTGAGGAATCTACACTGATTTCCACAGTGGTTGCACCAGCCTACACTCCCATCAGCAGTGGAGAAGTGTTTCTTTTTCCCCACAGCCCTTCCAACATTTGTTATTGGTTGATTTCTTGATAATAGCTATTCTTTCTGGGGTGAGATGGAATCTCAGTGTTGTTTTAATTTGCATCTCTCAAGTGACTAGTGATGTTGAACATTTTCTCATAAATTTATTTGCTGTTTGTATTTCTTTATCCAAGAAGTGTGTAATTCATCTCAGATGCCCATTTTTGGATTGGGTCTTTAAATTTGGGAGTTCTTAGATTTTTTGAGTCCTTCATATGTTCTTAGTAGTAATCCTTTGAGGAACAGCGGGCAAACATTTTTCCCCACATTGTGGGTTGTCTCTACCCTTTTGTTGGTGGTTTCTCTTGCTGTGCAAAAGCTGTTTAATAAGATGACATATTAGTTGTTGATTCTTTGTGATAGTTCCTCTATGATCAGAGTTTTATTCATGCAGTCTTTGCCTATATCAGTGTCTTCAAGAGTTTCACCTATTCTGTCTTCCAGAAGATTTAATGTTTCTGCTTTAACATTTAGATTTTTGATCCATTTGGAATTTAATTTAGTGCATGGTGAAAGATATGGGTCCAGTTTTAATCTTCAGTGTGTGCAGAGCCAGTTTTCCCAGCACCATTTATTAAAGAAGCTATCTGAAATTGGAAGTCTTAATTCTCTTCTAGTAATATTTTCTCTTTGTCCATCTTTTGCACCTGACTAATCTTTGTGAATTTAATGAGTTGACTGTATCAGGCACATTGTAAGTTACTATATTAATGTTTAAGAAGACCAGTGTGCATGGGTTGAGGTCTCTTGCCTTTTTGTGTAACAAGTAAATTGTTGATGCTTCAGTGGAAAAATATAAACACATACAAATCCCCCAAATAATGGAGAGCAGAAAGGGATTAATTTAGGGTGATCAGGGAAGATGACATTAGAACTAGGTTTTAAAGGATGCCTAAGAATTCACCATTTAGAGCCGAGGAAATAGCTCAGCGGCATAAGCACCTGCCTGGCAAGTGCAAGGTCCTGAGTTCGATTCCTGGTAACAAAACAAAACAAAACAAAAAAATTCACCAGTTGGGCAAGGTAGGGTATGTGCTTCAAGACTTTTCATAGTGATGATGCTGGCTTTCATCATTTCCCTACCACAATCTGTTCTGTGCAACTCCAGGGATGTATGGATAAATATGTATACATACGTATAGAGCAGTAGTTTAGGTAGTTTCTATGTATATTTCATGTTAAGTTTTTCTGATTGTGATTTTTCCTGCTTGGATTTCAAGCAGGCATTTCTTTTTCTTTTTCTTTTTCTTTTTTTTTTTTTTTTTTTTTTAAGGCATTTCAAATTTAACATGCCTAAAACTTTCCTTAAAATATTCCTTTCATGTAGTTGTGTCACTGTCTAGCTAGTTACTCAAGCCAGTGCCTAGAATCTTTTTTTTCCCCCCTGCTCTCTGGGGATTGAATTCAAGGTCTCCCACATGCTAGGCAAGCATAGTACCAGTGGGCTGCATCCCTGGTCCTAGAAGATATTTTTGAGTCCTTCTCCACTCCTTCCTTACACTCCTCCTTCCTATTAGTAGCTTCTAGATAGTTTACATACATACCAGATCTCTTTCCTTCATCCCTACTACTACTGCTCTAGATTAAACCTCATAACCTTTTTTCTCTAGGTTATTCTTGTAGCTTCCTAACTACGGGCGTTCAATTTAGTTTAGTTTAGGTTTTTTTTTTTTTTCTTTTTTTTTTTTTCCTTTGGTGGTCGGGAGTCTCACTGTGTAGTTCAGGCTGGCCCTGAGTTCATTTTGTAGCCCAGGCTGGCCTTGAACTCGAAGTGATCCTTCTGCCTCAGTCTCCCATGTTCTGGCATTGCAGGCACAATCACCACACCGGGTTTAGATAGTCAGTTTAGGGTTTGTTCACTTTATGATGCTGAAAAAGGATATATGTATTCAATAGAAACCGTATGTTTAGAATTTTGATCTTTTCCCAGGCTAGCAAACTCAGTACAGTACTCATATGCTGCCCAGCATTGACAGCAAGTTGCAGCTCTCAGCCACATGATCACAAGGGTGAACAACTGATACTACTCACATACTGCATGGCTAACCTGATGTTTGTAGGTTATGTGTAGTCAGTGCATTTTTGACTTATGATAGCTTTATTGGGATGTACTGTAATTCTGGAGATTTAGTGGCATCTGTAGTTGCCTCCCTCTCCTACAGTTCACTCTTTACTCAACAGAGGAATCCTCCCTACTATGGCTCCTTGAAAATTCAGACTGTACCTTGTCATAAGACCTTGCTGTGACCTGCCTCTAGAGGTTCATCACACATCACTTTCTGCACTGAGAACTTTTTCCATTTCCAGTCTTCTTTCTGTTCTTTGGGTAAGCCAAACTCAATGCCTTAAGACATTTGCTGTAGGTGTTATTTCTTTTTTTTTTTTTGTAGGTGTTATTTCTAATGAAATGCTATTTTGAAGCTTTCTGTCTTGGGCGTCATGTCACAACTACTTCAGCTCGTCGTCTGAGGCCTTCTCTGTCCACCCAACTTGAAATAGCCTCATAGTCACTCCTTATCACCTAATCTTGTTCTGTTTGTCTACCAAGTACTAGTCACCATGTGCTTGTTGGGTTGATTGCGTCTTTCTCCACTAGAATGTAAACTTCCCCTAGAGGAAGGAACCTTGTTTGTACATTTCTTCTGTATCCTCAGTGTTAGTGTTAGAGCACAGTAATAATCATTTATTAAAAGAGTGAATTTCATAGGCTTGGAACCATGAAACTTGTTTGGTTCAAAAGTGCTGAAGTGCGAAGAATTGGGTCTGGAGTAGGCAGGAGTGGTAATCAAGGACCAGTAGGAAAAGAACATAGAGAAGTAGGCAGAGTTCAGATCAAGAGGCAACTCAGAAGTGATTCTCCAGAATTCTGCTTAAGCTGTAGTAGTGATAGAGGTTATTCAGTGGTATTGCATGGTCAGGCAGGGATTGATAGAAAAATTTTGGCAAGTCAGAAGCAGTATGTTTCAATGGGCTGCTGAAATACCCTCTTGAAAGCTGAGTACTATCTAGCCCTGGTATCAAACAGTTTCTAAAGTATGTTACTTTATTAGACAGGCTCTCTTCTTTCCTTTGAATCATTATCCATGTGTTTTATTCTGTTGGTCAATTCTCATTCGGAGTTTTATGCTTTAGCATGTGCAGCTGATGGCATAATGCTACACTTGATTTTAGCCAAAAGGCTGAGAAGTGATAAAGGCTTAACGCTGAATCTGCCTAGACCAAATGCAAACCTAGAAAGGCAGAGATATAGAGAACCAGCCTGTCTCATTTTACACTGAATTATATTATATTCAATGGCTAATTCTAGTTCAGACCTTCAATCCCTTTGTTCTCTCCTGTTTCTAAAGCTAGAAGTAACGTTTCCTACTATCTTTGTACTCTTCACTTGATGTTCTGTCAAAAACTTGCTCTTTCGTTAAGGGAAAGATTGTCAGTGATTTTGACAGAAAGTAGTTTTGTACTCAGCCTTTTATAGGTTGGATACATTGATGGTGTGGAACAAGTAGACAGGGTTGATCGTACCTTTAGGAATGGTAGAACAGTGCTTAAAAGACTGTGAACCCAGTGACCTGCCAGGATACCATCATATGTAATTTGGTGCATAGCTTTGATTGTATTATTGCACTTATTCTTAAGGAAATACACACACTCCTGTCTCAATTTGGTTTCATATTATTTAAACTTAAGTGATTCAGTTCCCAGTAATAGTAATATTGTGTCAGATCTCTTCTACTGTATCATTTGTAGACACCATCTGGGAATTGCCATCTGGGACATGTATCTTGGCTTTTCTACAGAAGTCATGTCTTTAGGTTGGCCACACCATATGTTATCACTGTGTGAACTGAAAGTAACCATGTGGTATGGTGTAGCTAACATTCTGGCTATGTGTACTGCTTCCCTTTAGTCACATTAAAGGTGACAATCTATCTAACCTGATTCGATAAGTTTTCTTTGGTTTTCCTTTTGATCTCTTCAGCCTCCTTTGGAAAGTCTGGCGACTGTGGAAGAGACCGTTGTTCGAGACAAGGCTGTGGAATCCCTGAGGCAGATCTCCCAGGAGCACACTCCTATTGCTCTGGAAGCTCATTTTGTCCCTCTGGTGAAACGCCTGGCGAGTGGGGATTGGTTTACCTCTCGCACATCTGCATGTGGTTTGTTCAGCGTTTGCTATCCCAGGGCTTCAAATGATGTCAAGGCAGAAATTAGACAGTAAGATATTTTTAGTATTTTTTATTATTCAGGGTTATTGGGGACTCAAGTGACAGTTTCCACTGTACAATACCTTGTTACTAGTGAGTCACTGATACTGGGATAGTGGAATTAATGATAACATTTTCGTTATTCCCTCAAATATATCTGTGTTTTATTTTTGTTACAAACCTAGTCACTGATGTGTGTAAGAGAAAACCTCCAAAGTTTCAGTCTGTATGTGTTGAGGTATGTTAAATCAGAAGTATTTAGCAGAGCATACTCTTGTTTAATGTTGCAGGCATTTCCGTTCCTTGTGCTCAGATGATACACCAATGGTACGACGAGCGGCTGCTTCCAAATTGGGTGAATTTGCAAAAGTTTTGGAATTAGACAGCGTGAAAACTGAAATTGTCCCTTTGTTCACTACTCTAGCTTCAGATGAACAGGTAAATAACTCTTTTTTTGTTGTTGTTGAGGCAGGATCTCACTGTGTAACTCAGCCTGGCTTTGAACTTGCTCATTTAGCCCAGGCTGGACTTGAACTCCTGGGGATCCTCCTGCCTTAGCCTCCGGAGTGCTAGGATTTCAGGTGTGTGCCACTGCACCTGGCTATAACTCCTATATTTAAGTAGTACAAATATGGTCCTCCCCTCTAACATTTTAAGTATATATTTTTTATGGTACTTGGGATTGAAGTCAGAGCCTTTGCACGCTGATCTATATCTTTAGCCCTGTTTTAGACATTTTAAGACAGGGATTTGGTAAGCTCCCCAGGTTGGGCTTGAACTCGTGATCCTTCTGACTCAGTCTCCTGAGAAGCTGGGTGGCATGCCACCACAACCAGCTCATTTTAAACATTTCTTTGGGCATTTTCTATTAGGATCTGTTTTGCAAAATTAATACGTAATTCTGGCCTGATACAACTTATCTCACTGTACTCAAGAAGGGGAAGTCAGAGAGGAAATAGGAGCCATAATTAGAAAGGAAGACCAAAGCTGCATAACATGCCTTTGGAAATTGCAGGCTGTATTGTAACATGATAGAGTAATGTTTCCTGGAATTTTGACTTCAGATAAATATTAGAGCATAGAATACGTTAGGAAAGTTATTTGATCTCTACACTAATGAATGAGATTACTGCATATAATAATTTTTAACTCCCAAGGATCTAGACAGGACTTTCTTTCCTTCCTTTCTTTCTTTTCTTTCTTTTCTTTCTTTCTTTCTTTCTTTCTTTCTTTCTTTCTTTCTTTCTTTCTTTCTTTCTTTCTTTCTTTCTCTTTCTT
>NW_004955412.1:13471396-13486973 GCF_000276665.1 Chinchilla lanigera | reverse complement strand
TTTTTTTTTTTGGGTTTTTCTCCGGTACTGGGAACCGAACTCACGACCTTGCGCTTGCCAGGCAGGCGCTTTTGCCGCTGAGCTAAATCCCCAGCCCCCTTGCAGACTTCTTTTGTGAAGGGCCAGATCATAAACTTATTTTAGGTTTTGTGGGTCCAATAGTCTTCCATCGTAACTATCTACTGCTGTTGTGCAAAAAACAGCCACAGAGAATATGCAAACTAATGAACATGTCAGTGTTCCAGTAAAAACTTATTTATGAAAACTGTGTCTGGATTTGACCACTGTTTTCTGTACCCTTGACCTGTACCTGCTCTTTGAAAGTTTAAGTGTACCCACTCTAATGAAAGTTAAGTTTGATATTTTGGGGGTAAAAAGACAGCTTCATAGTTGGGAGTATGTATGCTACTTTTAGCAGCATTTGATGCTCAAAATATGTGAGGTGCTTTTTTATAAAATACTTATGTTCCCTCTGCCCACCAACAGAATAACTGCTTTTGCCTTACTCATTTATTGAAAACATACTTGCTGAACCCCTATTATGTAACTAGGCACTGTTCTGGTGCTGGAGAACAATGTTGAACGAGTCTTACAGAGAACTTACTCTCATGGAGTTTACATTTTAATGGAGAAAATAAATAGACCAGTATGAGGGTTAAATTTATGAAAGCAAAGTAGAATGACAAAATAGGGAATGACTATTGGGCATTTTTCTAGACTTGTCAGAGAGGACTGGAGAAGTAGCGTAAACTGACACATGAAAGAAGAATGTCGTCCGTTCCACTTCTTAGATTGTGAGAGCTCCAGGAAAAGAGAATTCCTGAAAGAGAGGGTGTGTAGTGTGACGGTCTTGTGATGGGAATATAGTTGTCTAAAGATGCATCGTGCTAAGAGATGAGTTGGAGAAGAAAGTAAGCAAGGCCAATTCTTTAGGCCAGAATATAGAGTTTGGATTCTTTTCCTAGATTTTGAGTGGGAATGTGACACGGTATAATTAATATCTTCTAAAGATCATTCTGGCTTCTGGGTGGAAACTAAATTGGGAGAGGGATGAGAATTCAAAAAAACCAGGTAGGAGACTGTTACAATGGGGAGAGTCTGTTTATAAGGTTTGGAAGTGGAGTTGAGAACATTTATACTGGTGTGTTGGATGAGGAAAAGAGGGATCAGCATCTAAACTTTTGGATTGAGCAGTTGGATGGTGTTGTTGCCGAGATGGAGAGGATTTTGCGAGGAGGGACAGGTGTAGGGGAGAAAATAAGGAATTCTGGAAGAGAAGTGGTAAGTGTTTGTTGGCATATATTTTAGTAGATGATAGTAGTTTCCTGATTTGGCTTCATTTTCAAAATCCAAAGATACCTGTGTAGCCAGTACCAAGAACCTAGTTCTGCCTTTTTTGCCTATTCCTTTCTATCAGAAGAGTGAATGTGTCTTAGGCATGTAGGTTATTGTTGTGGATTCGTATCATTTAAAATTGGTACTATTTTAGAGAGTTAAGTATCATCTTTGATTATTACATATGTGTATACCACAGTGTAATTCTGTCTGCACTGAGTTTTTGTCCTGTTTCTCCTGGGTGCTTATATGTTCATGTGTTTTCTACTTCTGCTTACATATGTGTAATTTCCAGGTCATCTTAGTTCCCAGTCATGTATTTCTACTTCTCAGAGGACATACAGGTGTCACATTGGCCCTTGACATTTTATGTCTGGAACTCTTAGTTCATTAGTCCCATGTTGTTCTAATTTTTTCTGCTGTTTTTTTTTCCGATATGCTGACCTCAAAGTCAGCCTCTTTTTGATCTTCAACATTTATTTGTTCAGTTTTTTTTTTTTTTTGAGACAAGGTCTTGCTTTGTGGTGCAGGCTGGCCTTGAACTCACTATATAGCCCATGCTGGCCTTGAATGCATGATGACCTTCCTGCCTCAGCTTCCCAGATGCTGGGATTACAGGTGTGTGCCATCATGCCCAGCTATCTTCAACATTTAAATCCATTTTTTTTATTACTTGCTTTCCGTTGTTTGTGTATTTCTAACTGAACTTTCTCAGTGATTTGCTCTGACCCCTTTCTCTGTTCTTATTTAATAAAAAACTTATACAAAGATAATTTTCATTTTTATCCTTGGAGTCACTATTACAAGTAAGGCTTTGAAGGTATCATTGAAATGTTCCTTTTTTTTCATTTAATCTTTATATATTCTTTCATTTTTAAAAAAATAAGAACCCTGCACTCCAGCCAAGATAATTTTCTTTTTACTTTTAGAATAATATCAGTTCTATCTTTGTGGCTTTCATGTGCCATTCCATGCAGGGGGAGCAGCAGTTCAGCAGTTTCAAGCCATGAGACGCAAAATCACATGTAGTGTACCTGGTTTTTTTTTTAAAAAACAGTATCAACAACAGTACTACTTCAAACCATACAAAGTACTCCCTTGGCTCTCACTAAATATTGTGTAACAGAAATTTATCTCTTTAGGACTCAGTGCGCCTCCTAGCTGTGGAAGCTTGTGTCAGTATTGCCCAGTTGTTGTCTCAGGAAGATCTTGAGGTCTTGGTAATGCCTACCCTTCGACAAGCAGCTGAAGATAAATCTTGGCGAGTTCGCTATATGGTAGCTGACAAGTTTTCAGAGGTAAAATCATTGTACTGACATTGTTAAGTGTTAAAGGAGAAAGTCAAAGCAGAAACCCATCGAATTTGCTGTGATATCAAAAGTTTCTGAACTAATTCTGTTGAATAGATAGTGTTGTGACAAAAATAAATATTTGAAGATTACAGTTTTATTCTTATTATTTTGTTAGTATACATTAAAATCTGTACAAATTTCTTTAAAGCTCCAGAAAGCAGTGGGTCCTAAAATCACCCTAAATGACCTCATCCCCGCATTTCAGAACCTACTTAAAGATTGTGAAGCTGAAGTCCGAGCAGCTGCTGCTCACAAAGTAAAAGGTTAGATGGTTCAATTTGTGTTGTAACGTGTCACTCATTTTGGTGTTTTTTTTATGACAGTGAGTTTTGCACATTATGTGTTCTAGAAAATGTCTCAGAGATAATTTCATTATGTGAAAATATCACATTGTCATATAAACTTTTACATTTCAGACTAAACGGTTTTATCTTGTTTCTGTTATAAATGCATTTACAGATTAGATTGATATGACACACAAGTGGCATCAAGATTGATAGTTATTTCATTTAGGCTGTCATTTTCCCTGTTAGAGCTTATTTGCTTAAATATATGATGTGCTTTCACTTGTAACTGTAGCTAAAACCTGGTTGGAGTTATTTTTTTCTTGTAAATCACTCTATAAAAGTATTGTTTTTTCTGCTTATCTTCTTTTAGAACTTTGTGAGAACTTGCCTACTGAAGATAGAGAGACTGTAATTATGAATCAGATTTTGCCATATATAAAGGTAAATGTAACTTCAGTTTATTTTGTTTTACTCTGCCCAATATGAAGGTAAACCTTACCCCAATTTTTTTTTTACCTTAAACTCTTGGAATTCAAAGGTGAGATGAATGGGACAGTTGTTAAATTATCACAGTATTGTTTATCCCTTATAAGTACCTATTATAATTATAAAATGTTCCTTGATGCCTTAATCTGTTGTCTAACACGTGGTCTGATGAAATCTTGCCAGCTAATCAGTACTAAAATAGTGGTACACTTAAATTTCTTGGGAGATGGTGTGGAGATTTCTGTTGTATTGCAAAAATTAAAGTCTTTTAATTTTGATTTTATTTTAGGAATTAGTATCTGATACCAACCAACATGTCAAAACAGCTCTAGCTTCTGTAATTATGGGATTATCTACCATTTTGGGCAAAGAGAATACTATTGAACATCTTCTACCTCTTTTTTTAGCTCAGTTAAAGGATGAGGTGAGTATAATTTCTATTGCCTTTGATAGTCATCAATTTGCTAAATTTTTCATTTGAGTTTCACTAAAATAGGACCCAAAATTGGAAATGGATTTTAAAAAATCATAAATTTTAAAAAATCATAAACTTGTGATAGTCTTTATGTTTGCATTTGGGGTTACAGTTTCCCCAGAAAATGGACATAGGGACTCACTAAAGCAAACCTCAAAACATCTACCCAGGCCACTGTGTTTGCTCTTGCATAATGGCTTGCCCTCATGCTGTAAGGTGTGCTTCTTTGCCTACTTTTTCTTGGCTGAAACTTGCTCTACAGTGCCTTTCTTTTCCTATCCTTAATAAAACTTCACTGCTGTTAAAAAAATCCATCCATCCTCTGCACAAATTTTACTTTATATTCACAGATTTATCTTTAAAGCTAATCTTTGCTTAAAAGCCTCTTTTATTTAAGTTTAAATATGATATCAAAAATTATAATGGTAGCTGACATTTACTGACTAAAATGTACTAGGTGTGATACTAAATACTTTGCTTTATTGTTACGTGTAATCCTCATAAGACTCATTATTTCCATTTTTCAGATGAGGTTGAGGCACAGAGATAAAATAACTTGTCTGAGGTCTCAGCAGTGGCAGATAGATTTGAGTACATATAATTTAATTCCTGAGCCTATGCTTTTTACCATCTTATAGATTTCTCACTGGAAGTTCTGGTTAAGATCAGTTACGTGTCTTGAATTATTTGTGTACTCAGTATTTGGTATTTCCTTTAAGGCTGTGCTTTTTTGTGGTGAATAGGATTAAACTCAGGGTCTTGTACTGTTTGGCAAGTACTTTATCATTGAATTATTGTTTTTTTGTTTTTTTTCCAGTACCGGGAATCAAACTCACCACCTTGCACTTGCCAGGCAGGCACTATGCCGCTGAGCTAAATCCCCAGCCCCCTTTATCATCGAATTATATCCTCAGTCCTCCCTTTTAACCAGAGTCAATACTTTCTAATTTGAAAATTTACTTAGCAGTTTGTACCTTATTATTTGTACGGAGGGTATAACCTTTACATGTGGTCTTTGGGGGTTGTGTATTTACAGTGTCCTGAAGTTCGTTTGAATATCATCTCCAATTTGGATTGTGTTAATGAAGTCATTGGAATCCGTCAACTCTCTCAGTCTCTCCTTCCTGCCATAGTGGAACTGGCTGAAGACGCCAAGTGGCGGGTGCGGCTGGCTATTATTGAGTATATGCCACTGCTGGCGGGCCAGCTGGTGAGTCTGTGCTTGATAAACCAAAGGATAGCATCAGAGAGTGGAGATTTACCTTGACAAGTAGGAGGCCTGGATACCCTCCATAATTCTGTTCATTTAGATGCATGAAAATGTACTCTTGGCCTTGTTGCCTTTGGATGCTTTGTTGTTTTCATAATAGTGCATTAATTTCCATCAGAAAGGTATTACTAAAACATGTTTCACCTGATTGCCATGCAACAAGAAAACCATAGAAAAATGTAATCAATTTCTTGCTGAGTATGGTGACACACACATAATCCCAACACTTGGCAGGATGAGGCAGGAGGATAGCCATGAGTTCGAGGCCAGCCTGGGCTACAAAGTGAGCTCAAGGCCAGCCTGAACTGGATAGTGAGATCCTGTCTCAAAAAAGACAAAAACAAAAAACAAAAGAAACAAAAACCTACACTACATATTGAGACCCTGTCTCAAAAAACAACAACTTTTAAGTATGTAATCAATTTCTTGGTAATTTAAACGTAAATTTTGTAATATTTAATACTTATCTGACTTAAAGACTAATCCGTGGAAAAGAAAATTATGGTGTCAGGTTAATTCAGTTTTGCTTTTTTTTTTTTAATGGTAGCAAAGTTTTATTAAAGGTAAGAAAAGAAACAGGCCCTACAGAGTGAATTTGAGGCAAATAAAAGTAGGAAAAGTGCACTGTACAGCATGAGGGTGGACCACCATGGAAGAGTGAACACGGTGGCCATCAATTTTGGTTTTTGTTCAGGGCACCTTTCCTGTTTGCCTATTTTCTAAGCAAAAGGCTGGGAACAACTTTTCCTATGTTCTGATTAAGGGGAATTGAGGAATAAACCTATAGAAAAGCTTGTAATGCTAGTTATTTTGGCCAAAGTTAGCTTTATTGTGTTATCTCTTACTGTCTGAATTTTATGATTAGTTTTATTCTAACTGGTAACCGCTGTACTTAAAATTTCAGAGCTGGGATTTATACTGTATCCTGCTTTCTCTTTCACAAGGTACCCTTGACCTGTTGGTAGCACTTCAAGGTACTGTAACTGTCTGTTACAGTCAGGATGAGGAGATAGGCAAGTGACCTCTGTTAGAACAGGAACTGTGTGTGCTGTTTTATTTCTAGCGGCTACCGTGGTGCCTGTTATTAATTAGGCACTTGACATTTGTCAATTATAGAGTAAACAAATACCTGAAAAAAAATTTTTTTTGAGAAATCTCATAATTAGTTTCCTGCTGAGACTACAGTGCCCACTGCCCCTAGTCTTTGCCCCACCTCTGCTTTTCAGGTCATAGCATATGAGGTTTATGCATTTTTTTCTTAGACCACTGAATTTATATTGCTAATTTTGGTATATTTAATTTATGAACATCTTGTGGATGCCTGTGGCATTTCCTGTTTTACAAAATTTGAAGGGCTCCATTCTTCAAAATGGATGGCAAAAGATGTCAGAATATCTAATAGGGTTAAAGTTATTTTGTCAGATTTTTCCACTGTCACTTCCAAATGCTGAGGGTCATTTCTGTTCTTTTTTTTTTTTTGGTACTGGGACTCAAACTCAGGACCTTGTGCTTGCCAGGCGGGTGCTTGTGTCACTGAGTTATATCCCGAGCTATTTCTATTCTTTACTGGCGGCTGCCACAGATCACTCTCCAGAGTGGGTTTGCTGAAGACTGAGAGAACTCTGGAAAGGAGAGTGAATTTTAGTTCCATTTCTTTCAACCTCTACTCCTAGGCCTGGAAATTGTCCAAAGGCTGCTAGCCATACCAAGTAGTATGGAAGCAAAGCAGATGGTAACTTTGGCTGGCTTTACCTGTATGGTTGGGGTGACATGTATCAGTCATGAACATTTTGTTTTACAGTTTGTGCTTCTATTTAGTTACATATTCTTTTTGATTTTTTTGTGTGTAAAGATTTTCTTTACCAATTTATAAAATTCTTTGAAGACTATATGGGTTGGTTTATAGAGCATGATGAGTAAATATAAAGTTAAACCAGAAAAATTAGGAAGTGAAAGTTAATTAAGACTGAAGGAAACTCTTCAACTGAAATTAAAAAGAAATCTTTGAGAGCTGACATGGTAATCTAAATGTCTGCCCAAATCTATTCATAGTGATCTGTAAGAGAAAACCATTTTGTCTATTCCGCCACTGTTTTCAGGGTTGAATATTATATTGTATCTTTTTAGAATGTATCATCCTTGGTCACAAATTTTGTGTAATTCAAAGAATCAAAAGACTCTCCGTATAAGGAAGGCACCAGGAAAGTGCATGCTGGTGCCCTCACCTGGGGTGAGAGGTCAGCGTGACCCATCTCTGGAAGCTCATCCCCATGGACTTGTGGAACAAGGCTGGGAGAGCTGAGGCGGATCTGCCTGCGACTCCAAAGAGGGGCCTCTTACCCTGTACTCTGGCACCTGCTTTGTTCTCCATCCAGTGCTTTCTTCTGTCTTTCCAGAAATACTGTAGTTTACTGGTGAAATCTTGATGCCAGTTGCATTATTCCTAAGAATTTGTTACGATACTAACCTAAAAGGGAAGCCCCCCAAGAATTATTAATACTATTGACAGATGTATTCCTGAATAATAGATTTTCATAGGTAATCTAGGTTTTGTTTGCCTGGCCACCCACATTGCATTCTTCCTATTCTTCTGCAGCCTTGTCTCTGGCTTCTGGCCACTGTGTTTTCTCGTACTTGGCAGAGCCTATGCCATCTCATGCTTTCTTTATGATTTCTATCTAATAAAAGATTTATAATTTATTATTATTATTATTATTATTATTTTACTTTTTGAGACAGGGTTCTGCTATGCAGTTCAGGCTGGCCTTGAGTTCAGTTTGTAACCCAGGCTGGTCTCAAACTTGCAGTGGTCCTCATGCCTCAGCCTCCTGAGTGCTGGGATTACATGCTTGTGCCACCATGCCTGGCTAATTTATTAATCTTACGGTAACCTTTTCTACTGTTTTGTGAACTTAGTTTATTTGGAAACAAGTATGTTTTGTTTTGTGACTTAGTAGCTAGTTGTGTGGCCCAGGTTGGCCTCAAGCTCATGGCAACCCTCCTGCCTCAGCCTCCTGATTGCTGGGGTTACAGGTGTATGCCACCACTCCTGGCTGGAAGTGTTTTATAGCCTTTAGGTAGTCATTGTGTAATATAAATGGAACATTATAGCCAGGTGTAGTGGTGCATGCATGTGTACCTATAATCCCAGCTGAACATTATAATGAGACCCTGTCTCAAAAAGTAGATAGATAGATAGATAGATAGATAGATAGATAGATAGGGCATCTTGATTTCTAAACTTGGGAGATGCATACTAATTGGACTTTTTATATTTATAGGGTATGGAATTTTTTGATGAAAAACTGAATTCCTTATGCATGGCCTGGCTTGTAGACCATGGTGAGTAGATAAAAACAGATTATTATAGAAGGCCCAAGTTTTTGCATATATCCTATGATGTGTACTTCCTTTTAGAAGAGAATCCTGATCTGACCACATATTAACAATGTAGGGATGAATAAAGGCTTTCATTAAATTCCATTTGTCTCTTTTTTTTGAGACAGAGTCTTGCTATAGTTCAAGCTGGCCTTGGACTCACAGTGATCCTCCTGCTTCAGCCTCCCGAGTGCTGGGATTACATGCCTTTACCATGATGTCCAACTCTTTTTTTCTAATTTATTTTCCTCATTAAATGATCTCTTCGTCTTGTTTCTCATTTACTGTATTATCTGATCTTCAGACTCAGGTTTATGCACTTCCTTATCCCAGGGTTTTCCACTTGCCATAGTGCCATTAGTGTGTTTGGTAACGTAAGGGATGCACATGGATTGAAGTCAAGTGAAAGGCCTGCCTGGTGGGAAGAAATAGCAGGTTGGTTTTTCTGAGGTGACAGAGAAGGAGGTTATGTATCCTTGTAGGGCAGTACAGTACAGGATTCTTAGCAATAGGAGACATCGCTTGTGCCTTGGGATAAAGAGGGGAGGGAAGACTCACTGCTTGCTCCCTTGCTCCTGCTGCTACTACAGTATGAGGAGAGGGTGACCTTATGTCAGGTAGGACAACAGGAATGACTTTTTGTTTGTTTTTGGTACCAGGAATCAGACCCAGGGCCTCGCGCTTGCCAGGTAGGCGGTGTTACACTGAGTTCTATCCCTGGCCGGGTGGATGACTTTTTGATGAGATCTCAGGTAGACATATAATGTGTATATTCTTTTGTCTGGCAGACCGCAATGGGTATAAGATACACCCTCAGCTAGGTCCTAGCACCAAATTTGGCAGCTTCAGTGTGACCTTAGATCTGTGCTAGTGAGTTTCCTGTTTGTTCCATGTTTTGGTGGATTTGGTAAGCATCCTGTTTCAGTTCCACAGTATCCTGTGTATGCTTTATATATGTATTGAGTATCTCTCTCTGTTCATTTGTGGGTGCTTATGCCTGGGTAATTGCGAAGAATGAGGATGCTTGTGTCTACTTATGGAGGTGATTTTTGTTAAAAGCATGTTTGGGAGCTGGATGTAGTAGTGGATGCCTATAATCTCAGTACTCTGGGAGGTTCAGACAGGAGGATTGCAAATTTGAGCCCTGCCTGGGTAATTGAGTGATTTAACCAAGACCCTGTCTCAGTAAATACAAAGAAGCTAGGTATAGAGGCAGGGACACGCCTGTAACCCCTGCACTTGGGAAGATGAGGCAGGGAGATTGTGGTGAGTTCCACTCTATTTGAGTTACATAGTATATTCATGGCCAGCTTGGACTACATAGTGAGAGCCTGTCTCCAAAGAAAAAAAAGAAAAAGCTGCAAATGTAGCGTAGTGCAAAGGCCCAGGGTTTAATCCCCAGGAAACACCCTTCCTCCTGCAACACAGAGTGTCATATAGGAGATGATGTGGTTAAGAATGTGAAAACTTGTTACATATATATGTAAGGGCGTATATATGGGTACTTCCAGTATTTCAAACTAGATTGTAAAGACTGTTTCTCTCCTATTTTTTTTTTTAAGTTACCTCTTCAAATAAAACTTAAGATTGGCAAACCATAGGAAAGAAATTACTCTTTTTTCATTTCGAAAAGTGTTTATATTATTTCCTATAAATATTAGTGGGAATGGCATATCCCAGCAGATCATTTTGTACCTGCTTTGAAAGCTGGTATTCTGGACTAACTGCTTTACCATTCCAGTTATTTAAATACTGGATGGCCAAAAATGGCATATTTTTTTGTTAATTTTTATAAGGTAACTTAACAGGAACTATAAAAAAAATGTTTCAAATTTATTCAAAACCAGAATTAACTGGTTGAAATGACACCTCCTCAGCGATGCTTGGGATAATCTCTGTGTAAACAAATACACTGCCCAAGTGGGGCTTGGGGTAAACTGTTAAGTGTTTATTTTGAGGAACTTTTAAAGTTCTAATATGCCGCAAAGAATTAAATTCCTGACACCCATTCTGAGTAGGATTGCTCTGTCTGAGCTACTTCAGTTACTCCTTGCTCACTTCTGATTTTCGTCCAGTTTGAGAAGAGAGGGGATTCTTACTTTAGCACCATAGAGTGGGGACCATAACCATTCTTTGAACTGGTGAAATGGCTGTCTGGAAGTTGTTCCGTTAATAGATCATAGAGATTTTCTGTTTTGCTTTTGCGTTTTATTTTAGGAGTTTTATAGTTTGAAGAAAAATGTTGCTTTTGAATTTTTTAGGTGTTACATTGTGATCACTGATTTTTTGGAAACATTTTTCCCTGGTTAATAGACTACCAGAAAGTATTAAAGTCAAAGTTGGTGAGCAAAGAGCTAGATATAAAGAAACCTTAAGAGACCAGCCAGACCTTGAGGGGTGGAGGGGAGACAGACAAAACAAGGAGAAAAAAAACCAGGCAGAACTGTGAAGTAGTTTACATTTTTCTGATAGAATTGAGAGGAGCAAGAAGATAGTAGGCATTTGGCGAAGTAGGGTTCAGTGCAGTTAAGGTCTCCGTCAGGGCTTAAGCACGTATATGCTTGGTTGCTGGTCGTGCTGGCCTTGGGATCCCGTTCTGTGGTAATGGTATTATGATGAGAGACCTCTCAAGTGTATTAGAAAACAGTGAGTAGAGGAAGCAACACAGATGCCATGGTTCCACTTTAGAGGGAGGAGCCGAGAAGGGATTTGGGCTTAAGGACTGTGTGATGGGAAAGAATCTGTCTTCTGATGAAACGGTTGACTTGAGCTTGCTTCTTAGTGCTTCTGGGTTATCTTAATAAGTTGCTACTGTGAGAGATTTTAGCCATTTTAAGCACTGGTAAGAAATTGTACTGTTGCTTGTCTATGCTGTCTTTGCTGTTTTCCTCAGCCTCATTGCCCAGAGGCATCAGTGTATGGAGAAGAGTTGGGTGTTTCCTGTCTGGAGCCTTGTAGTCTAGGACAGTGACGTGAACCTTTTAGAGTTTACAATCATACAAACAGCTCGCTGCGGCCTGCGGCACGCGCGCCATATGTTCACCATCAATGGTTTAGCATCAGGGCTGTGGCTTCGATCCTGTTCCTGCCGATTCTTGAATGTTGGGTCTGCTTGGAGAGAGAAGTAGAGTAAGATGTTAGTACTGGCCACCCTTCATTTGTTATATAAACCCACATTTCGAAACTTTCTGGACCTCAGACCTTCATGATCTAGACTTATGATGTCTGTGATGAATGGTTTTTTAGGGAGTTACATTAAAGGAAGCACATTGATTTACAGAAGACATTCATCATCCTGTCTCAATCTAAACATTTTTAATGGAAAAGAAGCAAGTTGGTATGAAGTTTTTATTTGCTGGTGGGTAAATGACCACAGTGTCCTCCACAGGATCTCCCAAACGCTTTCTCCTAGCTGTTCTCTTTTCCACTGCTGGATAGTCTTATCAAAATACAGCATTGGTCACTAGGTCACACATGTGCTTTTAAAAACTCATTATTTCTCCTATCAAGTCTAAATTTAACTTTTTTTTTTTTGAGACAGTGTCTCAGCCTGTAGTTCAGGCTGGGCTTTGAACTCACTCAGGCTGGTCTCAAACTATGGCAAACCTCGTGTCTCAGCCTCCTGAGTGCTGGGATTACAGGTGTGTGCCACCACACCCTATTAAATTTAATTTTCAAAGTTCTCTATGGTCTGGGCCTACTTTTAACTCCCTAGCCTTACAGATTCCGGACTTTTTCTTTTGTGTGCTGGATACTTTTTAATTCCACTTCGCAGGAATTCCTCCCTTTGCCTTCTCCTGTCTCAGATCTGCCCCATCTTCATCACCCGGCGCAGTGCCTCATTGTTCATTCTTTCACCTCCCATAGTTGTCACAACTCTTTACTGCACTGTGCCCTACTTCGTTGTAATCGGTCCTACAGTTTTTGAAGTACATTAGCTCTCGTTTTTCTAATGAGAGTACATAGAGTTTAATTTTTTTTTCTGGTGCTGGATGTTGAATCCAAGGCTTTGTGCATAGAGCGGAGTGGTCTTCTACCCTGAGTTGCAGCCCTATCCTGAGTGTGTGATCTTTGAGGGCAAGTGTCTATTTGTGTAACACATAGAACCTAATAGGTACCTGTATTTGCTAATTGATAATGTAGAGAACAAAATCCTAACATCCATTTTCCTTGGAAGTAAGCATTTCAGAACTGTTAATAAGTTAGGGTGAACTGTGGCTGAACATTCTTGCCATTGTACTGTGAGTGTGTTTGGTCCATGTTTTATGTTGATGTAAGTCAACTACATTGTGCTTATGAAGTAAGCAGTATGTGATGTGTTCTTGACCTCTTCTGCAGTGTATGCCATCCGAGAAGCTGCCACCAGCAACCTCATGAAGTTAGTTCAGAAGTTTGGTACAGAGTGGGCTGAAAATACCATAGTCCCCAAAGTGCTGGTAATGGCAAATGATCCTAATTACTTGCATAGAATGACCACTTTGTTCTGCATTAATGTAAGTATTATGTAACCTCAGGCATTAAAGCACTTATCATTAAAGCAGGAACATCTGAATTCTGAAATACACTGTCTTCTATTTGGAATATATTTTTTGGGAGGTGGTGTACCAGGAATCGAACTCAGGACCTTGCACTTGCCAGGCAGGCACTTGTGCCACTGAGCTATCTCCCTGGTCCTGGAATATATTTTTATGATGATTAGTAAGGAATGTAGGAGATAAGAGAAAAGGTTGATTTTAAAATTCATGTTAAAATTTTTGGTAGTATTTTAAAAGTTGCAGCTTAGTTGTGAATTGTGATCTAGTTCTCTGATTTTTGAATGCTGTGTACTTCTTAATTTAGATGCTCAAACTAGAAACAGTCTCCTGTTGGCCAATCGCTTTCTTATTAAATATTAATTTGTCTTGCTAGATGTCAGAATTTTAAAAAAAGCGTTTTAAATATGCTATCTTATTTATTTTTCTAGGCACTCTCTGAAGCCTGTGGTCAGGAAATAACCACTAAGCAAATGCTGCCCATCGTATTAAAAATGGCAGGAGACCAAGTAGCAAATGTTCGTTTCAATGTGGCCAAATCTCTTCAAAAAATAGGGCCTCTTCTAGACACTGAGTAAGATTTTAGTGTTATTCTTGTTTTAAAAATGTATTTTAACTTTGACCTTATAACGGGGAGTAACAGCTAAAATGAAGTTCTCATTTTACATAGATATAGATTTAAAAGAATATTTTAGCAACCATTTTTGAGGATGTCCACCCTTTACTATTTAAGCTCTGTATATGACAGATCATTTTCTGAAGCTAATTTTGCTAAGGACTTTACAAGTTATTTAGAGTATTTGTTAGAGAAGATTGGGCGTGTTCAGGGTGGTATGGCTGTAGACTAGAGTATTTGTCAAGTTTATGAATGTTTTAAAATATTTTTTATTTTAAGTTTTAAAAGTTGCCATAGTGCCTATAGATGATACCAGAGATCATGAGAGATTTCTCTGGCATGTGAGACTGCTTTTCACAGGTCGTACTTTTGAATTTTAGTGCTTTGCAAGGGGAAGTTAAACCGGTACTGCAGAAGCTAGGCCAGGATGAAGACATGGATGTCAAATATTTTGCACAAGAAGCTATAAGTGGTACGTATTTCTGTTTCCTGCCTGGAAGCTTTTTTGAACAGGGGGACTCGTGTGCTGTGTGAGGAGTGGGGGTTGGTCAGGGTGATAAGCAGGAGGGGAAGTGGGGAGTGGGAAATTCCTGGAATGCTGGGCCCCTCTGTGGTTAGGAACTCCTTGATCTACCACTCCTTTCTAAGTGAGCAAAGCCATCTTTTTCAGGTCCATAGCTAAGACTGGGGAGGATTATGATTCTTACTGGCAAAGCAGTTTTAGTTTGGACTTTAGTTTTTAAAGTTTAGTGCTAATTAGCCAGGAAGAATAAAGAAACTGATCTGAATGAAAAGATGTTGGTCTTACGCATTTGGGTCATTGTTGTATGGTTTAATGTTTGTGTAGATTTATCATTCATGAATTTTCTGTACCACTAACCTGATTTCTGTTTGGAATTTTTCAGTGCTTGCATTGGCATAATGAGGAGCAGGAGGGAGAAGCCTTTACTAAATTCTTATCACAGATTTCTAGTCAATGTTTTCTTAAACGGGGTGCAGAGAAAATGGGGAACCTTCAAGACCTCATCCAAGCAAATGGCAACAACTTAAACTCAAATTTCAGTGACATAGTTCTTTCTAAAGACGAAATAGGATTGTTTTTTTACTCACCTCTGTGTTGGCATACTTATTTAAGCCATTCTTACTGACCAGTTCCTGGTACTCGGTACAGTCATCGCTTAATTGTCTCCCTATGTTTTTCTAGCACCATCTGGCTCTTACATTCTCACTGTTGGGTCTGGTCAGGCACCAGCTGCTTAATATTCCAGGTGCAGGCTGGATGGTGTGGACCTGTAAATGAAGTGGAATGATTTCTTACTGTTTATATTTATCTGTGTGCCTCTCCATCATTCCAAATTAAAGGTCCATTGTTTAGAATAACTTATTTTATAAACTCTGTGCTTGGGAGATACATTTAGAAATGACTGTAGTGAAAGCCATTTTCCTGGATTAAGATGGTCTGAGTCAGTGAACTGGGAATATGGAAGCTCAGGGTTAATGTATTGGTTACTTTCCGTTTTATCAGTTGTGACCGTAATGATGTCATTGAGAAGCCAACAGTGTGGGTGTGTGTTGCAGCTAGCATAGGATGTTGAAATTTAACACTAGGACTGCCTTCAAAAAGTCTGTCTTCTCTCCTACGAAACTTTAACTTTCATGCTTCCTAGTAAGCAGAAGTTTTACTGTTTCATTATTATAAGATTGCAGTTTAGTCTTTTGAATAAGTATAAGAACCACTGGTAATAATATCGTGTGGATTTCGGGGCTGGGGATTTAGCTCAGCGGCAAAAGCGCCTGCCTGGCAAGCGCAAGGTCGTGAGTTCGGTTTCCGGTACCGGAGAAAAAC
>NW_004955412.1:13420158-13471296 GCF_000276665.1 Chinchilla lanigera | reverse complement strand
AAAAAAAAAAAAAAAAAAGTGCTTCGATATCGTGTGGATTTCCTATTCTTTACCTGGCTCTGCTTCCAGCAGTGCTAACATTTGTCATTGCTGCCTTATGCAGTAGTTTTTCAAATTGAAGTTTCATTGCTAATTTTTTGGTGTGGGTAATACTGGAATCTTACTTAAAATACTTGGTTTTCTGCTTTTACAGTAGAGTCTCATTAATGTCTTCTGAATTTTAAGGTGCTGGATTAAGCCAAAGGGTTTGCGCTGAAGCAAATTAGTAGTATGTATGGAATGCTGAACTGAAAAGTTCCAATGCTCTCCTTAGAAAGCACCCATTTACCTGTTGACATGGTAGTTACCAGTCACTCTTCAATTGTATCACATGCTGACCATGAAGATGTATGTCTAAGGGGTTGTTGTACCTTTTTAATGAACTTCGTATACTTTTTGTCCTGGAAATATATACATTTGTATTTCGTGGAGAATTTAAATATTTTTTTTCCAGTAAGTTTATGTACGTTTCATGTCATCAAACTCATTTTGTCTTTAATGACTTTTTTTTTCGTCTTTTTTGAGACAGGGTTTCGCTGTGTGGTTCAGGCTAGCCTTGAACTCAAATTGTGTAGCCCAGACTGACTTGAACTTGCAACAGTCCTCCTGCCTCAACCGCCCAAGTGCTGGGATTGCAGGTGTTTTTGGTTTTATTTTTTGTTTTCTTAAGACAGGTTTCTTCTGTGTAGTTCAGGGTGGTCTTGAAGTCAGTGTGTAGCCCAGATTGGCCTCGAATTTGTGGCTGTCCTCCTGCCTTGAAGTGCTGATATTACAGGTGTGTGCCACCATGCCCGGCTCTGATGACTTTTAGTTAATGTGGTTTTACTGCATTTTTCTCTCATTGCATCTTGCTGTGTAGTTTGGTGTTTCCACTTTGGTTTTTGAGTTGTTGATTTTATTCACAAGTCCTTTTAAATCTCGTAAGCCCCGTTCTGTTTTGTGAAGACCCAAAGACTCCTGTAAAACTTTGTATGTTAAACAGTTGCATAAAACCAAGTTTCCTAAATACTTTGAAGTTGTCCTTCTATCTTAGAAAACAGGAGAGGAATTTTAAATCAAAAATTTTCTTCCTGTACTTTTCCCCCCCTTCGTATATTTTAAACTGCCAGATTACCTTATACTGTTTGTTTTATGATGTCTTAGGTTAAGAATTAAGTATTTTCATAAGCAGAAATCTTTCCTACATTCTCATTTTAATATTCTAAACTATTCCGCTGTAAACAGTTTTAGTTTTATGACTTTTTTTTTTTAATTACCCAGAGGTTATGTCCTCTTCTAGAATTTCATATTTGAGACACTGTTGCCTTGATCCTTGAAAGAAATTTGCCCTGGAACCATTGCTTTATTTGGTTGGAAATGCCATTGGTTTGGGGATAGACTTAAAATTTTCTGTGTTCACTGTTAGGGAGCCCAGTGTTTACCTTCTGGGCCATAGAGCCCAGCAGGGCTGCTGTTTCTTTCAGTGACCCTTTTAGAGACTGCTTTTTTTTTTTTTTTTTTTTTTTAACTTAAACTATAGGAAATCTCTTTTGTTATTGTTACAGAAGAATTGTTCTTTAGTTCATAACCATTTTTTCTGCATATTCGTTTTTGATTTTGTTTTGAAATATGGGCTCACTGTGTTGCCAGTCTGGTCTCAAACACTTGAACTCAGGTAATTAATTTTTTCTTTTTAGCCTTTCAAATGCTGTATGGTATGCCAGCCTACATGGCCACAGATTAGTTTTCCTTGTTTTTTTTTTTTTTTTCCTCAGTACTGTGGATTGAACCCAGGGCTTTAATGCTGAGCTACACTCCCAGCTTTTTTTTTTTTTTTGAGACAAGGTGTCAGTAAGTTGCCCAGAATGGGCTTAAACTTGCATTCCTTCTGCCTCAGCTTCCCACAGTGCTGGGGTTACAGGTGTGTACCACCACACCTCCCCAAGTTTTACCTGTCTTGATTTCACTAAAGCACAAGCTTCAGAATGTCTTGAGTGTGAAGATTTCTGTTTTGCTTTGTCATCTGTACTTTCAGCGCCTGGTTCAGTGTCAGGCACTCACTGAGTTGTGTTTCTGAAACCTGCCGCCTTGTGTTGTGTGCATGGAACAAAGCCATCAGGTACCAGACTCCCCTCGGTGTCATTGACACAAATTAAAGATTTTTCTTTTCTTAGGAAACAGACTTTATGTGGCTCTTCTCCAGCCCCTCAGCTCAGGGAATAATTCCTTTCAGAGTTGTCTGATTGCCTCAAACATACATTGCTATTGTTTTTTTATCCTAGGCAGCTTATATCCGTTGTTTGGTTTATTAGGAAAGTGAAGCCAAGACATACAGTGTATGCCAATAAAAATGTCTTCAACAGTAATGGAATTCACCTAGTGTTTCTTTCTGTAATTTGTGCGGGTTTTAAACCTCATAGACTTAAGAGACCAGATCTTGTTTCTCTGTGCTGCCAAGGAGATACAAACCCAAAGACGAGTCTTGCCTTATATTCATCTGGTATCAAATGAGGCCTTGGTGAAATACAGGACACCCTTCATCTCACGGAAATACCACAGTTTGACTACTCTGGCTCAGCCTGGAGGCTTCTTTGCTGGACAGCTTGTTCTCGCTCAGCAGAAGCAGCAGTCTGACCTTTGCATTGTCTTGCTCAAGCATCCAAGATGCTTGCACAGGGCCGGGGATGTAGCTCGGTGGAGCGCGTCTTCCTGACAAGTGGAAGGTCCCAAGTCCGATTCCCAATGGGAAAAAAACATCAGGACGCTCACACAGACCTCCATGGGGAACGGGCGTGTCATTTCTGCCCCTGTGGGTGCTTGCTGCAGTGTTGTCCATTTATTAACTGCTGTATTGTCACTGAGCTGAAAGGTAGTTCAGTACTTTTCTGTAGAATTACATTGGTTCTATCCTCCCAGGGATGGCAAGGAAGGGTGGTCAGACAAATTGGATGCTTGTCCCTTGCTCTTCCTTTTTTCTTAAATTCCTTAGACACCTTTCTCTTTCTTTTCATAGTCTTAAAGCCTGGATATGAAAGTGTAGAGGAGCAGACCCTAGGAGCTAGAGGTGTTCTTGGTTAACAGATGATGTGATTGTCAAGTTCGGTGATTATTTCCCATTGGCTCTCCAGTGTTTGGTTCCCATCCAGTTCCGTGCTCCTCTCCTCCAGTCCCTCCCATGTCTCCAGTCCACTTCCATACCTAGAATAGTTTCACTATTCCCCATTTGCCTCCACAGGGCTGCTGTTCCAGGAAATTACATAACGTTCAGTTGAGATGGAAATCTGGAGGATGAAGAGTATAATTACTCATTGGGTGGAAACGCCAAGTCCTACTTTATCCAGAATAGTTTTCTTAAACTGATATCATCAGTTCTCAAAGGAGCTGGGTGTTCAGTTTGTTCTGGGCTCTGTAGGCTGTCAGTGACCAATATTTGGGGGATACTGAAGCTGGCTCCCTAAGGCACATGTGGGAGCCCTTTTGAGGACTCCTTAAGGCAAGGCATCTTTAGTCAAGTCCTGGGGTTTGCTGGCTTTGTAGGACCCATGCCCTGGTAGGTTGCTGGGCTCCCATCCCAGTGGACATCCTAATGGAAGCACAGGGGGTGCTGAGAGGGACATGCCCTGGTCAGAGACAGTCACAACGCTGCTGTGTGTATCTCCAGTGGTGGCACAGAGGCTGAGGAAGCTAGATTTCCCTGTGAAGGACAGTGAAGAGCCCTGCACCTCGGGGCCTGACAAGAACCACTTTCTGAGACCTGGAATGGCTGGAGAGGACACAGGGAAGGTAAGAGCCACAGAAATCGGGCCAGTGCTGAGGGCAGCCAGTGTGGCCTGGTGTCATAGGAAGTGGTAGCAAGATGGCAGAGGTAACACTTTCTACTCTGTCCAGGGAAGACAGCTGGTTTTATGAGCTGGGAGAGTAAGCTTTTAAAGCCTCTTCTGTTTTGCTTCCTTTGTGCTGAGAATGCTTGATGGGGTGGGTCGGGGGTGTAGCTCAGTGGCATAAGCACTTGCCTGGCAAGCCTGAGGTCATGAGTTCGATTCCTGGTACCAAGATAAATACATACTTACGAACGTACATACATACATGCTTGGTGGGGTGGTAGTGGGGCCCGCTGTCCATAGCTCCATCCCTAAACCTGAGGTCTGTCAAGGCTCCTCTCTCCCCTGTCGGGCGCCCATGGAGAGGACTAAGGGGCTGATTATAGTGAAGAGTCACTTGTGGAAAGGGTTGTTTCCAGTTTGTGTCCTCTGAAAAAGTTATTTGCTACAGTCCCTGTTAGTCATTTCTTTCAGATAAAATTCTCGTCTGCAGTTCCTTGTGCCAATCAATATTTCATAAGCCCCATTTGATGCCACTGCATGAAAAGGGAATAAAAGTTCCAGTTCAGCGGAGTTGTTGGCCACGCCCCAAGGCCGTTCAGTAGAAGGGCATTTTATGACTTAGAAGTACATTCAGAATAGGAGCGCTGAGGGGATTGGTCGTCTGGTGTGGACATCAGGCTACATTCAGTTTATTGGGAAAAATTCGGCAGTCTCATGATGAACATTTGAACATAAAGTTTGTCTTTAGCCAGGCCGCAAGGTGCACACCTCTGTCTCGTCCCAACTACTGAGGAGGCACGAGGACCACAAGTTCAGAGTCAGCTTGGGCCTCCTAGACTCTGTCTCAAAAAGGCTGGCGATGGAGCAGCGCAGTGGTAGAGTATGTCTCCTGCTTGTGGAAAGCTCTCAGGTGCTGAGCCCCAGCGCTGTAAATAAAATCCCCAAAAAGCTGGGGAAGGTGGTGGACGCCTCTAATCGCAGCACTTGGGAGGCTGAGGCAGGAGTTGTTTTGAGTTCAGGGCCAGCCTGAACTGCATAGTAAACCCTGTCTCACAAAGACCAAAAAATAAATAAATAAATAAATAATAATAAATAAAATAAAATCCCAGAAAATAACTACTTGACTTTGCTGTTCTGCAGGCCTTCAGCAGATAGTCTTGTTAGCTTGGAGTGTCTTGGATTGCTGTGGTGCTGCGTGCTGTGGTCCTTGGGCCTGTGCTGCCCGGCGCCTGTGGCTCAGGTGGCCCCAGGCCTTCTACAGTGGTCGCAAAGCAGGAGGAAGTGCTAGGTGACCGCGGCTCACTACCTAAGTGGCCCCTGGACAGCCTTTGGGTCTTTTTGTCTACTTGCTAGAACTTGGCTCTAGGGAAAAGACGTGGCTGAAGGAGTGAGAACGACTATATTTTAGGCCTGAACCCCAGGCTTAGGGAAAAAAGCACTTACATTTTCCTGCAAATTCAGGAGCGTCTGGCCATGCCGTGAAGCTCACAGTATCTGCCTGATCTGAGTACTGATCAGAGGCGCCTGCCAGGGCTGACTCAGTCGGCCTGAACCACCTCGCAGGCCGAGGACAGCACTAGCTGCCCTTCCTTGAGCCTCAGTGACTCTAGCACCTTGATCAAGTCTCACTGAGTGGTCGCAAGCCGGGAAGTAGGTGTTGTCATCTCTGTCAGGTGGTCCTGAACCAGCCGTGGTAGGCCTCTGAGGCTGCGGTTAGTTCATTCATCCCAGAAAAATCCCCTGCCCAGTGACTCAGGGAGCCTTCCCTGTATTTGTTTCACTTAAGGAAAATGACCAGAGGGTGAGATGGAAAAGGGAACTGGCTGTTGCCAGGCAGAGCCCTGTGTGTGAAGGGCCAGCAGCCAAGTGAGTGATCCAGGAAGTCATCCAATTGCAAATCAGAAACTGTTCTTAACTCCTCACAGTCTGTGGTGCACAGCAAGCTCGTTCATCTGGTGGGGTGAGTGTGGAGAGCCTGGGAACTGTCCTCCATTCTTGGTCAGCCTCAAGGCCCCGGGGGAGCTGTGCAACACTCAGAGCTGTGCCTGCTGTTCGGTTTGGGGGAGCACACCCGAAGGGTGAGAGCAAGTTCTTGGCGAAGGAGCTTCCTTGGTGCCATGGAGGTGGACGCTGGAAGCCTGCGGAGCCTCCTGTGCGCTGGATGACACATGTCCCCCTCCTGCAGGGTCTGCCGGGGAGCGGGGAGCCCAGGGCCACTTCCCACACACTGCCACCCCAGGTCAGCCGAGTTATTCGGGAAGGTCGGCAGGGCGCTCTCCGACAGCAGAGCTGTTGACAGGCTTGTCAGGCAAGGGTTAACGGGATTTGTTTATTGAATCACCAAGTAGCTGTCACATGATTTTAATCAAAACACCATTTCCCTGACAACAGTGATGTCAGTCTTGTTATTGCAGGAAGGAGCAGCTGTGAGGGACATTCAGTCTCCATGCAGAGCCCAGGTTTGGAGACTCAAGTGAAGCATCCATAAATAATGGTTGTAGGCACGGCTTGCAGTCTGCGCTACTCTTTAAGTCTGCACAATCTGTCCAGTATAGACACTGACCGGAAGCCGGTCCCTACACCCAGTCTCAGCTAAGACGGCACCTTCTGCACCGCTTGCTCCATCCACCCTTAGTTCCACTGCTTTTTCTTCCTTTTTCCTCTCTTTACTGTATTCCCCCAGACTCAGTTACTTGGACCTGTGGGGGGTATGTGGGGCCTTCTGGCATCTTTGGGACCCAAATCTACTTGCTGGTGAATGGGGCATTCTGGCTAGCATGAGGTACATCTTTCTGCTGCTCAGGAATAGTGGGGAGTAGGCGTGCCTAAGGGTGTCGAGGTCAGTTCTGAGGAGCTCAGCTGTGGATCTCTGAAAGGAGGAGCACAAGGGTCTGCCTTGGCCAGAGGATTAATGCTCTTCAACCCAAGACTATAGGAGGCCTGAGTCCAGAGGACCAAAGCGTTGGGATACTTGATCCCATCTCTGGAGGCCCTCCAGCTAAGGGACTTGATCTCAAAGGCCACAAAGAGGTCAGAAGTAGGCTGGTCACAGGGTCAGCTGGAGCGGTTCCCTTGGATGCCAATCACTCGTGCATACTTTCTCACAGCTGGGGGGTTTGGAGA
Source organism: Chinchilla lanigera (assembly GCF_000276665.1). Taxonomy (NCBI): domain Eukaryota; kingdom Metazoa; phylum Chordata; class Mammalia; order Rodentia; family Chinchillidae; genus Chinchilla; species Chinchilla lanigera. The sequence goes on along the minus strand of NW_004955412.1, from coordinate 13,464,331 downwards.
CTGGGGCGCTATCTGCACAGAAGACTCCCAGGTGTCCTAACCCCTCTCCACTCAAGAGCTTGACCTGAAAATTTGGGTGCAAAAGGCCTTTCATATAGGACATAGAATCGCATGGAAAATCTTACGTTTGTTGTGTTTATGGCTGGTGCTGCCCAGAACTCATCTCTGAAAATTCAGAAATCCTGGAGCAAAGTTCTTAACCTGGAGCAGGCGTTCAGAATAAAGCAGCCACCTTTCAGTGTGTGAGGAGAGCATTCCCGGGCATAGTTTTTAGTCTAGTGTGAGGTGGACACCGTGCCACGGGGGGCTCTTGGGTCCTCCGGGCACTTACGTACTCGAGGGCAGCACATGCCAGGCTGTGTTGAGCCTTACCACAAACCTGGCAGTGTCAGCCAGTCAGTTTCCCGAGTCACTTGGAATGGGCCTTTACGGTGATTTGCCTGATGAGCGGCAGGGCTGGCGGTGTTACCCGGGCGGGAACCCTGCTCAGAGGTTCTGCGCTGCCTCCTGGCTGCCTTGGCAGGGAGCGGGTAGGCACCGCTGCCTGGAGTGCCTCGTGCCTTGCCGGCCGTGCGGCTGCCCTGCCTGCGCTGGGGCGCGAGGCCCTATTAGCTTGGCTTCTTGCCCAGCCTTCGTCCCTGGGACCCACCTGCCTGCTCTTTTGACCCTCACTTTGCTGGTACAAGGGCTCCTTGCCAAACAGAGCTTCTCTGGCGACCTCAGCAGTTCAGTGGTGCCGGACTGAAGAACGGTGATACTGAGCGTGGGGTCCTTTGCCTTGTGCACTGAGGAAAGACGCAGGGTTTCTCAGTTCAGTGGTGTCCTCCCCCTCACGTCTCGGTGGGCAGCCTGGGTCACAGTTCTCACTCGGGCCTTCTTTTGGGCTTCTCAGGCTCCATTATTCCATATTTGAGGAATGGCGAGGAGGAAGATTGAGTCAGAAACTTCAAAGCTCTCCGAGGAGAGATGACTCAGTTCTCCCTTCAGGAGGCTGCGTCCCTAATGCCTCACTTTCTTTGGGCCCAAGTTTTCTGGCCTTTCTGCCCCGCCAGCTCCGCTTGGCTCCCCGGGAAGTCCGCTCCTGATGTGCACCACCAGCTCCCCCTACCCCCACCCCCGCCACCTCTCAGGACCTTGCTTGTTTTACCCAGGCTTGGAAACTCTCCTTGCCAATGTCAGGCCTGTCGGATTCGTCACCCTTGGAAAGCCCCGTAGACACACAAAGGGGGGCATTGCCGCAGCCGAGGCATGAGCAGCTGTAGGTGCAGAGGAATCCAGCCTCCGTGGTGTGCTGGGTTATCACCAGCGGAAGTCTCCCTAGAAACAGCAGTGGCTGGGAACACAGCAAGCTCCCTATTCTGCCTGACCTCAGGCTTGTCCTGATTGGCAGTCCTACTTCATAACTGGTGGAGGTCGGTGTGCCAGTGATGGCTTCATGCCTCACGTGAGGGTCCAGCTCCTTCGGTTCAGTCAGGCCCACGTCTGTTTCCTCACGGACACTGCCCTGTGTATTCTGCGCACGGTATTCCGTCCTTCCATAGCTCCTGAGCCTTTAGCTCAGGAGCCAAAGTGAGAGAGCAGAGCTGTGTTGTCATCAGCCCCAGGGTGGGGCAGCTGTGGTCTGCGCAGGTAACATTTCCTTTTGTTTTGTTTTGTTTTTTTCACCTGGTACCAGGAATCGAACTCACGAGCTTGCGCTTGCCAGGCAGGCGCTTTGCTGCTGAGCTAGATCCCCAGCCCCCAGGTAACATTTCCTTTATCACACTCGAGAGTGCACAAAGCCCAGGACTGCCTCCATGGTGTTGGGCTCCTCTACCTGGATCCACCAGGGGAGAGATGAGAACTCCCTGTACACAGAAGGGTCCCTGTAAGACCTGAAACTCCAAAGCGTGAAGGCTAAGTCAGGAGCTCTTCACCTCTGTCCCTGGGTGGCCGCTGGGATGCAGGAACCCACCCTTTTCTGGAGACTGTGCTCATGTATGTCTGTGAGGGGGTGGGAAGAGTCTAGAGGTGTTTCAGCACATCCGACGGACCTGTGATCGCAAACGAGGGCTGCAGAGGAGGCGGGAGCAGCTCACCAAGAGCACAGCTTCGGTGCGTTCACCCGGGGCCTGGCTCACTGACGGACACTAGAAGCGTGGGCATTGCGGGCTCCTTCTGTTCCTGACCCCTCCCAGCCCCCAGAGCTCTCGCTCTCGAAGGCCACAGAAGTGAAGGATGTGCCGAGAAGCGTGTTAGGACCCGACTGGCTGCTGAGCTGCCAGCTGGTGCCCACCGGCAAGTCTGTTATGTTGCCTCTACGCTGACCCACTGGGGTGGATTTTGGCAACATATGTAAAATGATGGCGAGATTTGGGGGGAAGACTGAAGTTTGTAAACATAGTTAATGGGGGAAAAAAGAAGGCACCTCAGTGCTAATGAATTCTCAAGTAGCCCTGGGTTCGGGCCGCACGGCAGCAGAACAGGCGCCGTGAGTGACGCTGCAGTGCTGCAGTTCAGAATCGCAAGCAGCTCCTCTCCCAGCCTGGCACAGCCAGCCCAGATGCAGCCTGCGGGAGCGCTCCAGGCCCACGCGTGGCCAGTTTCTTAGCTTGGGCAGTCTCAGTTCCGTAGCACAGGCTGGTGGGAATGGTCTGAGCAAAACTAAATCTCAGTAGAACTCGCTGCCAGGAAGTAGGATTTAATCCTGCCCTTATACTCGGGGTCTGGCACTACCACGAGTCCAGAATGAATAACAGCTTGGCAAACAGATTCCCCAGCACCCTGAGGGCTTTGGAGTTGGGTCTCAAAGGATGCCTGTCCCTGTGAGGAGTCCATGGTGTGTGTGTGTCTTGGTCTCGTGTGCGCACGCATCCAGTGTCTTTGGCAGACCCCAGAGAAGAGGTGACATCCTAAGTGGCAGTGTCGTTAGCTGGCCTTTCTGACAGCTAGAGCAACTCCTATCCCTGTCTCACCCTGGCCTGCAGCTTGCCTATTTTGGGGGAGCTGGACGTGATTCCTGCACAGCTTGCCTTCCTCCTGCTGTGGCACAAGGCCCCTGCCCAAACTACCTAGGCTGATGGGCTTTGCCCTGAGACTCTTAAGACCAAGGAGCATTAATTAAGCCCAGTGGGGCTCTATCCCTGTGCAGGCTGCGGTCAGCAGTGCTTCCGTCAGCGATCTGCAGCGGCTAACATGTACTCAGGTGATTCACAGCAAGGTATTATTTACCCTGCTGACGTCAATGAGAACATATTATCCACTGTCCTTTTCTGCTGCCTGAAATGAGCACCAGAGCTCAGAGAACACAGCCACCTTCCACATTTTAAAAATTCTATCCAGGGCCCAATGAGGTGGAGGCTCTGTCTCTTTAGCCTGACATTCATATCACCCAGACTTTTAGAAAACAAGTTGTTTTTATTTTAATTCAAGAGGGTTGGAAACATAAAAACAGTACATTTTCCTTGCAGAAAATTACCCCGTTTAAATTACCATTTGGTACAAAGATCATTTATTAAATTGCATTTTAGGCAATTTTCTAACATTGACAGGTTACACTTTGATTTTTTTTTTCCACATTGGAGCTATTATGATTTGCACTCAAAATACCAAAGCTATTGAACTCACCATTTTTTTCTTAGTAATTAAAAAAAAGCACACAGAAAAATAACTACAATTAATCTTATCAAAAGTAACTCACAGACCAAACATCCAGCAAGACCACTCTTCTCCCTTTAGAAATAAGCAAATAATCTTGCCCTTTCTACAAAGTGCAAATATCTCTGTCACTTTTTACTTCTCAAATTGCAGTCCCCAAAGAGAAGCCAGTCTCCTCTGCTTCCTTCCCCTCCAGAGATTTTGGTGAAGGCAGATTTACCATCAGTAATCAAGCTTACCCCTTGAATTTCTTTGAGCGAATCTTGGACAGATAGGCATCACTGCCAGCAGCAAGTCCCAATCATCTGTATTTGTTAATGTAACATTATTCCATCTGGGGTCATATTTTTCCAGGATGTTGTTTTGTGCTTCTATTTTTATCCCCCTCCCACCCTTCCGCCTACCCCCTTTGACTCTTAGAAGACAAAGCATTCAATAAAAGCATGTTAACTATTTTTTCTTTAATCCTAAACGTGTCTACTAAGCACTCCTGCTTGCTGGGACTTCACTGTAAGGAAATGTTATGCCCCGCCCCCCAGGATCAAGGCTGGGTCTGTGATTGATCTCTGAGCAGCCCCCTTCCTTGGGGTTGAATTTGTGGACTGACACTGGTGGCTGATGCTGGACTGTTCTGCCTCTTGGTGATCAAGGAGGATGCGTCTCTCCACCATACACCGCCCAAGGAAATGAGTGTAGTGCTTGGAAAATGTGGGCACCTTTAATGAGCCTAGACCGTGGCCGTTCACTGAGCACTGCCAGTCTGGAGTCGGGCCTCAGCCTTGGCCAGTGCAGGCTGCCTGGAAGGCTGCTGCTGAGACGGCGTCACGCTTACCCAGTGCTTGGCCGCCGTGGAGGCTTTCTTCCATCGCTGTTTGCCTAGAAGTGTCAGGTGCTACTGAGAGGAAAGAGGCTTCTCACAGCCTTAGAAACCAGTCAGCCCTAGTGTGTGGCCTGTGAGCTCTGTGACCTCAGATATGTCACCTATGCAATCCAAGAGCTTTGGTTTCCTCAGCTGTGAAAACCAAGGACCGCCCCCGCCTTCACAGACTTGCTGTGAGGCTGATAGGAGATTACTTGTGAAAGTGCCTGGCGAGTTAATGTAAAAGCAGAAGTTGCACTCCTTGTGGACGGGCAAGCTGAACAGTATTCGGGCAGGAACCCTCAAAACTATCACGGGCTGAGCCTGGGCAGCACCGCTGCCTGGCTCTCGGTCTGCAGTACTGCGTGCCTAAGTCTACCGGATGTGCTGAAATCTGCCTGCAAAGATGTGGAAGCGGATGGCGGCTCAACTAGGACGGCTGGGTGTCTTTACAGTGAGCCAGACCGCCTTAACTGGGGAAAAGTGATGAAGCTGTGAGGGGTACTGGGAAGTCAAGTGCAGGGGCAGTTGGTTCTGCCATCTCCAAGGGCAGTGGAAAGAGCTCTGTGTAAAAGGGATATATAAATTTTAAAGAATGTCTCTTGTCCAGTTTAGAAGCACAGACAGATGATACTGCTCTTGTTTTCCACAACTTTCTGAAGACAATCCCTGTAAAAAGTTTCCAGAAACAAAATAAGCAAAGCTCCCTGCCTGAACAGTGACTCCAACTCATTACCTTCTCCAGTTTTTACCTTCGATGTCTAGGCACAAAGAGACCGAGCGCCTTGGGTGGCTTCTGAGGAGACAGTAGAGGCAGCCCAGCCTCGGGGCACAAATCCAGCCCAGGTCAGTCCCAGCCGGAGGCCCCCCATGTCCCGGGACCGGTGCTGTCCGGTGGTCCTAGGACTTGTCTCTGGAGCAGTGACCTGTATATGAATTTTCTGTAACCCAGTGGGGAGCTTACGTGTCACTGTGGACACAGGTTTAATCCAGAGCAGAAAGGTTCTGATCACGTGTGTCCGGTAACGGGCCCTGCCCCGTGGGTGCAGAACCCGCACGGGAGGCACCTTGCCCCTGCCTCCCGTGCTGCACATCACATCACAGGCCGCTCCCACACGCGCACTGCTGGGACTCGGCCCGTCACCGGGAGCTGCTGCTTCCCGCCAGCTTTCGGATTCCGCCCCGTCACCTCGTCACTCTCCAGCTCAGACTTAGGGGTCCTTTCCCGGTTCTCACAGCCAGGCAGAGGGCCTCCTGAGCGTCCCTGCCTTAGGTACAGTGACCCCCCCAGTGCAGGGCAGGAGAGAGGCCACCAGGGTGCAGTTTAAACTCTTGGGAGTTCTTGATTTCTGAGGAGGCATTTTCTAGGAGGTACAATCTGACCAGGGAAGCTGTGCTCTGGTCAGCTCTACCAGCCCTTCAGTCCCAGCTCCGGTCCTCCTGGTGGGCCCTCTTGCTTCCCACTCAGGGTTCTGGAGGGCTGCTGGTGTGGGGACCGTCCACCGCCCTGTTCCCAAGGTGGCAAAAGGGCAGTACTCAGGGTAAAGGTGGGGTTGGAGCAGCTCTTGGGAAGGAACGCTGTGCTAAGTGCTTTATTTGCCTTACAGGGACCAGCATTTCAGTTGCGTGTCAATACTGGAGGCACATTTGCCCGGCTGGAAACTGCAGAACTAGTGCATTCCCCACAGCAAAGACCAACACCCCTGGATTAAAAAAAAAAAGCAAACATAAAAAATAAAAAAGTACCACACATATTGCACTTTTAGCCAAATGAAATTTTTACCTCATGTTCATCTCACCAAAGTCTCTTCAGAGGAGCCTAGCTGACAAGGTAATAAAGCTAATGATGATCATTCAGTAGTGTACACACTGCTGATATGGGAGAGACGGGCGAGTCAGTCAGTATTTTAAAGTAGCCTCTCACCAAAAGAGTGGTCCTAAGTTTTCTTAGTGTCACGTTAGCATTTGTGAAAACTGCTCAGAAGTCTCCAAGGGCCTCTCGTTAGTGAACGGAGCAACGGAGGCACACAGCAGACACCTGTCTGATCGAAGGAATCGGTCCTGCTCACCAGCATACACTTCCGGAAACACACACGGCTACGGAATTTATTGGTTTCTGCTTAAGTGAGAGAAGCAAACGGGAGCTTACAACAGAGGTTCCAGCCGGAAGGGTCGTCCTCTTCGCCAGGGGACGATCCACACCACGCTGTCCGGGATTCCCACCTCCTCTCTGGGGCCTCTGGCCTTCCAACAGCCTCTCCATCGTCCCTCACCTGTGGCCTGACTCCCGCCACCGCGCCTGTTCAGGTCTCCTGGGCTAGGCGCTCGTGGCCCTGCTTGGGGGGCAGGAGTTTCTGCCAGTCTGTCTCTGCCATTCCTCCAGTCCTGAAATGAATGGCCCCATTTTCAATCTAGAAGGTATTTTAACTTCAGCAACATTACAGCGCTTCTGTAGCATATTTTAGGAAAACATCCTCCTTCAGTCTAAACAAATCAAACCTTGTTTTATAACTGGCTTCTTTTGCAGAGACTTACAGATCTTAATGAAATGATCTCTTACATGATGTTTTTTCTATTTGAAAAAAATCATCCATCTTACGCACGAGGAGGAATAAGTGATCCATAAAAGGAATATAATTCATTCTTCCTGGATTTCCACTGTGTTATTAAATCACAACAATGATGCCCCCCACGACCCTTCCCTGCTGACACCCAGAGCCCGACTCCAAGCAGAGCCTCTGGGAAGCAGCCTGGCACGCACGGGAGGGGAGCCCAACGCCGAGGCAGCCTGGCCAGCCGCAAGCACTGCTCAAGCCCCGGCACTGGCAGGGCCTGGCCGGCTCTCAGACGTCCCCGCGTCCCTCGCCCGCTTGGGTGCCTGCCGGCTAAAGGGGAAAGGCAACTGAGAGGTGTCTAGACGCAGCATCAGTGTGGTTGCTCTCTTCTTTGTGCTTTAAGGAAGACACTTTGTGCTTAACGCATTCATCTGCTGATGGGACAAGCCACGCTAGAGGACAGAAATTAGTTTTTATAAATAATACTGCACTCGTAACACCTGCGTGTCACTGTCCCCAGAACAGTTACTCGTTACTTCTAGGTTCACGGTTAATTAGCCATAGCATCTGTTTTTCACTTACTTTGACAAATGAATTTTAGGGTTTTTTTCTAGTAATATAACAAACATGTTTGGCAGACGACCTGCTTACACGGTTAACACACCTGTGGTTCTCTCAATATTGCTATTAATACTTGAACATTTCATCCTAAGTCAGAACTGGAAGGAAATTAAGAATGCTGATTCCCACGTGGTGGAAAACAAACTGAAGTGACTTTGGATTTAGCACTGACATAAACGGAGAGCTGCTGGGTTTCCACAGAAAAGGAAGAATTACAGCGCCACGGGGGCAGGGGAAGGCACAGCACTACCGCTTCACGGGAGACACAGAAGTTCATTTCTGGGTCCTTAAAATTTCTAAGCCCTCTATGGAACTGGTCAAATACACAAAGCTCAGTAAACTGCTAGCAACGTGCAGTATGAAGGCAGAGGAGCTCCTACACGGGAGGGGGGCCAGGAGGCAGCCCCCGGAGACGGGCCGCCCCGCCCAGGCTCCGGCGCGGGAGGAGCACTGCCGGCCCAGTGTCCCGCCCCAGCCGCCACTGCGGTGGGTCTCCTGTCACAGCTACAGGTGACATCTTTGGCGCCCTGAGCACGTTCCCGGGCACCCGTGAAGAGGTGTCACCTGCCCCCAGAGAGGAAGCGGGTCTCGGGCGAGTACCAGCTGTTACCTAGTGGCCTCTGAAACAGCTCATGCTCTGCAGCTTTGTGACAGTCTCAAGGACAACCGGCATCAGCGGCACAGAACTCATGATTCAAAGACAAAGTACAACTTTATTTCCTGTGCATTAAATTTCATTACGTATTCCTGACTTGCCTTGAAGCAGTGCTGCTAATTTGCTTCAGTGAAAATACACTGCCTTTTTGTTTCTGCCGTGCATACATATCCGTACGCAGGGGCACACATCTGCCCGGCCCGCACCAAGCGCTCTCAGCAATGAGATGCTGTAATTCTACATTAACCTAGGTCTGGGTGTTGTCTTATAAAAACATTTGTTTCTGCCTCCCTGGAGAGCTCGCTCAGGTTGACCTAAGGGCAGGAGCTTCAGCCTGCAACTGTGTTCCAGCACTCCCTGCAGGAAACTCTGAGTGGGGCAGAGCCAGGAGGAGGAAGCACATCCACCCGGCGAGGCCCTCTGATTCCAGTTGGGTGACTCGATTTTTCCCCATTGGGGAGAAAGCAAGAAAACAGGCTTTAAGTTTAAAAGGCTGGAATACAAGTGGAAATATAGTCTGCCTTCCCTAGATTCACCTCCCTTCCTGTGCTGAGATTAATTCACCAGGACATACCCATTGTGTTGTGGATCCACAGCGTCTAGCATTTCACAATCAAAGAGTCCTGGTAACTCGGGGAGGGCTAGCGGGTCATAGCTGGAGGGGGCCTCCTGCAGTCCTGAGCTCCTGGCACAGTCCGGGCCTGTGAGACTGCTCTGCTGGGCTCCATCCACAGGGTACGGGCAGGGAGCGGGATAGTCTGGTGCAGAGGAAGCGGCACCTGGCAGCTCGCAAGTCTGATAGGAGAACTGTACGGGCGCGGGAGCAGCTCCTGGCTGTCGTGGTGGCGGCGGAGGGGGTGGGGGTGGAGGCTGCTGCTGCAGCTGTGTGGGCAGGGGAGGCGGTGCCCGGGGGCTGGGTGTGGAGGGCAGGGGCTGCAGCTGCATCTCCTCGTACTGGCTGAGGAAAGGGCTGTACTGCATCTGCTCGGGAGAAGGCTCGAGGACGGGGCTCAGGGGCTGGGGCAGGCCGAATGGCGGGGGCTGCTGAGACGAAGGTGGAGTCTCCTGGTGGGGAAGGGGCAGCTGCTGACTCGGTGCAGGATAGGAGCTCTCAGCTATCTGCATCTGATTGAAATACGCCTGCAGCTGGGACTGCTTCTGCAGGAAGAGTCGCTTCTGCTGGAGCCTACATTGGCAATACCAAAGGAGAACGTTGTAAATCTCAAGTAATGACAGTTTGAATGTAAATCCAATACCAGGTACCAGCTCCAGGCTGCCACGTCTCTCTTGCCCCTACCAGGTGTTGTGTTTCTGCAACCTAATTTCACTTTTGCCCTCTAACTCTCACTGACCCCTCCGTGCCGGGTGAGCACGAACGCGTTCTCTCTGCATTGCTGAGTCTGTCTCCCTGCCAAGGGAGAGGCTGACTTCTCGTCTGGTTTGGTCAGAGGGGCAATAATGCCTTGGCCTCCGTGGGGGTCTGCAGCGTGATGGATCAGGGTAAGTCTGCCTCGGCCCAGCTGTTTCAGTGAGGCTTGTGGGCACGGACAGGAGCAAGCAGGAGGCCTTCTGAGCAGTCTAGCCCACGTCATCTGCTCCCGGCCTGGCCAGTGACTTTCAAGGCTTAGGTCTTGTCATATCCCAGAGGACTAAGTGCAGGAAGAGAAGGAAGAAGCACATTTGGGGGCTGCTGTTGCCTGACATTCCGTCCTGCACGGATGCTGCAAGAGCCTCATTAGCAATCATGCTGGAAAACTTCAAATATTACGGCACATTCCCTACGTTCCCAGCTGAGGCAAACGCGAACGGGAGAGGACAACACACCCAGTGTTCTGAAGGGCTCGGTGAACGTAAGCAGCTCCACTGGCAGAGGACCCTTCTCACCTGTGTTCCTGCAGCTGCTGTTCCAGGCTCCGGGGCGGCTCTTTACAGTAAAGCGGACAGGTGTTCTGGGCCTTGGACAGAAGGCTAGGTTTCTGGAAGAGCAGAGCAATGATACCAACATAGTAAAATGTGTTGCCCACGCTCCCGTCTGAAGGGTGAATCCAGGGGTGGTCTCCAGAATCCACAAAGGGAGAAGTGACTGGAATTTCTCACCAAGACCCAGGAAGGACATCAGGTTAGCCGTCTAGGACAGCCTCAGTTCTGATCTACTTCTTTCTACCTCTAAAAGCCCTCTGGGACTGTGAGGTGAGAAAACCAGGCTTAAATCTTAATAGTGCTGGCCTCAGCGCATGCTCCAAGAATGGTTTATTCTCAATACTGCGCTGTGTCATTTCTCAAGATGCTCCTGCACTGCTGTAGATAGCTCAAGGTAACATTTTGCAGACTTAAGATTTTCATTTTCTTCACTTAAGAAGGATAAAGTTGGGCCCAAGGAAGCCAGGTCCCCCTTTCCTGCCCCTCTGTGGCATACCCTTCCCGAGGCCCACGGACCAGCCCTTCCCCAGTGCCAACGCGGAGCATAAAGTTGGTTCTGAACATATTTTGAGAAGTAAGTACAGAGTCAGATGACCTTGTCTAGAGAAGTAAAGCACTGCCCTAAGGAAACGCCATGAGACACAGCCTTCTGCTGGGAGCGGGGGAGATTCTGGATGGGCAAAGCGAGCTGGACGCACAGGAAGGGCCCTACCTGCAGCCTATGGGGCAGGTACTGAGCGTCCAGGCTTTGCCGCTGGGACAGCTGAGGATGCACGCTGCCGGAGAGGGTGGAGACACCTTCCTGCGCCTGAGGGACTTCCTCCTGAGGAGCAAGGGAGCAAAAACAATTTTCCAATTCTCCATGTGAGAAAGTTTCAATTCTTAGTCAGTTTAAGCTCCTTTGCTAATGACCAAGAGCAATGTCAACTCTATAGGACATAATATTAAGAGTTTTTACATAATTAGCAGAGGAAAGGTTAACTACTCTGTGGAGAATTTATACATGCATTATCTGGAGTCAACAGTTACCCAGAGTCAAGATCAGAAGGAAGGTTTGTGGTGTTACCAGGCCGGCCCCTTCATGTGAGCTTTGAATAGTATAAATCTCCTCGAAGCATGGAAAAGTCTCAACACTGATTGGCTAAACAGCAATGTTTATTGTATTTTTGCTATGAACAATCCACGTAATATTTAATAAAGTGATGCACATCAAAAGTGGGGTGAGGATGCTTCTCATGGGGGCGGGGCACCCACACAGTGGGCCCCGCGAGCCGACACTGGCTTGCACGTGTCTAAGCCTCCCGCTCGTACTGCGTGGGAGAGGTGTGGCCGGCCCGAGGGTCAGGACAGCGACAAGGGAAGCTTTCGGCTGTGGACCTTCCCAAAGCATGTGCTTGTCCAGGCCCGGAGGAAGTCCTCCAAGTGCAAAGCACTTGCTCTCTAGAGAAACTCACGCTTCACGCTCACAGAGCCACGCAGGAGGGCCCGGTGCACCCACCTGAGGGCAGCTGCTGGCGAGGTCTTGGAGCTGAGGGGAAGCGGACGCCAAGGCAGGGTCAGCTTCTGAGCCTATCTGTTCATACAGCAACTGCACTTTGTTCAACTCCAGAATGCCTTTGGTTCTAGCAAGATTCTGAAGATGCTGTCTAAATGCTACAATTCCTGAGAGGAAGTACAAAGGCCAGAGAGTAAGTACGACACGAGGGTTCAGTGATCACAGGTCCCCACCAACACGGCCACAAGCCCTTCCTCCTCCGCCCTCCCCCCGCCACGACATGAGAGTTTTAAAAGAGAGAGGAGAGCGCTTTTACCTTGGGTGAGGGAGGTATCTGACGCCCTGCGGCCTTCTCTGAAGCTCACTGGGGACCTGTTGTGCACCTCTCGCTTCTGGGAGCTCAGGGCCTGCATGGCTGGGTTGGCAGGTCTCAGGCTTACGAAGGGTGACGTCATGCGGGGCGAGGGCTGATTGGCCAACAAGATGTCCTTCAGGGAAGGGTTGTCCTCCAGGAAGTTCAGTTCCCTCTGAGCAGACCCCATGTCATACTCAGAGTCCACACTGTCGAGGGAGGGGTTGTCACTCATGGAGAAAATCTTCCCTGTAAGAGAAAACAAAACAGTGACCGCATCACCTTTGAACACAGGATACAAAGTAGAATGAACTACACTCTTGGTAACAGTGGTGCCCTTCATGTGCAGTTACAGCATCCTTTCAGGCGATGCACACCTGCAGTCCCAGCTACGTGAGCGGCTGAGGAAGGACTGCTCAAGCCCAGAGTTCAGACCAGCCTGGACAGTGCAGTGATATTCCGTCCCGACCGACCTCCCGCAAAGCCCCAAATCAAACACCTCATTTTCAGCGCTGGAGAAGTAGCTCAGTAGCAGAGAGCCTGCCTAGCATGTGCGAGGCCCTGGGTTCAATCCCTAACACAGGGAAAAACCAGAACCAGAATTACCTTCCCCCCCGCCTCAAAAAAAACACCACCGTTATCACATCCTTTTCCAGGTCAATTTAATACTCTTCAGTAGCAGTGGGGAAAACCCTCCAGAAACTGCACCCATGAGATGCAGTTTTTGGCTGTTTTGCTCCAAAAAAGCCAGAGCCTCCAAGGAAGCACGCTGCATCACAATGAATCCCCCCGACCGCCAGGGCGGGAGGAGGGGGCTGACTCAGAGACTTCATTTTCATCTCTGTTAGCCTGTTCAGTAAGATACAGACTGAATTCCAGGAACTGGTCAGTATCACCACTACGTCGTAGTCACTAGGGCATGAGATGATGCTGTCAAGAGTTTTTTAAAAGACAGGGTCTTGCTATGCAGTTCGGGCTGGCCTTGAACTCACTGTGTAGCCCAGGCTGGCCTTGAACTCACGGTGATTCTCCTGCCTCAGCCTCCCGAGTGCTGGGATTACAGGCGTGTGCCGCCACTCCTGGCTGATGCTGTGAAGAGTTAACCTGGCACCTCACCGATACCATACCTGCTCCTGGCACCACGACCAGCTGGTTGGTCACTTCTGACAGAGTGTGCCTTCTCTGCCCACTGCGTGTGGACTGGAAAGCCTCGAAGGCGTGACCGGCGTCGTCCTCCGCTTCTCCTTCCGTCTCCAGCCCTTCGTCGATGGAGGTCTCCATCACGTTGCTGGGCAGTGACTGGCATCCCTTCCTCACCAGGACAGGAGGCACCGGGTCAAGCAGACAGCCGTTGACCTGAAATGGCCCGGGTGTGAGATGACGCAGGGAGCTGCTGCTCTGCTAAGACGTTAGAAAAGCCCACCAAGCGTAAACCCCAGGACTTGTGGGAAATTAAAATTAAGTTCAGTACTGAAGATGTACATCTTCCTGTCTAATGGCAGCACACAGAAGCCAAGTGGGCTGCAGTCCTAGGAGACACGGCCCGTCAGGGCGCACGCGGCACTGCCACCCAGCTCGCCATGCGTCATCGCTACTACAATGGCATGTTTGGTGGTTAGCGGATGAACAGCGGTACGTGAGCTTGAGGCCTACCAGGTATTTTTTTTTTAAATAAGAGGAACGAAGACGGGGTAGGATGAAACTTTTTTTCTGCTTAAGGACATGGCTCATAGCTAAGAGCAAAGAGTAGTCACAGAATTCTTGAAATTTTCAACCGCAAAGCATACCAGAAGCTTCTAGACATACTTTTATGTTTATAATTTAAGTACTTGCCCATTTGATTTAGTCTTCAGTAGGCTTTGTGTGCGCTGAGGAATGGAAATTAAGAATTCTTCAAAGATGGACTGATACAAGAAGAGTTAAAAAAAATTCAAATGGCAAACAGCCAAAGCCTTCCACTATAGCATAACAAATGACTCACTGGGCCCAGATTCCAGCAGAGGTTAACAAGCCCCAGCGCGGCATTCCCTCTGCCCCAGCGCGCACATCAGCTACGGTTCCCGCCCACAGCGGTGAGCTCAGCACAGCTCCTGCGTGAGCACGGCCTGCGCAGGCCGCTGCCAAGCAAACCAACCGCCTAATGGCAGGCGGAACGCCACACAAAGGGAGTTGTGGTTTCGAGTTCTTCTGGCTGGTAAAAACTCCAAAGAGGAGGCAATTATTTAGCTCATTACCTTAACCATTCCCCCGGGGAAATCAATCCGTTTTCTCCCATGAATAGCTGCTCAGGAACAGCCAGCCTAGTACGCTCAGTTCTCAGCAGTGCGTTCACCTGAAATGCACTGCGAGGGCTATTGTTTCCTTTGGAAGCGGGAGCAGCTCATGTATGTGAGAGGTGACGTGGGACGCCCCGTGCCAGGCACAGGGGACTTTCCTCTCATGGCAAGCATCCCAACGCATGCAAGGCTCTTTATCTGGAGAGGGAAAGTTGGGTGACTCACATCTCTGTTTGCTCGGGGGCGGGGGTGCTCATTCTGTAAGAACTGTTCTGGGGCCCGAGCCATGACGCGGACAAGGCGGCTGATGCGCGGCAGGCCTTACAGCGAGGAGCAGCCACCGCCAAGAAGACTGGTGCGCGCCTTCCTTGCTGAAGAGAACCAGGCTGCCCCCATAGCACCAGAACACAAAAAACCGCAGCCGGGTGTGGTGGCGCCCACCTATAACTGCAGAAACTGGAGGCTGAGGCAGTAGGGTCACCGTGAGTGTGAGGCCAGCCTACACGACATAGTCAGTTCAAGGCCAGCCTGAACCAGAGTGAGACCCTGTCTCAAAAACCCAAAAATCCTGGCCACTGACTTGCACTTTCTCCTTAGTCCTTCCACGATAAATTCTGCCCTTCTGATATAGGAGACAGGGCATGGCAAAGCCGGCTGGAAGGGTAAGCGGGACCTGCCAATTACAAGACCCCAGGAAGATGTCAAATAACTCCCAGAGCCGTGTATGTGAGACATCTCGTGGGCTCCCATGAGATGTGGACGGCATGAAGGAGGCAGAGGCCCTGCGGAGCCCGCCACAGTGACTCCTCAAGGCAGCAGAGGGCCTGTCACCCCTCCGCCCTCTCTCGGCCCAAGTTCCTCTGCGGAGCGAGTTCTTCCCTCACCCCTTCACCCCTCACTTCAAATAAACGTTTGGTGCCGTCTCTGGCTGCTTTTGTCTAGTTTTTTGTTCTAGGCAAGAAGGACCCGACATACTTTTAACTGTCGAGCCATTTCTAAAGGAGCTACCCGACAACACTTTGACTGTACTTACTCAGTTTTTTTGCTGGAAAAATGGCTCAGAACTTATACTTCTAGGCTCCTCAACTATTACTACAACTTTCTAAAGACTAGGCAACGACAGTTTAGAAATGAATAAGCCAACAGAGAAAAGGATATTATGTACTAAGTATCTTCACAGCCTCCATCCAAACTTTAACAGATATTACAGATATTTCTTGTGGTGTAAACCACTATGCTAGTTCTTTTCGCCTTAAGAGGAAAACTACTTTCTCCGAATCACTGAAGACACAATGTCAGTCCCTCTGAATTTACCACTTACTTAAATTGTCACCTTATAAATTTAAGTCCTCATCCATCCTAGAAGAGATATTCTGTCTTTCATTTAAAAATGTTTGCTGGCCAGGCGTGGTGGCACATGCCTGTAATCCCAGCACTTGGGAGGCTGAGGCAGGAGGATCATTGTGAGTTCAAGGCCAGCCTGCACTACAGAGTGAGACCCTGTCTCAAAAAAAAAAAAAAAAAAAAAGAAAAAATGTTAAATGAATTCAATGTCATCCCGGTACAACAATGATCTGATTTTTTTCATTGATCTAACTTTTCTCCTGGGACAGCTAGAAGCCAATGCTATGTTTGATGATGAATAAGAAATCCCCCTGGGCTGGTCCCATGAACAGGTGAGAACACCTTCAGCCCTGAGTGAAGGTTTCCAGAGGCAGCCGGTCATCATTCCAGCTTCGTCGGTGAATTTACCCGGACACTTGCTGTAACAGGAGGCTACACTCAGCTCTGGGAGTTTACGACTGAAATACTGGGCTGATCTAGCTAGAGAGGTGTGACCTAAGCTGCCAGAAATAGGATCTTTTTGCTCTAGGAAATAAGCTAGGTTAATAAAAATTATATAATTTAAAAATACAATATAGGTGAAATGCAGTTTCAAATACACTGCTTTCGACTTTCCTTAATTAAAGCTCACTCACTTCTAAGAGACCTCATGTCGCACACACAGCACACGGTAGGAGTGAGACCTGCAGTGACGCCGGCACTCACTGAGCGAGCCCGGGCCGACCACAGCTTCCGGCGCGGAGACCGGCAGACCGCCGCGGACCTCGGACCTCGTCACAGTCCTTACCCGGCTGCTCACCGAGGGCCGGTCTGGGCCTCTGAGCGGTGGAGCTCTGACCCAACAGGATTAGAGCCCTTACAAGAAGAGATGCCAGGCGGCTTAAGTCCAACTGCTGCCTGGGCACAGAGAGAGGGCTACGTGAGGCCTTCAGACCCAGGGAGCCGGCGGCGTCAGGTCAATCAGCTGCAGCCTCGGCCTTGGCCTTCTCAGCCTGCAGAACCGCGGGAAATTTAACTTCTGTCATTCAAACTACGCAGCCTGTGGCCCTGTGCGAGGAAGGCAGGCCGCCTAGCAGGGCCAGCCGAGGCGCAGGCTCGGACAGCGAGCTAGAGGCTGGGGGCGCGCCTCCCCAGTCGGTGCCCCAGTGCCTAGCACAGCTGGCGCACACTGAACGAGCGCCACAGGCTGCACCCTCATCTCCGCATCGCTGACTGGTCATTTCAAACTTCTAGAAGCCTAGCTTCTCTCATTTGTGAAGTAGGATCCAAGTCTTTTAACTAATTATAGATTAAGTACTCTATAGGGCAGATCAGCTAATATATAGTGAAATATCAAAGCACCTTAACATTTGGTACTCAATACATTTCTACCCACAATGATTTCTTTTCTTCTTTTCTTTTGAGCTAGGGACAGGGTCTTTGTTTAGCCTGGCCTCGAACTCACGGCAATCCTACTGCCTCAGCCTCCTGAGTGCTGGGATTACAGGCGTGTGACATCCAGCATATTTCTTGAGCGAAGAGAATGTTTAATAATAAACATTTAAAAGTATGAGAATAAAACGGCAACCATTTTTTTGGTTTGAGACAGGATCTTGCTATAAGTTCACAGTGGCCTTGAACTCACTATGTAGTCAAGGGTGGCTTCAAACTCGGGGCGATCCTGCCTCCGTGCCCCAAGTGCTGCTGGGGTGACAGGCGCGCACCACCACGCCTGGCTCCTAACACTGCAACATCCTGAGGCCAACTGAACAAGCAGGTGAGGAAGCGAAGGCATGAGTAACATCAGTTCGAGAGATATATCTTAAAGAAATAGAAGTATAGGGCTGGGGATTTAGCTCAGCGGCAAAAGCGCCTGCCTGGCAAGCACAAGGTCGTGAGTTCGGTTCCCGGTACCGGAGAAAAACAAAACAAAACAAAAAAACAAAACAAAACAAAAGAAATAGAAGTATAGTAAAAATTTAGGTGAAAAGGATATTCACATTAAGTATATATAAGGATGAAACATGGGTACCTGGTGTTCAACAAGGGAGAAGAGTTAAATAAGGGGATGTCTAGTTCAATGTATCAGACAACCGTTACAGCTCATGCTGTCAGAGGTTTCATGACTCTGGGGAGAATGGTGGCGGTGGAAGGTTAGATAAGGGAGATACAGAACTACTTACGACCGAATACCGTTTTGTTTCAAAGTCCTCCTGCCTCCTGAGCACTCCTACGCCTATCCGCCTAGTCATCTACAGGACGTGAACACATCCTTATCTTTGGGTAATGACATTATGGATAAAGTTTTCCTTTATCCCTCCCTGGATTTTCATTCATGACTATGACAGGTTTTATTTTTCAATTAAAATAATAATTTGGATTAAAAATTTTAAATTTAGCGGTAAAACTGAAGGTGGGGAGCATAGCTCAGAGGTGGGGTGTGTATAGAAGGACTTGGGCTCAATCTCCAGCACCACTAGAAAGAAAGAAAAAGAAAAAGGGCCGGGGATGTAGCTCAGTGGCACAGCGCCTGCCTGGCAAGCGCAAGGTACTGAGTTTGATTCCTGGTACCAAAAAAAAAAAGAAGAAGAAGAAAGAAAGAAAATAACGATGAAATTTCTCCCTTAAAGTTTCAGAGGTAAACTCTATGACATTACTATGACATATTTCCTTTCAGGCCTCTCTTGTATATACTATCTTTATAATAAAAAGTTACTAGAGCTGCATGCCTATGTCTGGTGATCTGAGCAACTACTTTGAAGACACCAATATATAATGTAACAACTGCTGTTAATTTCCTATCACCTTGTTTTGAAATTATCGTTTTTATTGTTTTAGTTTTGACTTTGTGTTTGCTTTTTTTCTTTTTAAAATAAAATTTTAAAAAAGTTACTTGAGTGTAAGTAGGCATGAAAAACTTCTAGATTAATCTCTCAGCTCTCTTCTGCCATCAGCTATGAAAATGTTACCTTGGAAAATTCTCTTTATTGCAGTCTGTAATAAAATTTTAAGATGACGTGTGTGCGTGTGTGTGTGTGTGTGTGTGACAGAGAGAGAGAAATCCATTATTTACAAAGAACAACCACGGAAGGAGGATTTGCCTCTCAGGGTGTAAGCGTCTGCCCTCCCACACGGCCTGTGTGTCACCTGTGGGTCTCAGGTACCATCCAGACCCTCATTCTTACTCAGAAATGGGTGACTTTCTCAGAAAAGTGCTGTTTTAGAATATAAAAGTCCCAAACCAAAGTTCCAATCTTGATCCCCTGGCAGTTTTAAGAATGAACGACTTCCGGGCGGGAAGGAGAGGTAAACTGTGAGGACACAATACTCACCTGTGACGGAGAACACAACTGAACTCAGAAATACAGGCAGCAAGGAAACATCTTGGAAAAACGAATGCGTGGGGCCAGGGATATAGCCAGGGAAGCGCAAGGTCCTGAGTTCAATTCTCGGTACAAAAAAAACAAAACAAAAAAGAAAAGAAAAACGAATGCGTGTTCTGGTAACTGTGTGCGAGGCAGTGTGAACCAGAGGAGCTGCGCGTCAGTGGGCTCCCGTGTGCGCCTTTCTGTGAGCCCCAGGGAAAGAGGGCACACGGACAGGAGTTCCTGCCGACAGGGACGAAATGGTCCAGTGAGACCGTGGGTGTTCACCGCCTGGCGCGGTGTCGGGGTGGCACTGCCAGGGTGGGTGGCCAGTCCCAGCACGGCACTGCTCTTCCCGCAAATGCAAACATACCATCGAGCTACTGGCTGCATCGCGCACAGAATCTTTCATTTCCTGCCTGTGTCTTAGTTACTGTAACAATCACAAGCTTTAAAAATAGTTTGCCCTATATAATACAGCAGACAGCGCCCAATCTGTCTTGGGCCTGGTGCCCTCACATACGAGACTTTGGCAGACTGCATTTTAATTTTCTCGAGAGAATTAGATCTTCAAAATAAATGAATTGTGGTGCCTTTATTTATGTCTAAACTTCTGAGCAGGAATGTAACAGTGATCTGTAAGGTTATTTAACTGCTAAGTAACCACCAGCGGAGAAAACAGCCTGTCCACAGGAAGGGAGCTTGTCCCGGAGGGCCGGACGCTAACTACTCCTGCTCAGCAGCTCGGCTGGACACTTGCCGCGGGGCCGCCTGTCCGGCTGGGCTCCAGCTAGGCTCATGATTTAACTTCTGAGTCCTGCTGACCCCCAGAGGTCTGGTTTCACTGAAAATGAAACACCCTCTCCCAATCGGCTCGGTGCCAAATCTTGTTACAGGTTTGACTTCTCTTGAAACCCTGAAACCCTATCAGTTTTATCCCCGGTAGTCTCATGGCTACCGCGCCCTCCTCTAGCGTTTCGAGGCCCCTCTTCTCCTGGCCCACACCCTCTCCCGGGCGCTCGCTCTCCCGTCCCACTGCCCTTGCCCCAGCCTCCCTGCACCCCGTGCATGTGGCAAACCGCAGGGGCTGAATTTCGCAGCACAGCACACATACAGAGCGTCCCTGTGCAAACCTGCGGTCCCCTACTAGCCTAGCACTCGCCCGTCTTGAGTTGTTCCAGCCCGTGTTTAAACACGCACCCACGCTGAGGGCGCCAACCCCGGGAACAGCCGCAACCGCCCGACTTGCCATTCAAAGCCAACCTACCCGGCTCTGTTCCGCGCGGCTTCCCTTCACGTGCCCTTTACCGCAAACGAACAACCGCTCTGCTTTACGTGCCCCGAGAACTTCCTTCAGTTTGATTTTGCTCAGGGTTTTCTCGCCACTGAAGAGGTTTCCCTTGTTTCCAAGTACCTCAGTCTACCCGCTTCTGCATTCTCTGCTCTGACAGTTAACCCGAAGACCTTCCCGGTCAAACCGTACCCACCCCCAGCCTCCTGCTGGCCTCACTTTGATTTATGGCTCCGACGGGACCCGTCGCATTTTATCTGTAAATTTATTCCACACCCCGCATACTGTCTTTAACTATGGATGACACTCCTTCCGCTAGATCACAGTCTAGTAGACTTCGAGGCAGTGTTCATGTCTGACTCAACTTTTTATTTTTTTATTTTTATTTTATTTTATTTTTTGTCTTTTTGAGATGGTCTCTCTATGCAGTTCAGGCTGGCCTTGGGCTCACTTTGTAGCCCAGGCTGGTCTTGAACTTGCAGCAATTCTCCTGCCTCAGCCTCCCGAGTGCTGGGATTATAGACATGAGCCACCCTGCCTGGCTTTGACTCATCTTTCTAGGACCTAAAGAAGATTAAGACAGTAAACCCATACTTCTTGCATATCTAAAACCTGCCGTCACCTCACACACATTACAATTAACCCTCACAGCAGCCTGTCACAGCTGGTCTTCTCGGTTCACACAAGAGAAAACAGAGGTTCCCAGAGGTTGAGGTTGATCACCCTGCCCAGGCTCACAGTTGCAGCAAACCCCAAAGCCCCATTCTTCTACCACTCCCTGCTGCCCCAGACTCCTGTGTAACACTGGATGCTAAGGATGTGTCACCCACTCTAGGATGGAAGTAACACCCACTGAGTGAGAGAAGCTGGCATCTGCCATAGCCTAAAGCCAGCTCTGTGGGGTACAATAAAAATGACTCCTCCGAGCATGTCCAGATGGGACGCACAGAAGATATTTAACTGACCCAAAAGACAGCCCTCATTTTATATCTACAGTGTTTTCAGCAGAAGTCAATAATAACAAATACAAAGCCCAATTTAGTGCAGCAGGTAACAGTTGTTTTCAGAGCTACAATTTATATAAAAAAAGGTAAACCCAAGTCCTCGTGAGGGAATAGAAGCTTGAAAGAGAAGAACTGGATAAGGAAGGAGAAAGAAGAGGGCTGTTGAAGTACACATGTACGGTCTTGACCAGCTCTGTACGTAACTGTCGTAATGATGACACACGGGTGAGAGCTTAGTTCTGGGCACTTTCCTTAGATTCCTCCCCACAAAAACAATATCCCTGACCGACTTGAGGAAACAGTAGAGTTTAACAAAGCCAAAGCACAGAATCGAACCGGCCACACTGCACAATGTCTCTCAGACACGTCCGCCTGTACCTTTGGAGTGTCGACGCACTCTTCTTCCATGAACGCGGCTTCGGCCTGGCAGCCAGATGCTGGAAATGGAAAGGCCTCCACATTGGATGCCTGGGCCAGGAGGGCGGACCGCATCAGTCTCATGTTTGGTGAATGCACGGTCACCGGGAGTGCCACAGTTTGTGCCTGCAAATATGGCGAGAACAGACAGCACGGCACTGTTAATAACTTCTCTACAACACACACGATTTTCAAAGTGAAAGAATCTTCCTGGGGCAATTAAAAGATAGAGTTACTTATTAGAAACTCCAGAAAAGATCTGATGAGATGCATATAAAGTATAGGTATTGATTTGATGCAGGCTCAGCCATCAAGATATTTTGAACAGCACTTGGGAGGCTGAGGCAGGAGGATCGTTGCAAGTTTGAGACCAGCCTGGACTACAAAGTGAGCTCCAGGCCAGCCTGAAATGCATAGCGAGACCCTGTCTGTCTCAAAAAAAGACAAAAAAAAAAAAAAAAAAAAAAAAAAAAAAAAAAAAAGAAAAAAAAAAGGTATTTTGAAATAGGTTGTTGCAATTTTGTTCCTGTCCTAGGATGGGAAGCATGATTTTCACACAGGTGGCAAGAAAGCTAGTCACTGTAAGAATGGACTTGTTTTAACAAACATATCCTTTTCTTTAAACATACTACCTGGAAAGAGGTAAAGGGGCACATAAACGTCCCTGCCTACAGAAGCTCAACTCTGAATGGGACAGATGGACGTACATACACACCTGCACGACAGGCTGCGACACCAGGCAGGGTGAAGTACGTGTATGCTGGCTCTCTCTCTAAGGGGTGAGAGGGAATCTAGTTATTTCTTGGCAAGGGCGTGTACGAGCAGCGAAAGAGCAGCAACAGTTACTTAAAGGTGACAGCAACGCTCTTCCTGTGAGGAGACACACAGCTCGGCAAGTGCTGGCCCCGTGGAAGGAGAGGCTTCCTGACGCTTCAGTTCACCTAGCACAGAAAGCTCCCGCTGGGCTTAAGGCCCCTCTCTTGTCTCCTTGGCTGACTATTCTAAATAAGCATTACAAACTCTCCCTTTAAAAAAGTTATCTGAAAGAGAAACCTCCTCATGAATTGGTTAGGATTGATTTTTCATGAAGCCACTGTCGATCCTTTTATCCTCAACCCTTCAAAACTAGAAGAATAATTTATTAGATGTGGTTCGGATGTGACAGGCATCAAAAAACATCTGAGGGAACAGCCATCAGACCCGACTGTTAACAGAGGAACGGCCTACCTTTTCCCTACTGCTGTCACTTCAGGGGATGACAGTGGTGAGTTTTAAATATAAACAAAAGGGAAAAATCGGCATAAGATTCTAGCTTCTCTAAGACCTGACTTTGGTTTCTGACTCCATCGCTTACTAAGTCTGTGACTTTAATCAAGCTACCTAGCTTCTCTTAATCGTATCTTATTCACCCATGAGAAAGGGCGCCGAGCGCTGGGCACAGGGCACTTGCCGAGCACGCACAGGCTCGGGGT
The DNA here is from genome assembly GCF_000276665.1 of Chinchilla lanigera. Lineage (NCBI taxonomy): Eukaryota > Metazoa > Chordata > Mammalia > Rodentia > Chinchillidae > Chinchilla > Chinchilla lanigera. Next base: position 13,441,090 of record NW_004955412.1, on the reverse strand, counting down.
CGGTTCCCCAGAACTGAAAACCAAGGGGATAACGCCACTTTACAGTGGGGATCGTAACAGTAACACACGAAGTCCTGAGCTCAGCAGTGTTCATGCCTCTCTTTTTCCAAAGTCCTAATAAGAACACAGACTGCAAGATGGACACTGTCTTATTCTCAGCTGTTTTTTAATGGTTCCCTGTAAGAATTTCAAGCTTGTAACTATCACACCAAAACCAATGGGATATAAGGACAGCATTACTCAGAGGGAAATTTAGAGCTGTAAGTTACACACAAAAATCACAAGATGAAGCCAAGTAAGTGATCTAATGCTGCATCTGAAGGTTCTAGAAAGACAAGAACAATCCAAATGTGAAACCGTTAGAAGGAAAGACATGATACAGATCAGCATGAAAATGAATGAAATTGAGACTAAAAACCAGTACAAAGGGTCAGTGAAGCAACGAGCTGGTCCTGTGGCAAGATGGGAAGCGGGTCTGGGAGCGCGGGGGAGGCGGGGAGGCAGGGGGAAGGAGGGCGGCATGTCGTGTGCCCCTGCTGCTCCTCCACGAGGAGTCTATTTAATACACACTACAAACACATACTCATCAGAAACTGAGAAAAAAGAAAAATACGTAAAATTTAAATTCTGAAAGATTCAGGCTGGGGATGTAGCTCAGCGGCACAGCACCTGCCCGGCAAGCACGAAGTCCTAAGTTTGATTCCTGGTACCATGAATGAATGAATGAATGAATGAATGAATGAATAAATAAATAAATAAATAAAATCTTAAAGATTCTTTTTTTTTTCTTGGTACTGGGTATCAAACTCGGGACCTTGCTCTTGCCGGGCAGGCACCCGTGCCACTGAGCTATATTCCTAGTCTAAAGTGTAAATTTTCAAAAACAAAAGTTTATGGTTGTCAGAGTGGAAAATACGTTATTATACTTTATATGCAGACATATATATATAACATACATTACATCTGGTGTATGCCAACATTAATAGTGGATATACCACAGGAGACGAAGAGTGAGAAAACAACAGCAACCTGTCAGCATTATGTGGATGGTAAAAACAGAAGAAAATACTGCGCACGATTCTGAGTGTGACAAGAGCAGCCTTTCGCGCGCCTGCACACCGAGCCGCTTCTGCGAACACATGCCTTCTCCCTTTGCAGACACTGTGACTTAACTTCTCCGCTCACCGTGTCACAATGGAAAATTCAAACTTCCTAATGACATACATTTGGCACATCTTTCCTGCCCCCATCCCTAGCTTGTCAGTCAAAGGACAGAACTGAAGCTTGATTTCTATTCCCCAAATTTGCTAAAACTGCTCCTTGTCTATGAAAGTAAGGCAAGCAGTACCCAAAGATAATGCACCGGAAGTGCTAACTGTGCCTCGTGATAACTATGACGTGCTCCCCTTCTCAGTCTGCTCCTGTTGCTCCAGGTCTTCAAATGGCAGCACTGGGCTGTGTCAGGCCCAAAGTAGCACCTCTTCCTTGACAACTTTTATATCCTACCCGGACTACGACAATGACCGACCCTGACCTTAGTAAGGGCAGAGGAGAAACACTTGTTATGACGCTCACTTCCCACGAAGCAGGAAGGTGGGTTTTGAGTCTGTTTTATAGCAGCCTTGCAGTCTCCGAGAGGACGAGGGAAGTCTCCCTGGGGCTAGGGATGTAGCTCAGCACTAGTGTTTGCCACACACGCGCAAGGCCCTAGTCCCGCCGTGGAAAGTACGTATTGCTATTTCCGTTGTATACTTAAAGACACAGAAGTTCAGACATGCTGATTTGAGCAGTCACTCATCTCCATATGGAACTTGTGGTCTACATGATTCTACAATTCATGAGCCCTTTGTATGAGATCACACTGTTCAATTTGCTACATCATGTAACAAGTGATCTGCCCCTTCTTTAAAAAAATCAGAATATCAAAGAATAAAAGGAAGCAGGCTGTATTAAAACTTTAAGCATATATACAGAGTCCACCAAAAAATCTGTACACACCCTTCAGGAAAAGAAAAACATATTAGGTGCACATTTTCCTAACTTAACACCTTCAGACTTTTATCTATGGGAACCCTAAAGGATGTAGTGTCTCACAGAAAACTCACTACACTGCCAGCCCTTAGAGAACAAACTGAAAATGCACATGCAGCAATCTCAGCGACCAAGGTTACCCAAGCACAGCTCATCATACTAATGAATGTCTGGAAGCAAAGGGCCACCACTTTGAGCACCTCTTGTAACTGCAGAGGCCAAAGGTAACTGTGTTAATCTCATGATGTCTCAGTGGATTTATTTACTTATCTATTTATTTGGTACTGGGAATCGAACTCAGGACCTTGCACTTGCCAGGCAGGTGCTTGTGCTGCTGAGCTATATCCCTCGCTCTGTAAATTTAGTATTGAAATATTTATATATTTTTTTCCCCTGAAGTTGTATACATTTTTTGGTTCACTTTCTCTCTCTCTCTCTCTCCATAAACCATAGAAATCTATTTTTTACAAGTTCCATACTGGAAGACAGAATGTACTCTGGAAGGAAGGGTGCATCTTCTCTAGTCACAGTGCCTACTGCTCAGCCCCCAGAAGGCACGCAGGACAAGCTGCTGGATGCGTCCTGGAAGACACATGTGAAGTGACAGTAAGTAGGCTGCTGTTATGATTTGGGCTGATGCATAAAGTGAAGAGAACTCGTGGTGTGTTTGTAATAAAAACCAAAGCTAACAATTGTTAGGAAACCATGTTATATATCTGAACCTCAATCCAAATTAAACACAAATTTGAGTTCTCTGAGGGAATCTGCTTGAAGCTCCAGGGAATCTGCTGCAAGTCTAGATAGGAGAGGGTACGACGTACGGTAACAATAACGCATGCACTAACGGACAGGAAAGGAATCGCACATGCACGTGCTCGGGAACAATGGTTTTGTGCCCCGTGCTGCTCCCTCTAGCGTGTGGTGTTTGCGGGAAAAGAACCTTGGCAGGGACGCTTGCTACCGCACCGGGGTGCTGCTGTTTCCTCCCCCTCTGTCCTGCCGTCTGCTAGCGGGAGGGAGCACCTCTCCTCTGCCTATTACTACCCATGCTGAGGGTGTCTCATTTTCTCTCCTAGTCCCTCTGCAATACAATTCAACTTTGAAGGCTTCTGAGTGGTCAGAGAAACTCTAACCCAAATACCTGGAAGTGTAATACGTTGTTTTATTCATGTTTGCATCAGTACATTTTTTACATAAAGTATATCAACAAAATATATAATTTTACATGCTCTGTAGAAACCAATGCAAACGTTTCTTTTTTGGTACCAGGAATCGAACTCAGGACCTTGAGCTTGCTAGGCAGGTGGAGTGCCCCAAACTTTCTTATAAGCCTATAGATTTTATAAAATTGCAAAGAAATACAAAGTCAAAATTCTTCTGCTCTTGATTTTACCTTGAGCAAAGAAAGCTGCTTGCAGAAGTGGAGAGGAACCCTAATATAGCACACAAACCAACCACCCTTCTCAACTGCTACGAAGATGACTGCCCAGATCTCTCCAGCCCCAGCCTGTCTCCTGGGATCCAGGTCCACGTCCACAGCCTATTCACTGAGTTAATGCTGTCCCTGTTGCCTCAGGCCTGAGCTCCAGGACACAGGCCTCTCTAACTCCCTGTCGTCCCCTTTTCCTCAACACTGATTTGTTACTTTACATAACAGTCACTTACATAACCCTTACTATATGCCAGAGACTGTTCTTCATGTGTCCCAATATTAGCTAATTTTATTGTCATGACATTCTTAGTATTATCTCCGCTTTGTACTTACGAAACTTAGACACAGAAGATATTTCACGAAAAAAAATATTTTTGACAGCACTGGGGACTGAACCCAGAGCCCTGCACAGGCTAGGCAAGTTGTGTATCACTAAGTTAGTCCTTTCTCCATTTTTTACTTTGAGACAGTGTCTTGGTACAGGCGTGTGCCACTCTGCCTGGCTCTTATGAAACCTTCCTAAAGTCACAGCAAGACATGGCAAAGGCCTGGGATTTGCTCCAGAGTCTCCACTTGTAACCACCACGTGGAGCTGCCTCTCCAAGGCACTGCTAAGTTCGTCCGGGTCCATCCCTGACCGGTCCTCCCCCTTGCCCTTTCCTTTTTATTTCTACTAGCACAATATCAGTTTAAGTCATCCGTGTTCCTCAGCTCAGCCACTACAGTCTCCTAATTGCTCTCCAAATTTCCTCTCCTCCCTATTCAGACTACATTTTCAATGCTCTCAGATTAATTAGCTTAAGGAATGGGTATAATTCTATCACTTTTCTGCCTAACAGCCATCAGCAGTTTCTTATTGCTTCCTAAATTCTAAGTAAACCCTCCGCCTTGGCTTTCAGAGCTCTTCACAATATGGCTTCAACTTACTACTCCAACTTTTTATTTGCTTCAGTTCAAGTGGATTAACTGGAGTGAACCTTACAACTGAGCGCACGAGTGCTTTTGCTCATCTCCTGCTGCTTCTTCTGCCTTTCTAGAATGCCCTGCAGGTCTGCCTCTCCCTAACAACTCCCAGACATCTGTGAAGTTCTGTCTTACACCCACCTCTCCTATGAAGTCCTTCCCGTCCAGACGTGCCCATTTTGTCCTTAGCTCATCTGCGGCACTCACCTGTCTCTACCCCAGTGATTACTGACGGGCTTGTCTGATTTGGTTTCCGTAGTGTAATATGTCTGAGGGCAGCAACTGCGCTCTACGCTAACTCCTCCAGCACCTCCTAACAAAGCTCGCACACGGTAAATCTGCAGCAAAATTTTGAATGAGAACTGAACGTACAGGCTAGTTACATTAATTCTCAACATGAGCAAATGATTAAAAAATGAAATATTTCTTAAAAAACCTATATGCAATAAAGTTAATTTTTAAAAATATGAAGGTGCTAAAACATTTGGGAATCTAGTGAAGGATCAAGGTGGAAACTTTCCAGAAAAGAAGCATGTGGATGAAGCCCTGACTCTTTGTACTTCAGGATGAAAAATGTGTCAAACGTGAGCAGCACAGGCACAGAGAGACTACCGGCTAATGGGGTGTTACCTTGGCAACTGTTTGTTCAGCAATGGTGCTAGGCCTACGCTGGCGGCCGTCAAGTCTCTGCTCCACGGGAAAACTGCTCCTATGTGATTTCAGGCGCTCCACCAACAGGAAATAAATGGCAGCAAAGTGGTTATAGCTCTTGTTTTGCAAAGACTGAAAGAGAAAACAAGTGGTGAAGGCGCAGAACTACACAAATCAGCCCAGCGATCTATCCCTTTCTAAAAGGGGGGGGGGGAATCACGCGTTCTTTAAAATAAAGCAGCACAGTAATGCCTCAGAATGAAATCTATTTAGGATCTAGCATGGAAGGCAGAAAACTGCAAATTTCTGTACGTATTGGTTATGTTACGGGTAACACCTTCAAACGATTTCCTGGGCCCCTTTACGTGGCAGGGATCCACTTATATTTTTCTGCAGTGAGAGAAAATGCCACCATTTTCTTAAGGAGCTATTCCTAAGGCTGCCATACGGTCCCTCCTTGTAGTGAAAACTACGGTGTAAGGTCAGTTAGCCCTGTTGCAGAAGTACTAATTCTTTAACTCAAGTCCAAAATCATTGAAGACTCTGAGGTGAATGATTAAAGCCTTTGGGGAACTTTATGGTGATTATTCTGGGCTAGGGAGCAACATTTGGATACGAGATTGAAAGACACTGTGTCTCTGTTCTTAGGTAATTTTTTCCTCTTGTTTTTGCAGTCCCACCCTTTGAAACCTTGAAAATAAAAGTTGTTTCCCAAATTTTCACATCTCTAGCTTGCCAGCTTTCTCAGGATGCTAATACAGCAGAGAAACAACTGCTCCTTTGCTGTCTAATTCTAGTTGCCAGTCTGCACGGGGGCTGTGCTGGGCGCCGTGGCCACGCGGCACTCTGCGAAGACCGCAGGCCAGTGGCACTGCGCAGGGCTGCCGCTCTGGGCCTACTTCGTGGACAAGCACAGAAAAATATGACTGGGCACACCATGAGAAAAGCAGGCGAGCCAGTTTGGCTTTGCTTATTGCTACAGCAGGGGACAAGGTAGCACAGCTGGAAGCTTCACCCTTCACACCCAAAAGGGATATTGGATATTTCTTTTTGTTATGCTTCCTCCTTAAAAGACATATATCCATTTTCCCTTTTTTGATCCTCTGCAGACTCTGCCCTTGAACTCCTGGCAGAGGGAGAAAATAAGGAATTCAGATATAAAGGCGAATGTGCGGAGAATCTGCCGCAGCTGTTGGGAGCACTGAACCGTGTGCTTTGATGCTGGAGACAGATGTGCCAGGACAACGAAGCGAGCACCGAGCTTCAGGTTAGCAAGCACACACCAGTCCTGCAGCATCTTTGGTCAAATCTAAGGTCACTTTACCTCAATGGTTTTCTGCTGATCTATTCCGAGGCTGTGCATCAATCGCAGAACCTGCTCATTGAATTCCCCAAGGGAGGGCTCGTTTTCTTGCTCTTGGGGATAGAGGACAGGTCTCTGTACAGGAACTTCTATGAGCATCCACTTGTGCTCCTTGATTTGAGCTATGGTTAGCCGTTTCGATGGGTCTAGGACCAACATCCTCCGAATGAGGTGCTCACAGTCTACGGAAAGCACAACGTTACAAGTCACATAAATCACTCCACACTTTCGGCTTATCTGCTTGACTTGCGTGACTCTGTACAATGACATTAATCTTTGTATCCTTCATTGCAAAGTAGAAAGTCAAATGAATAAATAATCAGAAAGATACTTACAGGTGTCAAGTTCACAGCGTGAACAAATACTTAAAAAAACCCAGAAGGGTATAATCTGGCTAAGTGGGCCTTTCTACTGAATTTCTCAACTGAATTATCTAGTCATGGACTTAAAATTCCATTGAAGAAAAAATTAAGCTGCATTCAGAACAAACAAATAATAATTGGTCCTCAGTCTCATCTGAGGCTGATACACTACAGCTATGTGGCTGACGCAAAAAGCTCTCCGGCAGGCCACTGCTTTTCTCATCACCGCTGTGAGAAAACTGTCCCTGAAACGTGCTTTACTTCTGTCCGCTAAGAACATGGCGCTGCTGCCACTTGGAGCCCCAGCTGACTCTCTGAGCCGGCAGCATCTCTGTCTGCGTCACATTCACTTTAGCCAACCTTGTACTGCTCGCTGTAATCTGGCACTGTGCCCAGTGCTCCATACAGAGTGACTTCATGGTCACTACAATACCCCAAGGGCAGAAACTATTGTTATTTCCGTTTCACTTTATTTGTATTTTGTTATTTCTATTTTTTGATGAGGAATTGAAGCACAGAGAGGCGCTGTGATCTGCCAAAGCCACACAGTGGTGAAGTCAGGATGGAGACCAGCTAGTCCAGCTCCGCAGCCCAGGCTCTCAGCTACCAAGCGGGCTACTGCACTTCTGCTTTCAGTGGGAACAAAAGAGTTAGGACTAAAGCCAAACAGGTAGCTAAAGGGTAAGCCTCACTATGTAACCACTCAACACAAGATAGGCAGGGATGACGGCCTTTTAATTTAATTCACGGGAGTTCTGCCAGTTGGCTTTTCATTTAATTTAAAAAATTTTAAATTTTCTAAAATCCATCTCATACTTAGAGTAAAATGGTTGTGAGCCTGTATCTACGCAGTGTCTAAAATAAACCTGGGAGATTTAAGACCTAGAATAAATAGGAAGACTTGCTGGTCTTAATCCTGGAAACTTCTGTTCTTCGTTACAAGGAGGACGGCTGAAGTTTTCTTGTCTACAAGGAAGGGGCTGCTTATTTTTAGGGCTTTGAAACTGACTCAGTCATTTTACCTGGTCCCCAGACTCTCAGGAAAGGGAAAGCTTTGGCCTAGACATTTCTTTTGGAGCACAAGTTCTGTAAAGCACAATTAGTAAGATGAACAGGGGCTGGGGATTTAGCTCAGTGGCACAGCGCTTGCCTGGCAAGCACAAGGTCGTGAGTTCGATTCCCGGTACCGGAAAAAAAAAAAAAAAGTAAGACGAACAGCTCGTTACCTTCTGACATGAAATATGGAATCCGAAATCTTCCTTCCAAAACTCTCTGCCTCAAAATTGGAAGAGTTGGTCCATCAAAAGGCAGTGCGCCACAGACAAGAACATAAAGAACAACTCCCATGCTCTAGGGAGAGAACAGCGCAGTCACTTTCCAGGGAGAACTCCAAATATTTTTTTGTTTCTCTATAAACATCCCCAGGGCTCTTAAAATCATATGGACTGAAAAATCCCAGTCCAGATTTATTATTTTCTCAGAGTTTGGAAAAGGAAAAGCTGACACCCTGACTACTACAAGTATAATAAATACCAAATGATCTAGTCTGATCATTTTTCTTATTGTTTAACTTTAAATTATTGCTACTATCAGGGTAGTACACCTGTCCCTAGAAATTCTCTCGTAGGGATCCATTTCAATATGCTCTGACTGACTAGAGTCCAGCGGAGGGGGGACATGCAATGCTGTTTATGTGCTGAGCACCAGGAGCTTCTAGGATGGCTCAGAGTGCCAGCTCTTATCATTACAGATGCATTTAACATGGCAAAGCAAAGCAATACCCAAATATCCAGCTGTGGTCCTTCATACTGCTGCCCTTCAAAGACTTCTGGGGCTGCATAAGGGGGGCTGCCACACCATGTTGCCAGCAGTTCACCAGTTTTAAAGAAATTTCCAAAACCGAAATCTATTGGGATGGAAATAAATGTTACTTTCATCTATGCTCTCAAACTACACTGCATTTCTCTGTAATAAATTTTATACTATGCCATATTAACAGTGCGGGCTGGGATGATGTCTGTGTTGTGATATTTCCCTAGCAATCAGCACGATGGCCATCAAGTAGTTAAATCGTCAACAAGTACTGCTGAAGGGATACACACCAGATGAGGTTTCTTTCCAAAGAGAGCGGAGGAGAGACCGGAAGATGATTTTAAACCATGTATTTTTAAGGCTAACGGAATATCCATTGGTGTGGACAACCACTGTGAATTTGATAATCATAGAAATTCAATTATTTGATGGTTGATAAAGAAGCAAATGAATAACACACAAATTAGTGGCTGGCTTCTCTTAGAGCCATTTCCCCAAGGTAGCAAGATATGTAATGTTAAAAATTATTCTTTAAATTTTTGCAGTACTGGGGGTTGAACCCAGGTCTTTGTATTGAGCTCTTTATTTTTATTTTAAAACATAGTCATGGTAAGTTACTAAGTTGCCCAGGCTGGGCTCCAACCTGTGGTCCTCTTGCCTCAGCCTCCCAAAGTGCTCGGATTCCAGGTATGCAACACCAAGCCTGGCTGATATAGTCTCTTAAGGCAAATGAGTACAGAGTTTACCAAGTAACAGTCCCCCCCCCCCCGCGTACCGGGAATCGAACTCATGACCTCGTGCTTGCCAGACAAGCGCTGTGCCACTGAGCTAAATCCCCAGCCCCAAGTAACAATTCTCTAAGTGACTTCCCATCCTATTTTAGGCAGAGGCTCTTCTGAACAGCTCATTATCATATAAAGGCAACACAGGCCACCTATCACTATGTCACTCATTCACTCACTTCTGGAACGCAGTGCCATTATATTTCAAGACAGTTAACAGCCTTCTCCTTGTAACCTTAGTTGTATTACATCATAGCTTCGCTATTCAGTAGAGCTCTGAAAACACTGCACTCTAATGCCTTCAATATGCACAAGAAATTCAGTGAGCTTTGGTATAAACCCAAGTTTATTCTTCTACTAAGCCTCTGTGTAGTCTCTGACTCTTACTGAAGAAACAAATTCCCATTTGTGTGTAAGTTATTCTCCTCCTGTCTTACGTTGTTATATGTCGTCTCGGGAAGGTCTGGCAGGACTGGCTCTCCACGCAGCTGCTGCAGTGCTGCATGTCTGGGGCAGCTCTGAGAGATGAACCCCAAAGGGGACCAGTTCAGTCTCCATGGCCAGTCTGACTGGCGCTGGGACTCCATCTGTAAAGAGGCAATAGTACCTGTGCTATGCAGCAGGTTACCGTGAGGCTCCAGTGCATTAATGTGAGCTCCTACTTGGTGCACACACTGAGACCATGCGCGCATCACTTCCTCGGGCCAGATATTCCCTCTGCTCGCTGACACAGAAACTGGTGACGAGTAGCTTCCGCGAGAGAGGGAGAACCAGAGTTGACTGTTGGTTTTGCTGCTTTCCAACTTCAAGTCTCCTGGGAAAGTTATTTAACTTCCTTAGCTTCCGTATCTGTATCTGTGGGCATAATCCACCTACCCAAGTAGGATGCTGCCAGGACTAAGTGACATCAAGCGTGTAACATGCCTGGGGCACACACGTGAAATGTCAATGCTCCCTGCGAAAACCTCACCAACCGCCTGCCAGAGATCATGGTCCTGAGAAAATACACAAGAGGGCCGGGAAAAGTGCAGTGGGAGCTTAAGGCTTCTGAGATAAAAGACGGGGCATTTGGGGGAAGGGCCTTAGCCACAGGCTCAGGCTGGGGGACCACACTGTGGCGTGCGTGGAGAGGCCGCCTGAGAGAGGTGGGTGTCCGTGCTTCCCCGTGTCACCTCGGTTCTGGCTCACGCATCACCTTCCAACGTGAGTGTCAGCAGCGTCAGAAAGACCTTAGCTTCTCTCTTCAGCCTCTACGATCAGCCACTCCCTTACCTTAGAAACCTCACATGCACACAGAGGCAGAGGTTTCTGTTTTCTAAGAAGTCACATTGCTAAATGAGTCAACCACTCTATGTCCTGATCTGGTTTAGAGGGAAAGGTTAATTTTGCTCACTAGGAAAAGCACAAGAAGCTCTGGGGTGTTTACAGATCCTGGAAGAGGTACAATAATGGCTAAACTTTAAACCATAACCACAGGATGAGTCTGAGAGACGTAAGCTGAATACATGTATTAACATCTGTGCTAGTATATGGAAGATACCCGCCAAACGCCTCTGTAAGGTGTCAACGTCCCCAAGAACCCTTACAGAACTACTTCATTCTTAACCTCCCACACCCTGGCAAAATGAGCTCCGAAGAGTGGCCGGGGTACAGGACTGTCCCCAAGGCAGCCTGGCCACGGCGGTGGGGGCTCCCTACTGCAGGTGCACTTCACGGCAAGGGGGCAGGGGCGAGGAAAGCCGGCTGTGGCCGTGGAGTCCAGTTTCAATCTTGGCTTTGCGAAGCTTGAACAAAGAAGCCTCCTGCTTACTCATGAGAAAGGTGGCACTAAGCAGCCTTGCAATTCTCTTTTCCGCGTGTCACTGAGGAAAACAGGAACTTGAGTTTGGAGGGACATTAAGCAAGCACTGAAATCGCCCAGGCTCACCAAGCTATTGCAGCGTCACATAAGCAGGCGCTGTCTATAACCGTGTCAGAGAGCTTCAAACACTTAGTCATCGCCTGATGAAAGGGGTAAGGAAGGCTCTGAAGTCAAGACAGCTGGGACCAAATCCTGGGTCTGACACGTGGACACGTGATCTTGGGCAAATTACTTCACTTCTCAGAGTCTTGGTTTCTTTATTCGCAAAGGAAATGCAGCTTACCAAGTTCTAAGTATTGATATAAGCAGAAAAATACATAATGCTGTTGAAACATGGTAGGCGCTCAGTAAATGGGACCAACTGTTGCTAATTACAGTTATTGCCACCGTCATTATATTTACCTGCCTTCCCTATCTGACTGAATTCCTTGAGCAGGGGAAGAATGGAGTCCACAGACACGTCTGCAGACAGGAGCTGCTCCATCAGGACTGCTGCCTGAGTCATTCTCATCCTCTCGCTTTCCCTCTGTCTCCCCCATTTAACCCAGGGCCTGCGTGTGCTCTACCACCTACCTCTCCACACCCACTTCAAGTCCTCCTCTCCTGCAGAAGTGTTTTGCAGCTGCTGATCTATGCACTATGATCATTCTGTCTCCTTCTCCTGTGTCTTTTCCTTGTTCTTTTTCAGTACTGGAGAATGAACCCAGGGGTGCTCCACTGTGGAGCTACATGGACGCATTAAGTTGCCTAGCATGTCCTTGAGCTTGTGATCCTCCTGCTTAGCCTCCCAAGTAGCTGGGATTACAGGTGTGCGTCACCATGCCCCAGAAGATTTCTTCTGAACAACTCTGAGGATGTCTGACTTTGGAGGAAAGTGAAGACAGAACGTTAGATACCTTGCCAGAGATTATAGTTAGCTGAACCGGGGTAGGAAGTAAGTCTGACTACAAAGCCCTCCCTGTTAACCACCTCTTTTAAGTCCTTCCCTAGCACAGCAGTAACCATTTTTGAGAAAGTTAGTAATTGGCAAGTTTAAAAAGTGGCAGCGGAAAGGTACTTAAAAATAAAAGCCTTTGTATTTTTTCATAGGAATCTGGATAATTTTTTTTATTCAGTCTGTAGCTTTCTGCCAAAAGTATATAGTTAAGTAAGTGGCGAGGGAGGAGGACGAAAGGTGAAAATTCAGGATGTTTATCATCACTGTGTATTAAAATGGAATGGACTGTACCGGTGTTCCTGCAAGACACTGGTTCCCAAAGCCACAGATGCCAGTGTCCCTATGTAACAGGTGGCGCACTGGCCCACAACATGCACATCTCCTCCTGTGTACTTTAGAGCATCTCTCTATATGCAGCACCTAACACGGTGTAAAAGCTATAATGCACTAGCATAGTGTGGAAGGGTACGTTGGCAAGAAAAAAGTCTGTACTGCTTCAGTAGAGACACAGCTATGTACCAGGCCTAATGACATCAGCAAATGTTAGATTTTTGTTTTCTTTTTTCTTGTCTTTTTGAGACAGGGTCTCACTATGTAGTTCAGTCTGGCCTTGAGCTCACTTTGTAGCCCAGGCTGGTCTTGAACTCCCAACGATCCTCCTGCCTCAGCCTCCTGAGTGCTGGGGTTACAGGCGTGCACCACCACACCCAGCTAGATTCTGTTTTCTAAGTATTTTCCATACATGGTTGGTTGAATCCTAGTACACAGAATCCACAGATATAGAAAGTTGACTGTATTTGCATTTCATCATCTGACCAAATTAATTCATTCCTGCACTAAATACTGTATTTGAATGCCATACATCTGTTAATGACTGTAGAAACACAGAAAAGAGTCTTACAACACAGAATTAAAACAGACCTCACACCACCATCTGCCTTGGAAAGCGTTACGGAAACAATCACTTGCACCTTCCTCAGGTATGCCGGATGCAGACCTGCCTGGCCATGCTGGAAAGGAAACATCTCTCTGGTTTAATTCTCTCACCTGCAAGTTAATATCCAAACATATGACTACTATGCACACACAAGGCTTGCCATTTCTCTGTTGTAACACTTATGCCATGGAAGGTTAGATCCACTTTGTATTTTTTCACTTTTTACTTAGAAATACTTTGCAGAAGTTATAGGTGAGAATTGCCTTTTACCTACCTTCTGTTAATGTTAACCTTCTACATAACTACAGTACAATGATTTAACTAAGAAAGCAACACTGACTTAATACTATTAATAAGACACAAGCTTCACTATAATTTCATCAGATTTTCATCCCTTTCCGGGATTCCACAGTGCATTTAGTGTCATGCCACCTTGGTCTTCTCCAGGTTGTTACAATTTCTTAGTTTTTCCCTTGTTTTTCATTTTTCCCAAAAGAACTAATCATGTATTTTGTAGTACGGTGTCTCCCAAACTGAGTTTGTCTGGTGACTTGCCACGATTAGATCAAGGCTTCAGACTCTGAGCAGAGCATCCAGAGGCAGTCTGTCTGTCTGAGCGCACCGTAGAAGGGAACGTGTGATGGTAGGTCTCACTGCGGGGGAGGTCTGACTCTGGCCACTTGAGGAAGGTGGTCTCTTTCCCCATTGTGAAATGACTCCCTCTCCCATTGTAATTAGTAAGCGTATCCGAGAAGACACGCTGAAAGTATGCACACCCTTTCCCTCTGCTTACTTACTCATTTTAGCATTTGATGGGAGATACTGATTATATCGATTATTACTTTGTATTCTAACAATGAATTTTCATTTCCCTTATTCTGTGTACACTTTAAAAAATTTTATTTTTAACAGACAAATAAGTGTATATATTATATGTTTAGTGTCATGCCACCTTGGTCTTTTCCAGGTTGTTACAATTCCTTAGTTTTTCCCTTATTTTTCATTTTTCCCAAAAGAACTAATCATGTATTTTGTAGTACGATGTCTCCCGAACTGAGTGGGTCTGGTGACTTGCCACGATTAGATCAAGTGTATATATTATATGTTTATGGCACACAATATAATATAATCCATGTGGAAGGATTAAATCTTGTGGAATGATTGTGGAAATATTGTGGAAGGATTAGATCTTGCTAATTAGCAAATCTATCACCTGTTTTAAACTCTTCTCCAAGGAAGAGCTGCCCCATCTCCTATTTTATTATTCACTTAATCATTTACTTATTATATTGCCATATTACATATTCCCATGAATATTTACTTCCATCTCTGAGCTGCAATATAACATTCTTATTTATTTTTTTGCTCAAATTGTTCCAGCTTTGGCTGTCAGGAGCTAATTCACATCAACTCTTCTGTCTTTTCAACCTGGTTCCTTCTATTTTAAAAAAATGTTTATTTTATTTTTAGTACTTCCTTATCTTTTGACACAAGATTTTTTTCAAGCTCACCTTGTATTTTTCCTGCCCCAGCCCTGAAGTGACCACTTCTCCAAGGAGCCGTGGTTCCTCTTTCCGAAGATGGTATTTAGAAAACAGGAACAGGCCCTAGACCTGCTTGCTGATTTCCAAGGTATCCATGGTTGCAAGTGACTCAGCCAACATTCAAACAGGACAGACACATTATATCACAGGTGTGCCACGGATGCCACTAATCAGAAGTTTAGTCCAACTTTAAATTGGAGGTAAAGCCATCACAAACCCAGGAAACATCCTTTACACTAAGCAGGGAGGAGAGATATTCTAATTTATCCCTGTGCCACTAGAAGTGGGCCCGTGAGGGCTTTCTCCTCTCTGTAATATTAGAAGGTATGTTAACATCATCCTTGCCACAAAGTAAATGGGAATAAATAGAATGTTAACAGATTAAATGCTCATTTTAGTAATCTATATTCATTTTTCACAAACTGGGTATGGTGGCGCAAACCTGTAATCCCAGCATTCGAGAGGCTGAGGTAGAAGGATATCGAGTTCGAGGCTAGCCTAGGCTATATAGTGAACTGAAGGCCAGCCTAAATTACGCAGCGAGATCCTGTCTCAAAAGAAAAAAAATACCTGAGGGAACTGATGCAGTGCAGATTCTGATGCAGTAGGTCTAGGGGCGGGCCTGAGATCTTGCATTATTCATAAGCTCTGACGTGATGCTTGTGTTGCTGATCCCTAGAGCAGCAAATCCCTGTACTCAGAGTCAAGGAACAGAGAGTACTACCCACGCTGTGAATCAGGCACAGAAGATGTTTAAGTTTGTCCATGTTTACTGTTGCAAAATGACTGTAATCACTAAATACTTTCAGGATTTTTATTATAATTACAGAGAAATTGTTAGGTAAATTAGTCACTTTTTACAAGAAAAAAGGAAACAAAACACTGAAAACCTGTCTTCCGCCTAAGAAAAAGTAATTTCTAGAAATCAATGCAACCAAGGCAATTTTAAATCTCCAGCAGTGTGTTATAGTGTTTAATTTATAATTAAAAAAAATCCTCCTACAGAGCAGCAGATGGTTTGGGGGTTAAATTTACCCTCCTTTGTCAAGTTAGCAGCAGAACTGAACTACCCAGCCTTGGGGAAGAGTCACACACCTTGCAGTTACTGTAAGAGGGGTGGAGGGGACAGCTCTGAGCAGCGCAAGCGGTGTGTCACAGGCCAGAGCGTGAGGGGGCCCTGGCCAACCCACCACACGAGCAACACCCACCGGCAGCACCTGGGCAGTGCGCGCTCTGCTGCCCGCTGCAAGAAAAGGCCAGTTGTGCAGTTCACTGCCAAACACCAGTCCTCTCTATTGGCCAGGAGGGCCGAGGAATAACCATCACGGCTGAGATGCAGTGCGACCTGCTGGCCAGGTGAGCCATGTACTTGTCCAATCAGGGAGTTCAATGAGCTAGGAAGCCAATCAATGATCTTCAGTGTCAAGGGAAAACGGGGTGATGGGAGGAAACCAAACCAAGTCCACGAGCTCTCTTCCATGTTCCGGCCTTCGGGTGCTGCTCCTGCTAAATAGGATTGGGAGATACTAAGTCTCCCTATTCCCCTGCAAGGCTCTTTTTATATCGTAATATGACTAGCAGGAGGATTACAAATGGAAGCCTTTCCACAAATGTTTCCAATAAAACCTATCTTCACTGCATCTGTTTTCAGTTCTAGGGCACAAAACTAGAGTTTTATTCCCAGAAACCTTGTCTCAAGGTCTTCTAATAGGTAGGAAAATTCTGAGAAGCGATGGCAGAGACCAGAGGCGTTGGACTACTGCCCTGAACCCACAAGGAAGCATTCCTCTGGGCCTAAGACGAGCGCTCTTCAGCAAAGGTCAGAATACTCGCTCATTTCGCATTGCTAATTACACTGAAGGTTCTCTCAGAGGACAAAGTTAATTTGCCTTCAGCAGAGGTAATTTTCAATATAAGTGATAAATTCGCCTTGTTCCTTTAAGATTTGTATTAATACAGCTTTAAGGCTGACTAATTAAAAAAACACGATGAAGGGACTATCAAAATTTTCAGGCTTTGTTTTCACATGGAATTGATTATATGTTGAATACAAACAATAGCTACCTTTTATTAAGTGTTTATATGATGCTTGGAGCTTAATTAACAATTTACTCGACAAACACTTAAATAGCTCTATGTACTAGGCACTGTTCTAAGTACCGTGTAAATATTAATTCAACTAATAACCACTATGAGAGATGGACTTGTGTCATTCCCCCTTTACAGATAAGGTAACAGCAGAGAGGTCAAGGAGTGTGTCCAGGGTCACTAAGTTCGTGAGGGGCAGTGTCAGAATTCAAGCCACACAGGCAGCTTCTAGAACCCACAGTTTGACCTCACAGCCTGCACTGCCTCCTTGTCGCTAATAATCACTAATATGTACAGTGTTCCTGAGAAAACAAATTAATCTCTATTTAATGGATAGAGAAGCACATAATCAGCACAGCTGCGAGTAGCACAGGCAGAACTCTATCAGCGCTATCACCAAACTCAGGACTCTGCATGAATCCAGGTTTGAACTGTGATTATTTTCTGAAAATTTCCTCCAAATAATTCACACATTTTTATTTTTACCTAAGCATTTATTATAAAATTTCAGATTGGGAAAGATAAAAAAAATGTTCCTTATCTTAATGCCTGAACAGGAGGAAATAGTATGGCACTTGCTAGAATTACTGAAAGCCAATTTTTTTGTTTGTTTTTGAGATAGGGTCTCACTATTGAGGCCAGGGTGGGCTCAAACTCATGGCGATTCTCCTGCCTCAGCCTCCTGAGTGCCGGGATTACAGGCGTGCACCACCACGCCCAGCTTGAAAGCCAGTACTGATTTGCATCCAGCCTTTCACACTGAATGTATAACGCTAATAATACCACTTTACAAGAGATAGAGGCCTTATGGATTGAGGCAGTGAACACGCATGGGTGTGGGTGAATCCAGGGCTCCTTAGTGTCTGGAGTCAGTATCTACTGCACAGACCTGAACTAGAACCTGCTGTCAAAGCCGTGTTTCTCTGCCTAATAAAGTGAACCATGCCTGATGCTTCCATTTCAGTTACTGTCTTATAAGCAGACAAATATTTTTCATTCAAACACCTTCTCGGTTTGTGCTTCTTTTCAACTTTAAAGTACAAGACTGCGGGCCTCGGATGTAGCTCAGGGGCACAGCGCCTGCCTGGCAAGCACGAGGCCAAGTTTGAATCCCAGTATCAAAAAAAAAAAAAAAAAATACAAGATGGCCAAAGCAGTTTATTTAGCTTACTTAGCAATTAAAGGGGGCCTTCATAAGTAAAAGATACAGAAAAAAAGTATACATTAAGGCAATAATTTGGGGTTCTTGGAATTTCTTTCCATGGAGTTCCGTCTTTCCTATGTTGGATTTCTTTAAAAGTCAAGAATTCTCAGAGATCAGAGGCAATGTTCTAAAAGGCAAACAGAGCCACAGAAAAGTTGTAAGGTCTATGGTCAAAAGTAATTACCCTAGAGAAATTCCTCGGAGAGGACGTCCAGACTTTTATGACAGGTGGGATCCATGATGCGGCCTCTGCTACTTGCCTCGGCTCTTCTATCATTTCATTTACCGCATCCCGCCCACGAAGGCGAGATCTCCCCTAATGCGCCCGGCCTCACTTTGCCTCTGCTTTCGCACATGCTGATCCATACGCCTGGTGCAGCCACCGACCCCGACCCCATCTTCCTCTCGTTTTCTCTGCCTGCCCCACTCCCAACCCTTCCACAAATACTTTCTTGTTAATCAAGTCTTCGCTAATAATTTCCTCGATTCATCCACGCAGAGTCAGTCTTTCTCCCGGCCTCAGGCCTGGAAAACAAGGATCTTGTTGTGTTGTGTTTACATTAAGGTCTGTTCTTTGGTTGGCTCCTGGAGGAGAACGCCGAGTTAAGCTGCCCTCTGCGGTTGCTGCTGCTGTTTTTGTCTTAGAAATTCTGCATCTCTGCCACTTAGCCCAGGAACACAGCAGACGCTTACTGAACATGGACCAACATTTGGGGTAAAGATAGTAAAGATGACAGAGGAAGTGTCTGAGCCTCAAAATATAAATAATGAACAAAATAAAAGATAGGTAAGAGGAAATAGGGAGGCAGATCTTTTGTAAATGGGAAGGGGACCACGGATTGGAAGGAGGGGAAACGGGAGGGGAAGGAAGTGGAAAAGAATGAAGAGGGTTGTGTACGCGCCATCTCCCTATGAGGAAAGTAAACGTCACGTACTGCAAACGTGAACTAGTAAGAGAAGATTAAGAAAAGAATATATTAGAGTGCTTGCCACACCGCTTGGTGCGTGTCTCCACTTCTGGGGAAAGCAAGCCAGGACACTAAATGTAGAAATACAGAATAACGGAACCCCCAGTTCCGTTAGTGAGAACCTCTTGAGAAATCACTGACATACAAGGCCTGGAAACTACAGTACTCTGGCCAGAAAGACTTGGATTTGAACTGCAGGTCGGCTATTTATTGTCTGTGTCACCTGGGCAAGTTATTTAATCTCTTTGTGTTTCAACTTTCTCATCTCAAACTGGCAAATGGCTATGCAGCTCCCAAGGTTTCTGTGAAGACAAATGACAGACACACCCAGCAGGGTGCCTGAAAGCAGCAAGGGCTCTGTTACCATAACCAGCGCGAACAACGACCTCTAACAATGAGAAGGCCTTGAAGTTTAGATATTTAAAGCCAAAAGTAAAAACAGTAAAATCAACAAAACAAAAACCTGAACATCACAGTAAAACATCAGATACACTGCACTGAAATACTTAGATTTTAGGCAGAATTACAGCAGGCAGGCAGGTAAAACTTGGTCATAAGTTTCTTTGCGTCTAATTTTACCCTTTTCTGTTAAGACATTAGTGATGGAGCACTGCATAATTCCTGTGGCACGAGTCACACCTCTGTTTTTCTCTCCTAACATGCCTGCCAGAACTTCTTTAAGCAGTTTCTTGATGGATTTTTCGTTTTGGTAGTAAAGGAACATAAAGCTAAGTAGGAGTTTCTTCTTTCTACAAAGTTAGGACTTAAAAATTTTTACTTGTCTCTGTAAAGGAGAGTTTTAGGGTAGCTGATGCTTTTAGGGAAAAGTAAACCAAAAAACTCCCACTAGGTCCATTATGAAAGTTTAGCAAAGGCAACTGAAATGAGTAAGACCAAATGGAAAGGCCAAAAGAAGATGATGAAAAGAAAAAAAAAAAAGGAAGAAGAGATATTAAAACACACGTGTGTGCGCGCGCGCACACACACACACACACACACCTGGAAAAAGCAGGAGTAACTCTCCTATTACAAACAAAGTAGATTTCCAAGGAAAACTGATCAGAAGAGACAAAGAAGGTTACTGGTACTATTTGGTAAGGGAAATCACTATAACTTCAAGACCAACCTGAGCTACGTAGTAAGTTTAAGGCCAGCTTGCACTAAAAGCAAGACTGTTTCAAAACAAACAAACAAACAAACGAACAAACAAACAGACCAAAAGAAAACAGAAAAACAAACAAAAAAAGAGAGAAATACCAAAGTTGGACTTTGCAGACAGGTATTTGCAGAGTTCCATCTAACAACAACAGAATACACATTCTTCTCAGCGGCACATGGAACTTTCTTCAAAATAGACCACATACTAGCCCATACAGCATGCTGACACAAATGCAAAAGAATCAAATCTATCCCATGCGGACTAGCAGATCACAGTGCAATGAAACTAGAAATCAAGGGCAAAAGAAACCACAGAAATTATGTAAGTACGTGGAAACTAAATACTACCCTCTTGAATGATCAATGGGTCACAGAAGAAATTAAAGAAGAAATCAGACTTTTCCTACAATCAAATGAGAATTCTAGTAGGATGTACCAGAACCTATTCAAAACGACAAAAATAGTCCTAAGAAGGAGGCTTGTAGTGGTGAACTCCCACGTCAGAAAAAAAGAATGAGCTCCAATAAATAACTTAATGATGTATATACCTGAAGGTCTTAGAAAAACAAGAACAATCCAAATCCAGAGCTAGCACAAGGAAGGAAATGACAAAGATCACAGCAAAAATTAATGAAATTGAGACTAAAAATCAATACAAAGAATCAATGAGTCAAAGAGTTGGTTCCTAAAAGAATAAACCAAATAGACAAACTCTAAGGAAAGGAAAGACCCAAATCCATGCAATTAGAAATGAAAAAGGAGGGGGCTGGTGATTTAGCTCAGTGGCACAGCGCCTCCCTGGCAAGTACAAGGTCATGAGTTCAATTCCCGGTACTGTA
>NW_004955412.1:13363891-13420058 GCF_000276665.1 Chinchilla lanigera | reverse complement strand
AAAAACAAAAAAAGAAATGAAAGAGGAAAAATCACAACAGATTTTGCCAAAACCAAGAAGGATCATTGGTAACTGCTTTGAGAACCTGTACTCTAGTAAAATGGAAAATCTGGGCTGGGTGTGGTGGCAAAGGTCTACAGTCTCAGCACTCAGAAGGCTGAGAGAGGAGGATCACCATAAATTTAAGGCCAGCCTGGGCTTCACAGTGAGTTCAAGGCCAGTGTGAACTACACAGTGAGAACCTGTCGCAAAAAAACAAAAATAAATAAATAAATAAAATGGAAAATCTGGAAGAAATGGGTAGATTACTAGATACATATGAACTACCAAAGCCAAATACAAGAACATATAAAAATCCTGAATAACGCAGTATCAGTTAAAAAAACTGAAGAAATAAAAAAAAATAAATAAATAAAAAATAAATTAAAAAACCTACCAACTAAGAAAAGCCCAGGTCCTGAGGGATTCACTGTCAAATTCTACAAGGACTTTAGAGAAGATCTAACACAATACTCCTCAGACTCTTCAATGAATGGAAAAAGGAAGCAGTACTCCCCAGATCATTCCTGGAAGCATTACCCTGACTCCAAAACCAAGAAAGGACCCAACCAAAAAAGAGAACTACAGGCCAGTCTCTTTCATGAACAGATACCAGAACTACTCAGTAAGATACTGACAAACAGAATGCAGCAGATCATTAAAAAAGATCATATATCATGACCAAGTAGGATTCATTCCTGGCATGCAGGGATGGTTCAACACATGCCAATCAATAAATTTAATACACCACATGACAGAAGCAAGGACAAAAGTCACATGATCACCCAACAAATGCAGAAAAAGCATTTGACAAAATCCAACATGTATTCATGGTAAAAACCTTGAAGAAAATAGGTACAGAAGATCTTTATCTTAACCTGATAAAGCCCACATATGACAAGCCAGTGGCCAACATTATATTAAATGGACAAAAGCGGAAAGCTTTCCCTCCACAATCAGGAACAAGACAAAGATGTCCACTATCACTGCTCCTGTTCAATACAGTTCTTGAAACATTAACCAAAGCAATCAGGAAAGACAGAGAAGTAAAAGGGATGCAGATAGAAGTTAAATTATCATTATTTGCACATGAAATGATCCTTGACATAGAAGACCTCAAAAACTCCACCAAAAGACTCCTAGAATTAATAACCAAATTCAGTAGTGTAGCAGGACATGAAGTCAACACTCAAAATCAACAGTACCCCTGCACACCAATAATAAACTCAGGGAAGCAATGTTTTTCTCAGTAGCATCAAGACAAATGAAATACTCACGAATTAACCTAACCAAGGAAGTAAAAGACCTCTATGACAAAAACTATAGTAGCCTGAAAAAGGAGATCAAAGAGGCCATCAGAAAATAGAAAGATATTTCCTGTTCCTGGATAGGCAGAACCAATACAGTAAACATGGCCACACTTCCAAAACTGTTACATGGATTTAATACAATCTCAATCAAAATATCAGTAGTATTCCTCACAGAATGAAAGAAAGCAATACTAAAATTCATATGGACCCAGAAGAGACCTAGAATAGCAAAAGCAAATCTGGGCAACACAGGCAAGGCCGGGGGCAATCCCATACTTCAAGTTATACTACAAAGCTACAGTGATTAAAAACAGCATGGTACTGACAAAACAAAACAAACAAAAAAACCAAAGCAAGACTGTGGGGATCAATGGAACAGAATAAAGGATGCAGAAACAAGTAAATCTTTGAAGCAGTTTATATGTTCAATAACAGATAAATGGATAAAGAAAATGTGGTATTTATATACAATGGAGTACTACTCTGACATAAAGAAAGAAAAACTTGAGACATTTGTAGGAACATGGGTGCACCTTGAGACCATCTGTTAAGTGAAGTAAATCAGACACATAAGCTTAAATGTTGCATGGTTTCTCTTATATAAGAAATCCAGTATACAAATAAAGTACAAAATAAGCCAGGCGTGGTGGCACACATTTGGAACCCCAGCACTTAGGGGGCTGAGGCAGAAGAACTGCCTTGAGTTTGAGGCCAGCCTAGGCATGGGCTACATGGCAAGCATGGGCTACATGGCAAGATCCTGTCTCAAAAAACAACAAAACACACAAGGTCGTGAGTTCGGTTCCCGGTACCGGAGAAAAACCAAAACAAACTAACAAACAAACAAAAAAAAAACAACAAAACAAAACAAAATGCACAAAATAAAAGACAGACAATTAAAAAAAAGAACGAAGTTATCGTAATGCAGATGGTTAATGTATCTAAAAGTGTGCTTTGCTTTAGTACAACTGTTTTTTATGATTTGAGGCCTGTTAAGTCTGGCCATTAATCTGTGTTTATGATAAGTAATTTGATAAAGACTTGTAAAATAAATAAATAAAACCTGACATTGGCAAGAAAAAAGACAGGAAAAAGAAACAGGGGTGGAAGGAAAGGAAAGAGAAAGAATTGAGATGTAATTTGTCCATGCACCGACTCCGCATAATAAATAGATGTAATCACGAGGCGCTGCAAACATGCACGAAGGGAAATTTTAAAGACCTCCACAAAACTCTGGGAACATTCCGTTACTGTGTTGCATTTTCACAACAAAAGCGACAAACCAGCACAAATTTTTATGTGTCCACATTGTTAAATAAACAAGTGAACTAAAATACTTGGTTTTATTCAGATAATCTCATTTGGAAAAAGAAAAAAAAAATCCTACAGATGGAAGACACATTCTGTGCCCTAAAACATATATAACTGGCATTTAAAATAAAATGAATAAAAATTATCTATCTTCCCCCAAATGGCCAAGACAAAAACTAATGGGAAAGGGCACAGAAACCTCTCAGTTCAAGGCACGGCTTTCGCTTACATTCTACAGCCCATGGCAGCAAACCAGGGCAGGCTGCTTTCTTCTTAAACTCACTGCGTTCCAGGAGTATCTAATCCAGCTGATGAACCATTCATTTCCTGGCCGGCTCCTCTCATCTGGATGTCTCCCTGCCCTTCTCATACTAGAACAAACACACTGCCATTTGTAACTGCGCTAAGCTTTTAACCCACGCCGTATCTCCCTTAAACCTTGTCCAGAATAAAACTCTCTTCCTTCCACACCTTCCACTTCTACGACTGCGGCTCTGTTTGTGTCAGCGTGCACTCTGCTGTACTACTGCACTGGATTCTTCGCAAGTCTTCCTGTCTTCAGTCGCACTCACAGCTCCCAGCCGCCTGAGCTTCACCGCCACAGACACACCGCTAACAGGCAAAGCTGCTCATGTTATCCCACTTCCGTTTTACCCATGTACACATCTTCAGGCTTGAATAGGTTAGATTTGTTATCTAGAGAATACAGTGTAAAATCTTTTACGTGGCATTTGAGACCCTTCACATTCTGGTCCTTACCTACCCATTCCTTCTCTATTGCTCCCCGCTGCCCACAGACTTTACATTTAACCAATACCACAATGGCTCCTACCCTTCCAATCTCCACCTCCCTGTGTGCTTCTGCTTTAACTCCTGACAAGCCTCCCCTGCAATGGGTCCTATTTGGTGACAGTTCCATACTCTTCAGGTAGAATTAATGTCCCGTCACTTCTGTCGCTTCTGTAGTTTATGTCCGCCCCCGGTTTTCTGTGGTGCTAGGACATCACACCCAGGGCCTTGCTCATGCCAGGCCAGTGCTCCACCACTGAGCCACGTCCCTCGCTTTGTACAGACCTTGATGACAGCGAGTCTTATACTGTTTTGTATACAGCTGCAGCCTCAGCTTTGTACATATCTTTGTGATGGTAATTATTTTATTAAGTTTTATTAAGGTGTAATTGGCAAACACTGTGTATACTTCAGGTGCACAAGATGATCTGATCTACATGTACACTACGAGATGATTTCCACATATCATATTGCACTTAGCATGGCGCAATACCTGACACAGAAAATATTTACTGAATGTAGCGTTTTGATTGTGGGAGGAAAGAAACTTAGAAGATAAATGTATAATGACTCATAATTGTTAAGAAGGATGAGAGAAAAACAAGCAAAATAATCTCTACCCTTCATTTCTATAATATAAACCATATGAAGGCAAGGTCGGTCCTCATTACACTCCATCACCCCGCTGGTCTTTTCGGTTTGTAACTGCACTGCAGCCATCAGCCACACCGAGGAGAGGGAGGTGAGACCGCCAGCAGCCCGCAGGTTGCCCTGTCCTCACGTCGCTCTCTCACGGATGACATAGGGACCTCCTTCAGCAGAGCCCAAGGGACCCGGACACAAATCAGACCCAGCCGCAGCCCTGCCACTGTGTCTCTTAATAACGAACTTATTCCCCCACTTGTAATTACACCTAAGACTAAGGAGACAGATAAAGCACGCTTTTGAGAAAATGTGACACCATTCGGTAGAAACACTCCCGAATCTGCACAGGGTTGATCCCGCAGACCCGGGGCAAAGGCTCACATCGGGTCACTTCAGAGCCAGCTGCGTCCCAGTTACCTGCTATTTTGATATTCATGTTGTTATCCAGCAGAAGATTTTCAGCCTTGAGGTCGCGGTGCACAACCTTCCGACCATGACAATAATCGACAGCGGAAAGGATTTGCCAGAATTTTCTCCTGGCTTCAGACTCATTTAACCGGCCATGGTTAGCAAGGTAGTCTATGAGAGAAGAGAAAATTTAGGATTATTCACCAAAATAAAATAACCCCAGTATCAACCTTCAGGATTTTTTCCTTTTTTTGCCTCTATCATTTTTTTTAAATGAACAATTAGTGTGCAAATGATACACAGTTTTCTAAGTTTCTTGCCTTGGAAGAAGTAAAAGTCCAATCCTATCTTACTGGAGTCCAGGTGAATAGTAAGAGCCCAGTATCAGGTAACAGCAAGTGGCTTAAAAGTCATAGCTCATTCAAAGTGATTTCCCAGCTACTCCGGGGGCTAAGGCAGGAGGATTTCAAGTTCAAGCCCAGCCTGGGTAACTTACTGAGTGAGATTCTGTCTCAAAAAAAAGGGCTGGGGACACTGCTCAGTGCAAAGGTCCTGGGTTCAATCCCTAGCGATGCACAAACATAAAACTCACCACCACAACAAAATGCCAGTTCAGTGTGAAGGGTCTGGGTTCAATCCCCAGTGGGGGAGTCGGGCGGGGTTCATGTTAGGCTCTTCTTGTGTTTTTTTCCCCCACTATGGGGACTGAACCCCGAACCTCAAGTATGCTAAGTAAGCACAGTCTACCAATGAGCTATGTCCCACCCTTTTTTTATTTTACTCTGAAACAGAACATTACTAAGTTGCCAAGGCTGGGTCACACTTAAGATCTGCCTGCTTCAGTCTTTCAAGAAGCTGGGATTATAAGCATAAACCCCCTGTATTTCTGCTGAAAAATTTGAGTATTCCTCCTAGACACATTTAAAAAATAAAACTTATGGAAGAACATGGATGAATTCTCTGGCATCTCATCAGACAGTGGACATTTTGTGTTCTGTTTTGTTTTTTGAGACACAGTCTTACTCTGTAATTCAGACTGGCCTTGAACTCACTATGTAGCCCACCCAGGCTGGCCTCAAACTTGCAGCAATCCTCCTGCCTCAGCCTCCTGAGTGCTTGGATTATAGGCATGCACCTAACTAGAGACATCTAGTTTTAAACACTGTTCATGTACTTACTATACAAAGCACTAGCAATATGAGAGATGGTGGACCTGGAAGTAGCTTAAGTAATTCACACCCTGCTCTGTTGAAAGGAACAATTCTAGTCTACCTAAGAACATATGGATTTGTTCTCTAGACCAAACACTGTCATGATAGCCACAGCAGATGACTGAGAGCTGTGACTATAAGGCAAACACATTTTGCAAGATAAGAGCACCTTGGCTCTCTTTGTGTACTGTTATGATCTCTATTAAAGCAGTTTACCAAATATCGATTCTACCCATACTATGTACATAAATTCAATAGAACTAGATATTATGACTCACTCCACTTTTACCAGAAGCTCTAATAGTCCTCTGAAATAATTTTCTAAAGGTGAAAGAGATCAAGTCACATTTTAAAAGGCTTCTTTAGGAAGCTGTGAAGACTGCCATGAGTTCAAGGCCAGCCTGAGCTCTGTAACAAGACTCTGCCTCACGGGGGAAAAAAGACTTACTTAGGATAATGATTTTCCTCAGTAAGGAATGATATGGGTAAGTCCATACTCAGTCGCCTTCCTACATTTTCTGCTCTAAGGTATGTAGTTTGTTGGTTTTTAAATTCCATGCCTGTGGCTCACCCCCTTTTCAATTCTTGCTACAGAACTTACTAACACTTGTATACAGCTTTACTGTAAGTGTTATGGTTTGGCCCTTTGATCTCCCCCAAAGACCATGTGCTGTGAAGGTTTGGGCGCCAGCCTGTGGGCTCCTGGGGAGCAGTACGACTTCCAGGAAGCGGGACCTGCTTGGAGCAAGTGGGTCACTGGGGTCTTTGAAGGGCACATTCTGCCCAGGCCCTTTACTCTCTCTGCTTCCCGTCCGCCACACGCTGAGCAACTTTATTCCACCAGGCCTTCTGCCATGGACTTCCTGCCTCACCACAGACCTACAAGCAGTGGCGCCAGCTGCCCAGGGACTGAAAGCTCTGAGATTATGAGCTGAAAACAAGCCTTTCCTCCTTTACTTTTTTATTCTCAATTATTCTGTCACAGAGACAAAAAGCTAACTAACACAAAGCATGTTCATACTGAGACATCTCACTTTATCTTCCCCAAAACAGCTATGATAACTATTACTTTAATTTTCATATTTACGAGAAAGCTGAAGATCAGAGGGATTGAGTAACCTAGCTGAATTTGTACACCTAATAAATGAATTAGTTGATTTGGGACCAGAACCTCTGACTGAATTCTTTTGTAAGTATCTTTACTAGATTCTTGCAGAACGCCTAATTGTCCTTTTGAAACCCTGCTTCTGTGACATTCTGCCTTTAAAAAGTCCCTCATCTGTTGGGTTTTGAACAGTAAGGGGTATCCTTAAATTTTCTGAGAATAAGACCATGTTATCCTCTCTACTCTGCAATGCTTGGCCCTACAGCAAGCATTATAGATACTTAATACTTAGCTGACGCAGGTCTTATCCCGGATGGTAGATGAAATTTCCCATCAACAGTATCATAAAAATGTGTGGTATGCCAGGACAAATGGCTGGGCTATGACTATTCTAACATATTCTAGTTTTTAAGTGTAAAGGGACGTTTTGTCTATTCTTCTGTATTTGCTATTATAAGAAAGCGAGACGGTCAGCTCATGTTTGCCTTTCAGAGCCGGTATAGTAGCCACCGATATTTCTGAAAGAGGAGAAAAGATCGTTTAAAAATAGGTAAAATGTTTAATACAATTGTCCAAACTGCCATCAGAGACCATGTTTAGTAACTGTCAAGCGGACCGTGTGCCTGTGTGTGTAACAGTAAGCCAGCTCCCCCTGTCCTGGAAAAGCTGGGAGACCCACGAGGAAGGGGTGGTCCCTGCAACAAACAGAACCTAGGAGGGGAATGCAGCGTGCTCTGTGAGGAAATAATTTTGATCAGTTTCTTTCTCTTGAAAATACTAAATTAATGTGAGCTAGTGGGAAAGATTTGTGAGACTTCAGCAACACAGAGAAATTTAACAGACTGAGTGTGACAAGTGCAAGTTAACATATATAGAAAAAGACCTCAAACTATGGACACAAAAAACAACCCAGAAGGTACAATGGAATCTACATTTATTGTTTTTGGAAATGATTGGTCCAAACTAGTATTACCTTAGGAAAGAGAAAAGAAATATTTTAAATATTCGTCAGGAAAGGTACTGTCTATAAAACAAGCAAGCCAGGCATTGTGGCTCATGCCTGTAATCCCAGCACTTGGGAGGCTGAGGCAGGAGGATCGTGGCAAGTTCAAAGCCAGCCTGGGCCACATGGTGAGTTCAAAGCCAGCCTGGACTACATAGTGAGACCTTGTCTCAAAAAAACCCAATCCAACCCAACCTAACCCCAAACCAAACAAACAAACAAAAACCACCAAGCTATAGTATAGATTAACTTAAAATAACACAGGAAGCCAAAGTCGTCATATATGAATGAATATATAACACAGAGCATGAGAAAAATAACATATAAATTTCAGAGATTAAGAGGTGATATATTTAAAGAGGTTATCTTTTCATTCTTTATATGCAAACTCAGCAAGTATGCAGGAGTATTCACTTCTTTCCCAACTTTTGTGATTTCTGCAGAACTTCACACTGACTTTTCTAACATCCTCTGAGAATTCGGTAACACAAATAACTGAAGCTGAAACCTGTGACTGCAAGTAGAGCCAGTCTGGGTGGACATCATCTCCCGAGGAGCACTGTGACCAACCCAGCTCAGCACCACAGGGTCCTCGCACTGACATGCAAAAAGCACACCCACGTTTCCCATTGAAAGTTTCAACTATGACGACAGAACAAACCACTGAGAGTAACACCCAGTCTCTACAGCGACTGTCTACTGTGTTTGTTTTCAAATGCAGAGTTTTTTAAAATTATTTTTTTCTGTTTGTATTGGGTATGACTGTTAAGTGAAATGTAATTTATACTTGTTGACTTTAATAACAAAACCTTTTGAGGTTGTATTTGTATGCCTCCGCACCATTTTCCTTCTCTAGTAATTGATTTTTACTATATTTTCTTTTTCTTTTCCTTTTTTAATGTCATGGTCTGCAACAGATTGGACAATTTAAACTCAACATTAATAGTTTGAGACTTACTAGTGCAGAAAATAAATAGGTAATAATAAATTGTGATAAAGCTTAGCATAAAAATAAATATACCCTAATAAATATATCATTTTGTAGATATCTTTGTAAATGTTCTCCCTTTGATGAGTTTCAAGCCTACATAAAAGTAGAGAAAATAGCATAACAAGTCCTCCAGCTTCTAAAGCTATCAATTTTTGGGGGAGAAGGTACTCATGGCCTTTACACTGAGCTACAAGTCCAGCTCTTTTTTGTTTTTTGAGACAGGGCCTTGTTAAATTGCTCAGGCTGGGCTTGAACTTCTGACTTTCCTGCCTCAGTCTCTCAGGTGGCTGGGGTTACAGGTGTGCACCACCACGCCTGGCCGAAAGTTATCAACATTTTGCCATATTTGCTTCAATTTATTCTTTTTTTCTGTAGTAACATAAAATAAACCTTGACATCATTTTATTTCACCCTAAATACTTTTGTATATATCTCTGAAAAAGTCACTTTCTTATATAGCTATAAATATATCATTGTGCCTCACCAAATCAGTAATTATTTAATACCATTTAGTACCCAGTCTAAGTTGAAATAGCCCCAGTTGATTTATTTCAATCAGGATCCAAACAGGATGCATACTTTTGTATTTGCTTACCTTGTCTCTGGCATCCTTTTACTCTGAAATAGTTCCCCTGCTCTCCACTCCCTCCTCCCCAAGCCACTGATTAAAAAGCTAGGTTTCCTGTCCTATGTTCTAGATTTGTCCTCTGCTTCCTCGGGATATAGTTTTACTTATTCTTTAAGATCGCATATCTCCTAAAAATTGGAACTCAAATATAAAGGATTGAACAGATTCATTTTGTGGGGGATGGCAAGAATATGTCACGGCTGCCTTTATTAAGAACAACACAGCATCTGGCTCTCCTGCTTTTAGGAGTGCTTGGGTTGCTTAGCGAGTTCTGGCAGTGAGTGGAAGCCTGTTCATACAATGAAGGGTTCTCGTCAGTCTTTCTCCTAACGTCACGGTTCTCAAACACACTGCACCCTTAAGAAGGCTTGTTAGCTCCAGACTGTTGGGATCTATCCTCAGAGGTTCTGATACAGCAGGTGTTGGAGGCCCAAGAACCTGTACTTTTTAAGAAGTATTCAGGTAGTGCTTAAGATGTTGGTGCAAGGACCACACTTTGAGAACTGCAGTTTTAGTACCCACTGGTGGTCCTTACATGCATCAGTAATTTCATTAAAGATGAAAAATTGTGCTTTTCTAATTTTTTTGATTCCTGCCATAATTACTGCATAAAAATCTTCTGCAGAAAAATTTCTTTTGTCAACTAGGGTTAGTTATTCTGAAATACAAGCAGAATGGGTTAGGATTGATGAATTCTAAATTCTTTCTGAATAAACACCAACTTTCAAAGTAAGGATTTGACACACTGCTTGCAATGATGACTATTGAGGTTTGTAAGCATTTATTTTAGCATTTTTTCTCTCTTTCACAATTCTTTTAATTATTATAATGAAAGCCAGGATTTTTTTTTTGTTTGTTTTTTGTTTTTCTCTGGTACCAGGAACCGAACTCATGACCTTGCGCTTGCCAGGCAGGCGCTTTTGCCGCTGAGCTAAATCCCCAGCCCCAAAGCCAGGATTTTTATACATTCAATTTCTTTCAATCAACTGTAGCCTACTCTTTTTTTTTTGTTACTGGGGATCAAACTCAGGACCTTACACTTGCCAGGCAGGCGCTTGTGCCGCTGAGCTATATCCTCGGCTAGCCTACTCTTTTTTATTTAATTATCAGTATAATTTAGGTATACACAATGATTACGTTCATTGTAGGAAAGGTGTACCTGTACATGATATACCTCAATTTGTCCTTTTTTTCCATTACTCTTTTAACATTCAGATTTTCCCATCTTTGGCCAGTAATAAACCCTTCACTGTTTTTTAAGTTCTCTTGTTTTCGCAGTGCTGGGGATTACACCCAGGGGCTTACGCATGATGGGCAGGTATGCTACCACGGAGCTACACTCAGTCTGCTTTTTGTGTTTAACATGACCACAGAAATATGCATAACTTTGTGTTTCCTTGCATGATGAAAGTGTTCTGCGCTTATCTTGACTATTTCTTGCCTCCAACCTGGATTCAGCCGTTTCTCTAAGAAGCTGGGTTCTTTGCCTTGGTGGATAGTATGTGGGGCCTGAGCTGCTTACTACTGCTAGGCTGGCACTGCTCCTAAGCCTTACGGAGCGGACCTAGAAGACAGATGCCTCCCCTATCTATCTATCTAGTACATGCTGGCGGTACACAACGGTCACACTCCTCGTGTGGAGCTGGTGCGTGTACATACACGTCCTCATTTCCCTTCCATTCCCTTCTCCTCCTCCCTCTCCATCTCTTGATCCCCTTCGCCTCTGAGAGGATCTAGCTCCCTACTTCCTACCATCAATTTTTTACTTTGCTCTTTATGTTTTGGGTTTGTCATCTGAGGGAAACCATGTGATATTTAAGCTTGGTTTCCCTCCTATGACTTACTAAATTCATGGATTCGTGATGCTTATTTCTTTTTTTTTTTTTCCGGTACTGGGAATTGAACCTCGTGATGCTTATTTACATTTTAACTTTAACGTTCTAAGCACTACATTCATTCTTTTTTCTCTTTTACATTAAAAATCTTCATTTTTAACATTAATAACCTGGTTTGTCTTATAGTAGATTAAGTTTCAAAACAGTTGTATTAATATTACTTACTGGATGAAATATAAAATTTAACATTTCCTAATAGTTCTTTTTCTCTTGAGATTATATCATCCTAGACTATGGAATCTAAACACTATGCTTTAAAATTACTTGAAAAAGCTGTCTGTGTGTTGTGTGTTACTAACACGATATAAAGACAGGGGACTGGTTTCAAATATTAGGTATTATTTTTCTCTCATCCTGGTTTCTGAGTACATAAAGCACCTGATGTGTAATAGGATATTAAAGCTAAAACTATGTAGTAAGTAAGATATAGTCAGAGAGGTCTTGCTGCCCTCTCTGCCCCCCCTTACCTGCCTACAGGTAACTTTTTTGGGGGGACTACTGGGGCTGAAGCCAGGGGTCCTCTACCACTGAGCTACATCCTCAGACTTTATTTTATTTTGTTTTGAGGCAGGGTCTTGATATACTCCCTCAGCTGGCCTTGAACTTGTAACCAGCCTTATCCTCTCGAGTAACTGGGATTGTAAATGTTTGCCACCTGTTACAATTCACTTTTTAAATCAGTTTTTTGTGTGTACCCTTTTTTTGTTTCATTTTATGAGAACTAAGTCTATAACTGTATCTTTCCTACTTCTTCTCTGTCTTCTTCCTTTATTTTTTGCTGACCTGATGTGAACCCAGGGTCTTGCGCACCCTTGGTAAGCACTCCACCATTGAGCTATATCCCTAATCCTCCGTACTTCTTACAAAAACAGTTATTCTTTCTCCTAAAATTTCATGGCAGAGCCAGGTGTGGTGGTGTACACCTGTAATCCCAGAAGTTGGGAGGCTGAGGCAGGAGGATCACTGCAAGTTCGAGGCCAGCCTGGGCTACAAAGTGAGTTCAAGGCCAGCCTAAACTGCATAGCGAGACCCTGTGTCAGAAATATGACAACAAAAATTTATGGCAGAACATCTAAATCTCTCAAACATTTTTGATATTTAATAGAACAGTGACATTCAATACTTTTATATTTAATAAATGGTTCTAAAAATGGAGGCTCACGAATCAACCTGCTGGAGGCCAAATTCTGTCAGAATTGCTGTGTGACCTTGAGCAAACTGTATAACCACTCAAATCCTTCATTTGGTATTCCAAAAGTGAAGAATCTACCTCATAAGGCTATGTGAAGATTAAAAGACTCCCGGGGCTGGGGATTTAGCTCAGCGGCAAAAGCGCCTCCCTGGCAAGCACAAGGTCGTGAGTTCGGTTCCCGGTACCGGAGAAAAACCAAAAAAAGACAAAACAAAAACAAAAACAAGACAAAACAAAAAAACAAGATTAAAAGACTCCCAATTAATTACTTGGGGTAGTATCTGACATACAAAAACACTACAAAAGTTAACTATTACTTCAATTATGGTCGTCGCGGTAGTTGTTGCTGCTATGTTACTGGGGCTGACTCAGGGTACCTCCTTCCTCCCTTTTCTACCCGCGAGTCTCTATACGGTTCCTGTGCCTCACACTCCACTTGAAACTGCTTTAAAGTCACCAATAATTTCCTCATGCTAAGCCACTGCCCTTTCTCGGTTCTCATTTTTGTAACCTCTCAATTATATTTAACACTAAGTCGGTCTTTAAAACAGTGCTCGCCATTTATTCTGTTTACCCGCTCTTCCTCCATCTCTTTCATTAACTGGCTCGTTTCTCTTCTAACTACATCAAACTACCACAGTCTAGTGTGGGACTTTGCCTTCCTTTTCTATACTGCTGCCCTCATAGAACTAAGCGATGACCTTTTGAGGGATGTCTAATCTGCGGTATGCTGAGCCGGACAAGGTGTTCTTTTCTGAAATCTCACTTAGTGTCTGTTTCAGGAACGCTGCTAGTCACCCCGGTGGAGAGAGAACTCTGGACTGGGCCCTTGTGTTCACAAAGCCTACAAAGAACCTGATGAAATTACACACACAAATGCACACATAAGATGTTACATGTAATTGTAAAGGAGATTACTGAATCTTAGATCTAATGCCACCTTTAGAAACTCTGCCATGGGGAATTTACTTAGAATTTTAATAATTAATCTAGATTTGCCAAGTATGACCTTTTACTAGCCAGTCTGACCTTTCAATAGGTATCTATCTATATGAATTTTCTTTCTGCCATAGCAACGTTATCAAGACAGTTTATCTTTTTAAAAATTTCATTACCACTTCCTAGGGTACTGTAGTTATCATCTTAAGAGTCACTTCACCTCAAAAATTCAAGAGTAATCTCCTAGCAACCTCTAAAGTAAGCTGAAGTCTCAAAAATTAGGTTTCAAGTTATACAGATTTTTGTCTTAAAGATCGAAGCATTTCTCCTAGTCTTATAGGTAAGTCATACCACAGCCATCCTCATCCTCATCACTACCCAGTTGTATCCGTTGCCTCTGTCTCCTAGAGATACAGGTGACCTTCCCAGTATCCACCTTATCAAAGAAGAGGGAAAATCAAACCAGATGAGCTTGTTTCAGGGATGTCGAAAACTTTGCACAACTATTGTCAAGCCTCATATTCTGCAGTCAGACATTACTAGCATCCCCCAGAACTGGAGCTAAATGTTAGTCCAAAAGATCAGTAACTTTTGCAATGAAATATTAAATGCTATATTAAAAAGATTTAATTTGTAATTTCATCAGTTCATAACTTGGGAGTCTACAAGCGAATGCCATGTAACATTTTATTCTTAACATGTCTTTTTAAAGACTCAGATAATTAAATCCTGGTCATAGGTTACTAACCCACAAGTTTGTGAAGATTTCATGATTCTAAAAACCAAATTTAAAGAGAGACAAAATGCTTTCAGGAATATAATCACTATGAACTCTGAGGTTCCAACAAGGAAGCTGAACCCGGCCATTTGTGCTCTTCAAAATATTTTGACGATCTATTGTTCTCAATTCCCACATTTAGATCTGTTTTTCTCTGAACAGTTTTTCCCTTTCATCACTATAAATGTTACATGAAATACAACTTCTTTTTGTAGATCACAACTCTATGGTCTTGGTTTTTAATCGGGCAGTCCCAGATAAAACATAACTAAAAAAAGAAAGTCTAAAATAAAAACCTGAAAAAAGTTTTTAGCACTTTAATATATGTACCATCTGACATGCAAAAACTGATAAAAGATGAATTAAGTGTATGATCTATACCGAATTAGAAGAATTTGGTTTATTTTTAATTTTATAGGTTGCATTATAATACAATTTATAAAATTAAGTTACATTAAACTTTTAACCGAGACATATTTATATGAAGCTACAGATTATGAAACATATTGCATTATTCTATTTGTCTGTAAGCACATAATCATTTCAAATTGCGTGCCTGACAAAATTATGGAAATTGTTGCTTGTGGTGTGCTCTGGCAACTTAATTGTGCTTTCAGTAATTTCCCCACATTAGCTGTTTGCATCTGGTAGTCTCTGAATCGGTTCTTCCAGCTATGTAGAAGTATGAAACCAAATCATGATCTTCTGAGAAGTCAAATGATATTTTAGCTACATTGTTTAAAATTTTAAAGGTTATTTACAACTGGCCTCCATGACTATATGTTCAGGAAAAATTAAAAGTAAATATGTCAAAGTTTCTAAAATTATTTGTAACTATCACAGAAAAGACAATACATAGGTTGTGACATGGTATGTGATGATAGTAACAGATGAATTTTTTAATAAAGGGAGATTCTAAAATATAGTATAAATAAGTTCTAGAGTCAGACAAGCCTGATTTTGAATCCTGGCTGCTCACTGCTGTAGTCTCTCAGTTACTATGCTTGGTAATAAACTCCAAATTTTGTTCTTGGTGAGAGTCATCACTTAAACTGCTCTGCACGTGATTTGTTACGTGATGGCAAAAACTCCCTGGGATATTTCTGTGTCTGTCCTACTGGTTTTGGTCTATATACAACAATTACTTCTGGTTCATGAGATGATTGTGCTAGCCCTATTTCACAAGACTTTATCAGTTACAACACAAAATATACATTAGGAAAAACTAAAACTTCCAGTTTAAAAATATTTAATAGGGAAATCAAGGCCGGTAAATATAAACATGTATGAAGATCATGGTTTGGTCTAGTTTCTGTATACGTGGTTTGGATCTTTCACTTCAGTTATTCATCAGAATAACATCAATTATGTAAGAGTGATGAACACAGTAGCACAGGGCTATACAGGGCCCTTAATTGTGCTGTCTTCAGGTCAGTCTCAAAGTACAATGCTTTGTCTCTCATGGGATCAACTTAAGGAAGAAAGTTAAACTACCAAGTTTACAGAGAAAGAGTCATCTGTTTACATATTTATTCAACAAATATTTGAATGACTTTTTTGTGTCAAAGTCCTTGGCACTTTGCCCTCATGATACTTCTATTTCAGTGGAGGAAAGGATGACATATAGATGAATATGAGAGTTACAGGATACAAGGAACCTGGGGGAGGCCACCCTAGACAGGTGATCGTGATAGGCTTCTCTAACATCTCAACTGGGAAAGTGCTCTAGGATGAGATGCAGCAATGAAGTGAAAGCATGAAGGTAGGCGGAAAGGCATTTGATGAAAGCGAATCTGAAGAAGTTGTCTAACTAATCAAGAGTTTATAGGTCTAAAGAGGAAGTCCGTATTTTAAAATATTGAGAGCCCTCATAAGGGCTTTCAGTAGGTGAGATATCTGATATACTTTACATTTTAAGTGCACTTAAACATAATCTGAAAATGTGAGCTCTTTGCTATAAGCCATTAGGTTCCAAATATTACATTAAAAAATTTAAGCACCTCTCTGGGAATAGTCTTGATAGCTGATATGGAAAATGCAACTCATTCCCTAAAGCAGACAAAGCAGGGAAGTTCAGTCCCTGGTGCAAATAAACTTACAATTTCTATGAGAAAATAAGGTTTAACAGTAAACACTTTCACAGGCACTTTAAGACAACCATAGAAAAGATGCCATTAACCAATACTTGCTTGAAGATGAGATAAGATATTGTCTGAAACACTATAAACTCTTCTAATATACTTCCGGAACAATAGCTGGGTTTTCTTACTGATTTTATGTAATAATATTTCATTAACTGTTCCAGAACTATTTCTCAGGCAGCAATTTTTTAAAACAAAATTCAACTAAATAGTCTATTCAACTGAATAGTTGGAAAAATCCAGTAAGACCTGATGAGGGCTTTGGGTTGGATTTTTTGCAATCTATAGAATGAAGACTCAGTGCCATCCTTAGCATGCGTAAGGTCCTGGGTTCGGTCCTCAGCATCAAGAAAAAAAGTCAGCGCCAGCTTGGATTCACATGCAATGGCTTTATGCTTCCTGAAGAAACTGTCATCCGGTAGGGCTTCACATTTAATACTACCAGATGATGGTAATGATGCCATCTCAATGGTATTAAACATTCCAGACAATTTCCCAAATAGATATTTTCATCCCACCTATTCTTGTCACTTCTACAGGACCTCAAAGTCTGTTGTGAATTACTTCTGAGTAATGAGTTTGACTGGACTGATAAATGAGTCATTCTAAACCGAACCATTGATGTGTGTTATTTATTCAACTTATGGTAGTGTTATAATAATATTTATAAATGCAATCTGGTCACACTTCTAACACGTTCTTTACACAGATAAATACATCCAGATAGCTATTTTAATATGCAATTATTTCTTAAGTAAAGAAATGTAGTCTGAACACTATGGTTTTTTTTTTTTTTTTTTTTTTTTTTTTTTGGTACCAGGAATCAAACTCACAACCTTGAACTTGCCAGACAGGTACTGCGCTGCTGAGCTATATCCCCTACCCAGAACACTATGGTTTAAATGTCAAACTTGGAAGACAAGATACTGATGAAGGAAGTAATTTGTTAATTTTAACATTTTGATTTCTGTATAGACATACTCTAAAGATACTCACATTTTTAGCAAATACTTAAGACCTAAAACATAGTCATTACTCATAGATCAAAGGGCAATATATATATATATATATCTTTTACTTTTTAACGGAGTTCTTCAGGTGAGCTGAAAGAACGAAGCCATGCTGGATTGGATAATTCAGAAACGCACACAGGAACCCAAAAGTATGGATTAAGCTGTGCTGAGCAGGATCAACTTTTCAAGGAAGCACTTGCAATAATGTTAGCTAAGTAGTAAACCAAGGTTGTTGAGCTAACAAGTTCAGGAAAAGTCAAGTCTCTTAGTTTACTAGCCAGTGGCCTGAGTACTATATGTTTATTGGGGTCCTACCAATGAATAACAAGGACAATATGAAGTTACTTGTCCAAAGGAGAAAGACAACAGTAAAAAGGGAAGGACTAGGTGGAAAAAACAGGACTCTGATCATCTGCACAAGCATCAAAGAGGACAG
Source organism: Chinchilla lanigera (assembly GCF_000276665.1). NCBI lineage: Eukaryota > Metazoa > Chordata > Mammalia > Rodentia > Chinchillidae > Chinchilla > Chinchilla lanigera. The sequence continues at coordinate 13,402,224 of NW_004955412.1, read as the reverse complement.
TTAATTCAGTGACAAACATGTTACAAGGGTGCAATATTTCTATAGTAAATCACTGTTCTCTTTTGTTCACGCCCTTCCCGTAAGAGAATTACCTATCCATGCCCTTTGTTATGTGACTCTGCAATGTCTTCCAGTGGAATAGGTGGTACATATCCCTTCCTCCTTGGTCTTGGTCATGGGGAATGCATGTGGCTTGATTTGACCTGATGTGTCTGCCGTCTACATGAGGAGAGTATGCCCAGAATGACATATGTGGCACAGATCTGAACCCAACCCAGAGCCTGAAATGGAATTACAGACAAAAACTATTTGTTGGTATGAACCACTGAATTTGGGGTGGGGGTTTTATATAACATTATTACAGTAGAACAATGAGTGGTATACTGTCCATATTGAACAAAAGAAGTCTGCCTAGCTAAAACACTCACTGTAATTGTACAGCAGAATCTTTGAACAATGTGTGGCACACAATTTATGATTGTGATATCTTGTGTTCTCTCTCTTACACACAATTGTATTATTTTTACATATCTGAGTGACATTTTAAAATATCAAAATATAAACTGGCCTTGAAGAAGAACATTTGGTTGGGAACTGCTAATGCAGACTGTATTCATTATTGGCTCCATTTTATAAGATGATGTACAAAAGACAAGTCCAAAGTTCCCTCTCAGAAAGAGGTCACTTGCTCGTTTCTTTCCAGCCAGTTTACCCACTGCCTCCTGTTTATTTCCAGGTTCAATGCTGGGAAGTGGGGACAACTAATTATTAAGCAGGTTTTAGAGGACAAGTTATGATTCACTTCTAGAAATGAAGGAGATAAAAGACATTGAGGGATTACTTATGGCTAACTCTTAAGTCAAGGGAGTAATTAGAAAAGCTCCAAAACAACACTGACTAATGTTAAAAATAGTGGGCTCTGTCTTCAGCTCTTGGGTAAATCACTTAATCTTTCCAGGCCTTGGTCCCTAAATACATGTTATTAGTGTAGTCTCTAGGGTTGCCTTTTAATTCAATATTAATACTGTAGTGGGTATCAGCTTTGTATAAAAATGTGACTTCAAATTTCCCCTTGGCTTGTTTTTATCTCATCTTTTCCCCTGTAATTTCTAGTACGAAAATCCCTGGGGCACTTATTTTAGAACTGGAGAAGAGTTAGAACTGTGGCAGCTCGAAAACTGCTTTTCACTCAGCACTGAGGCTGAAAAGGCAGAATCCCAGGGGGAAAAGACTGATGGCTAGAAGCCAGGAGATAACACAGCAAATCCAAGAGGCCAGGCAGAAAGACAAAAGGTAAACGGTTTCTATTTGGGCAGTACTGGGGGTTTAACATAGGCAGGAAGGCCTGTATCTGCACCCACAGTAGTATCAGAAACCAAGATCTGCTGTTTCACAGAGCTACCAGTGGTGTGCCAGAACATGAGTCCACAGAGGGCTGGAAATACAACCCAAAGGAGGAGCACCGCGAAGCCCTGGAACCCAGTAGTTATGTAACTAATGTCTGTTAACAACAAAAAGAGAAGCTGACAATGCTTATGAAGCCTGCTGACCTTAAGAACTCAGCGAAGATGATCCTGAATAACAGGGGAACAGGTGTAGTCTTGAATGAGGTTTTCTTTTGTGGGCTTTAAAAGATTCATGCTCAGCAAAAGGACATGACTTCATACAGCCGGGTTTACAGATTTGACTCTTGCATTAAATGATGTCTCCAGGTGGTTTAAGTGGTTAGTCTTGCACCACACACATGGTTAACCAGGAAAGAGATTAGCACGGGTTTTTAATCATTACTCTTAGGAAAGCCCAACACATTATTACCCTGAACTGCTGACACATAAAGCTTGAAATAAAATACTGTAAGATACAGTTTACTATCTTTTTCACTAATCCTTTAGCTTTTTTTTAAAGCTGGAGTTTAAACTAATAGTGGTGGGATCAACAGAATTTAGTATGTGTCTTCTTCAAAGCTCCAGACCCATCAGAGTTAAAACATGGCTCTAAAACTGGGAAGACATTAAAAATCCTATATTCTCTGGCAAGTGTTGTTTCTATAGATCTCAGAGCAAGGGTTTTCTGATCACCTTATTGTAGCTGTCTACAGCTTTTTGACACTTTGTGACTTTTCTTCATCTCTGCCATCTTATTCCTTCCTCTTCTTGCAGAAAAAAAGAAAAATAATAATAAATCTACTTTGCTTTTCATGGATTTATTATTGGTTACTATTTATCTAATTACTGTAAGAATGTTGTACAAATTTATGGTCCTCTCATAATTTTGATTGTGCACTTAAAAATTGCCATTCTAAGGTGCTTAGGTAAAAGTATCTTATAGTTAAAGAATCTTCCTAAAGATATTCTAGTAAAGTTTAACATACATCAAAATTTTAGGACCTTTAGTACTATGGAAACCCAAGACGAGCTAAAGTTACAGGCTTGGGGAAATCTAAGCTTGCTCATTTGACAGTTTTAAAGTCCATCATTCACTAATATTACCAACAGTTCAAATAGAATACGTTGTGTGCTATTCAAATATTTGTAGACCAGTGAGCTTTTATATAAAATAAGAATGTCTACTAACCACACAAGTTGGAAAAATCCAGTAAGACCTGATGAGGGCTTTGGATTGGATTTTTTGCAATCTATAGAATGAAGACTCAGTGCCATGCTTCGCATGTGTAAGGTCCTGTGGGTTCAATCCTCAGCATCAAGAAAAAAAGTCAGTGCTAGCATGGATTCACGTGCAATGGCTTTATGCTTCCTGAAGAAACTGTCATGATGTAAGTATATGACAAAGATTAAAGTCACAATATTTTAAACTACTATACTTAGGTTGCAATTTGTGCCATGAATGGAATAAAGTTTTAACAAAAGAAAGCATTCCCATAACACGTAGATAAGAGGCAGGAAAGATATTAAGGACTGATACTATGGAGCAGGATTTGGATATGCAGTCTATCATCGGTGAGAAAGAAATAGCCGAGATCAGAGAAGGTGAGAGGGGGTTAAGAAAATAATGCATTCAAAAGGCAAATCAAAGTCAGGGTTTAAAGACCATAAATCTAAATATTGGGTAAATTAGTATAGTCAGAATATAGAAAAATTAACTACTTAATTGTTTGTTCACCAGAGGTTTTCCAATTCAAATTATTAGGATTTTTGTATGTGCACAAAAACATTTCTAAAGTTATATGGAAGTCAAAATGAACTTTATAATTTTCATGAAACACTCCTATTCTATAAAGTTATGTCTCTATGCAGAATTATTAACATTTTTAAGGTCATGTCTAAGACACAAGTAGATTTTGAGAGAAATGCACATATACAAATGTGTTTCTTCTCTACCTTTCTCTCTCCAACTCTTATTCCTTCAGCTCTACTCTAGTAAAAATGAGACTTGCCTGGAAGTGGACAGACGAGGAACATGTATGTGATTCATAAGAATAAAACAATTAACTATAATTCCTTCAAGCTTTTTTTCATATATTTCTATTTTGATTTAGCTGTCAACTATTCATTCATTAATAAAATAGCACATTCCCTGGGCTCTAGCCTCTTCCATCAACTGCTTACTCCCTAACTCCACAAGGACGTCTGCTAGGCACCTCAAACATAACACACCCCCAAAGAACTTCTGATTATCTCTTCCAATCCTGCAGTTTACTTAGTCTTCCTAACACACAAAAGGCCATTCTAATCTTAGAGTTAATTTTGAGAACCTTCCTCCCCTCCATAGCCAGTGAATCAGCAAATCCTGTGAACTCTAACTTTGACAGATCTCTAGAATCTCATCAATTTTCTGTAAGTCCATCTATTGCTCTCTCTTCCAAGTCACCATTTTCCCCAAACTATTACAACTGTTTTATTTAAAACTAGTTTTCCTACTTTTATCCTTGTAGCCCTGTGTCACACTCTCGGTCCAGTAGCCACAGTGATCTTTAGAAATAGTTACATTTTGTCAGTCATGTGCTCATAACCCTCTGATCGCTTCCCATATTGTTACTCAGAGTAAAAACCAAAGTTGTTACTAGGGTCTAACAAGTTCCTACAAGACCTGCAACTGAAAACACAACACAGCTTAAGCCTCCAAGTTATGTAATACAATGAATGTGACGGAACATAGCTCAGCCTAAGCTATTTACTGAGATTTGTCCTTGGTAACTACCTAAACGAAACTCACTGACACACGTTATATTCACAAGTTCACAAGGGCAAGCACAGAAGTATGTTTCTTTAAAACAGCCCTAGGAAACAGACCATCAATAGAAGGATGGTATGCTAGAAAATACCATGTAGAAGCTGTTAAAAATGTTATCTATCTTTACGTATTTGCATGGAAAGACCTCTCTTTTCCAATCTGAATGCAGTTCTTCATAGATGGGCCTTACCCCTGACATTCCTACTGAGTATCTCCATCCTTCTTGCTGTAAGAATTCCTACTCATGCTTTTAAGATGCACTTCGGATTATCACCTCATTAAGGAAACCTTTCCTGATTCTTCTGACTGGGTAGGACAAGAACTTAATGTTTATTGAACAGAGTACAAGGAAAATGCTTACATTCTTCATATTCTAAAAGTTAGCCTGAAACTTCCTTAAAATTAATCATTATCTGTTTTCTCTTTCCCTCAAAGCTAATGTAATTTATTTGTATATCACAAGAGCTACTGCTAACACAGAACTTTGGCCTTTCTAGCGATCTTAAGCAACATTACTTGGAAATGTGTTGCAATGAAGGCTGATTTTTTTCACAGCTTTACTGAGATGCATAACAAAGTATACAGGTCATCCATTCAAATTTTACACTTTAAATTATATTTTTAAAACATAGAATTTAGAAACTACCAATTTGCCAGGCAGGTGCTGCACCATTGAGCTAAATCTCTGGCCCTATTTGTGATTACTGCAAGATAAAACATCACAGAAGAAAGCAATTATTTTATCTACATGGCTAGATTAAAATATTTCTTCAGGAAAGTCCACATGAATACTGCATTACTATGAAATGGAAGACCAGAGAGAAAAGAAATCTGTATTAACTTCAATATCAGGAAGTGTTGAAAAAAGGACACTTCTAGGGTTTGATAAATATTTGTTAAAGGAACAGAGTTTTCAACTATTTAGCAAATATTTTCAACTGGGTATCATTCCAGTCGTATATTCAACATATTCTGAATAGAGCACATTACTTATTTGCGCTTCTTCATTCCTGTCCACAGCACCAGGAGTTATGTCTTTTATTTTGTCATGTTTTGCAGTGCTCTCACTTGTAATTTCATCACTGCAAATTCACACTCAGACACGACTCCCTGCTTCTACTCAGTCTACCCAAACGTGTCCTTCAGTTTGCTTTACGGTGCTTTTGAGAAATGTGCTGTACAACATAAATGTGTCTTAGTTCAAATTCAGACAATGCCAACAAACTTGGTCTACTTCACCATTTTAAAATAATTTTTATTAAGGTAACCTATAACAGCTAATAATTAAAATCCTTTCAAAGCCTATATATTTCTCACTAAGCCTTATTACTATCTATAACTATGTCTAACTTTCTTATCTCCAAAATCTCACTGGAATGTTAATGTAACCATGGAAATTCCTGGTTATTTGATACCTTTCAGGAACTATGCCATTTTTGGCACTGCCCATCAGTTATTCAAGAATTTACTCTAACTCTGCTGTTCTCTCAAATTGTAGATCTTGGAACTGTAACAGAGCACAAGTACATCATGACTATTCCTCTACAATGAGCTCTACCTTCGTATCATTTACGCCTTTTCCATCACACCCAGGATTTGCAGACGAGGTGTTTCTTTATATTCAAGCTCCTTCTTCGAGCCTAATGTAGTACCAGAAGTGCAGACTATTTCAAAAAGATGTTTTAAACAGGTGGATTTACTTGAACTATCAATTTACTAATCTGACGTAAAAACAATGAACATACCCTAAAACTGAGGAGAAAGAGAGGACAGCAGTAGGAAGTCAAGTGCTTGGATCTTTCCTAGTGCTGCATGACTGAAAATAGAGGAGGTGGAAAGTAGTAACGGCCCTAACTTCATCATACTACAAAAGTCTGTTGTTGCTGGCTCTTACTGCCATCGCTTTCAGCTTTTACATGCAACTCGAATACACAGAAAGTCTCTATTTCTCACCCCTTACTTTCACACGGTAAGTACTTACCCAAAAACAACAGGAGTGGATTTTGCCAAATCACCCTTCCCACCTCATAAAAGGTTTCAATTAATTTTTTATGGAAGAGAAGGAAACGTAAAGAACCAATACCACCCCTTATGACAGAAGCTTTATGAGAAAATACCCCTCATCTCTCTGTGACATCAGAATTTAACACTGTAAAAATTACTGTAACTGTGATGACTTTCAGCTTATTCCACAGATGAACAGAAATCTCTGTCGCCTTGCCCCTCTAGCTCTTTCTTGCAGACTGGGGAGGAAGAAGTACCCCTACTTTTTTTTAAAATTTTTTGAGACAGGGTATGTAGTAGATTTCGTTATGTAGTGCAGGCGGGCCTTGAACTCACAGTGCTTCTCCTGCCTCAGCCCCACGAGTGCTGGGATTACACGCATGTGCCACCACTCCTGGCTGTTCCAGTCTTTTGAAATCTTAGTGATTCCCACTGAAATCAGACATGCGGTTTGCTTCTGTGTCACTTATAAGCGCCTTCACCCTATCTACTTCATGCCAGGTGTCACGGTCACATTTTAAAGCGACTCCGGCGAGCTGTCTGGAACTCTCCAAGGTTCTGTCATTTGGCGGTGGTCTAATATGCTAGACAGCAGCACTCAGAAAACCAAAGTCCACTGAAAACTAAACCACGGCCGTGGCAGCCCTTGGTCATTTAAAAATCTTGCTTCTGGTATCTGCCACTCACTCTGGCCTTGCTTGGATCATTCTAGCCCATTCGTGGTCTACATCTGCCTCACTGCACTCCTGGGACATCATCAATGTCTATCAAATGCCCAGAGCATCTGGGCCTGCTCCTTTCTTACTTCAACTATTTTCCCACATCCATTATTTCAGAAGTAGAGACCAATGGATTGTGGGACTGTGACAGAGCTTTAATTTAACCTTCACTTGTTTGGTAAGATTAGAGCCAATGCAATTGGAAAAAGTATTTCAAGTGTAAAATTTTTCTTTCCTTCCCTCCTTTCCTGGTGTATGTGTGCGCGCGTGCACATGCATGTGTGCATGAGCATATATGTGTGCTAGGAATTGAAGCCAGGGCCTTCTCAATGAACTATATCCCAGCTCTCAGTTTTTTTCTTTTGTAATTTTAGGACATCATGTTGCCCCAACTGGTCTCAAACTTGCAATCTCCCTGCCTTAGTGTACCAGATCGGAATGTACCAGCATGCCTAGCTTTCCTCTCAGGAAGTGCAAGAAAGTCTCTGAACTAAGCAGGGAAAGGAAAAAGGATGATATAATGGACAGTAGTAAGGGTTCTTCTCTTTCAGCAAGCAGAATCTAAGCAGTTACACCATTTTGAGCAGAGGAACCAGAGGCAGTCCACAACACCCCGCTGGACTCCATTTCCCGAACCAGAGGTGTGTCCATGGGTTGGGTGGAGGGCTGGACAGCATTTTGGAGGACTGTTGGAATCAATCACAAAAGAACTCCTGGCTTGTGTCTCACTCTCTCCCACACTGTAGCCTGCCCAACGCCAGTGTATGCGCCCCAAGCTTTTCCTGTGGTGAAAATTATTCAGAAGATGTGATTTCCTCCAAGAAACTTTCAAAGTCCTTCAAAAATTGTTTTGCAAGAAAATGAGGAAAAGGCAAAGTTATGCAGAAAACATTAAGCTGTTTAAAGAAGAAGAACTTTGATTTTATTTCTTAGAAATTTTGTACACACTGCATGGAAAGTAGAAGGCAAAAGGCATTGTGTAGTGTTTTCCAGAGAAAAGAGAGGCATGGCCTTGGCCTAGGCTTCCCTACACTTCCTTTCTGGAGGGATCATATCATGGTTGGAGCACAGGCTCTCGAGTTACATTACCTAGGCTTCAAATGCAGTATCAGCATTCATTAGCTGCATGACTGTAGGTAGGCTACCGTTCTGTGCCTTGATCTCAAGTGTAAACCAGAGACAATAAATATATCTACTTCAAAAGGTTTTATGAGGATTAAATAATTAGGGTTAAACATTTAGAACAAAACCCAGTGCAGGATGTCAATGATTTCTGTCCAACCTTCCTTCAAAATGTACCCTGAAGTTGACTGTTTACTACCACGCACACAATAACCCCCCGAGTCCACATCATGATCATCTCATGCCTGTACTATGCTACTTCCCTAACCAGTCTTGCTCTCCACTCTGGAGGCCAGGGAAAAACTAAGTCACAGTGTCACTCCTCTGCTCAAAACTCCCCAACGGTTTCTATTCTCACTCAGCATAAAAATCTCAAATTCTTATAGTCTATGAGACCCTGCATGATCTTAACCACTCCTTATCCCTCCCTAGGTCTCACCTCTGTCATCCCCCTGCTCATTCTGCTTCAGTCACACTGCATTTCTACTTCAAAGTCTTGGCATGGTTGCTGCCTATGCTTAGATGCCTACCAGCTATGATTCAAAGACATGGTGAATGCTTAATTTTTTAAAAAAATTATTATAGTGAAAGACACATTGGAATTCCCCTCATAATGCTCCCCTTCAGTTCAAACACACTTCTCCCAACATTCCTGTCGCTTCCTGAAGCAGTTCTGAAGTCCTCTTTCTTGAGTGTCTTTAACTGTGCCTTTGTGGCTGTCTCCAGGACTTGAAATGATTCAAAACGTTTACCTTTCATGGCTATTCTGACTCTGAGGGAGAGCCAGAAGTCACGAATGCCACATTTGGCGAATATGATGGATGAGAACACGCAATAAAAACATATGTTTTTATTCAACAGAAATTGCAGTAAATGGCTGATCAGTAAGGTGTAATCAAAAAATATGATGAATGTTTAAATAAAATAACGTATCATAGTTGAAGACGCACTGCCATTCACTCCTTCAAAATTCTCTCCCTCTCTCCCACTTTGAATACACTTACCCCATTGTTCCTGGTATTGCAGTTTTACTGGGGTAAGTTTTTTTTAAAAAAAAAACACTGACTCTATTTTCCAAACACTCCTTTTATATTGTTTTCTTCCTAACTTGAAGACTCTGCTTAAACCCACTCTAACCACCCTGTAACCACTGCTCCACAGACTCTAATTTACCCTGAGTTACCTGTCTTTTTGCATTCTTCACCATTTGATATTTTACATATTTTCCTCTTAGAATTTAAATAAATAAAATCCAGGAAGACAGAGACTTCTGAACTTATTTTGTTATCTTCTCTATCTAAAACAGTGCTTGGCATATAATAAATGTTCAACAAACATTTGTTGAATTGATGAATGAACAAATATTTGCTATTAGCACCTCATCTGACAGCTTCCAAGCAGAATTTTATGCTACCGATTTCTTCTGGCTCCAGTTCAGCCTACATATTACCAGATCTCTTTCACTGAACCGTTGTTCTTGTAGTGTTACTCCTCTGCCCAAGAACATGCCTCTTTGATCTCATCAGTTTCCCAGTGTGCTCTGAAAGATGTGAATAGGTGTATATAACTATAGAGACTGCGGGATAAAGACGGTGTGGAAAACACAGGATTAAAATTATGATGTGCTACAGAAATCTTAGCCCTTAGTTTCCCAACGTGCAATGAAAATCTCCAGGAGAAAGATACAATATTCCCCTCATTTGTCACTACAAAACCCTCTTTGAAGGAAAAAGGCAAGGACTGCTTTGACGTGCTGTAAGAAACACTGCCCGGTGGAAGGATCTAACCCGATTTTCAAAAGTGACCATTAGGACTCCAGGTAAAACCGAAAAGAAGACAGTAGTCTTTGGTGCCCTTCCTGCTTTCTGTACTTGTCCCTCTCCCACATTCTTTCCCTCTTTCTTACCAACATGGCTTACTAAGCAATCAGTTGGGCTGGCTGGGCGAGGTGGCCCATGCCTGTAATCCCAGCACTCGGGAGGCTGAGGCAGGAGGATCATTGCAAGTTTGAGACCAGCCTGGGCTACAAAGTGAGCTCAAGGCCAGCCTGAACTGCATAGTGAGATGCTGTCTCAAAAAAGTCAAAAAAAGAAAAAAAAGAAATCAGCTGGGCTGATGGTGTTGTTCAAGGACAGAGCGCTTGCCTAGTATGAGCAAGGCCCTGGGTTTGATCCCTAGCACCCAAACCAATCAACCAACCCATCAGTCCACCTCAAATTACAAGCATTTTGGCATATATTTTTGAAAATGGAGGTTTTCTAGACTTCTAACTTCCTTCAGTTTTCTTTTTGATTGTCTCTTCAATGTTCTGCTTAAACACCATACCAGAGACAGTGCAGAGAGTCAATATTTTCATCTTAATAACTGGTATGCACGAACTCAGCAAGATGTATATCCTACAATGTGCAACTTTCCTTTCTAGAAATTAATTGTGAAAATCATATTAGACAATAAAGCTGAATATTAAATCTATTAGTTGAAGAGGAAAATTTGAAGCTTTGGAAAATTTATCTTTACTGCTACTGTATTCTTATACGGTATGTTCACTGTGAGCAAGGGATTTTTCCTAAATGATAGTCCAAATAGTGCAAAAATTTAACATGACTGGCTCTCAGTAATTTTTGTGATAATAGTAAGATGCACGATTTACTAAAATCAGTGCACTCATTACTGAAAATCTCTCAGGAAGGACTGTTTGTGTAAGAATACAGAAGATGGATCCAATACATTACAGGGTATCTTTCAGCCAGGCCCTTCTGGGGATTTCTTGCTCACAGAATAGTGGCCATGTTCTATATCACATATACACTGTGTTAGCTTCATGCTACTGTAACAAAATATATGATCTAGATATTTAACTTAGAAAAGGCTTATTTTGTTACACGTTCTAGTCCATAACTAAGTGACCTCTTTGCTCGGGGGGCCTCCAGTGAAGGATGCAGAGCATGTGGGAACACTTGGCAGAGGAAATTGCTCACCTTACAACAGCTGGGAAGCAAAACAGAAAAACAGGGAGAGAATGGAGTCCAAATATCCCCTTGGAGAGCACACGCCCCATAACCTAAGGACCTGCCATAAGATCTCACTTGCTGAAAGTTCTACCACCTTTCAAAAGCACTAACCTGGAGGACAAGCCTTTAACACATGGTACCTTTTGGGGATTCTTATCCAAGCCATAGGAGACACTACATACTAAGCATGTAGTACATGCTACATAGATATACAGGTGATCCAAAGGTAATTATACTATACTGCCTTTCATTCTGATAGAACTCTAATTTTCTTCAGGTAAAAATCCCACAGTAATTTTCATTTTAAAAGAAAAGCTTACACCCCAATGTGTGTGGACACACACCTTTACGTCCTCACCAGCAGAGGACCCCCTTCCACTGTCCAGGCATGTCTTCAGTGACCACAGAGGAGAATGATCTCAATCCTAACTCCACAGGACCTGGTTAAGTTCCAGGGTTGTCCCATTCCCCTTGCCAGTGATGGTTTAAGATGGTATATTCTGGTGGCTTCTCTCTCTCACCAACAGAGATTATTAACCCAAACAGATCTCTAACAGCAAATCTAGCCAACAAAACCCGAGGGGAGATATGCTCCTTTTCAGAGAAGACTTTAGGAAAAAGCTGACCACTTCTGAGAAACACCCACTGGAAGAAACAGACATTTTCTGTTATCTCTGGATGTGATGCTTGGAGCTGCATAGCCATTTTATTGACGTTAAAAAACTAAAGGTGGCAAAAAAAAAGGGATGTAAAGAATCTAAGATTCTTGACAACATCATTGAATCTCTACTCGAGTAACTCTAAAGGATGCCCTTCCTCTAGATTTCCTATTCTAAGAGACGATACATTTCCTCCTGTCTCTGTCAATTTAAGCCAGGTTTTTATTTCCTGTAACTGAAAACCTGATGGCTCAGAAAGGACACTGTGACTTCGATTGAAAATTGAGTTGAATCAGATTTCTTCTCTCATGAAAATGAGAGACAAAGAGTGAAGCTCCCGTAAGTTATGAGAAACTCCAGGGAAAAGAGTATATAAGAACAAGGAACTTGTACGAGCCATTGTTTAAAAAGTAATAATGAAGCAGACAGAGGAAGCCAGCTAGGAAAGAGAAATCTCTACGTGGTAACAGGCAATGTGGCCAGGAGAAAACAAGACTGCTCCTCTAAGACAAAGACATCTCGGTGTCTGGATGGGGCAGGTGGGGCACGTGCCACCCCTATCCTGACCCCAGCACCACTCGGTGGGCCTGGCTCAGCCACAATCAAGGCGATTCTCATCTTCATTAACCATGGGAAGTAGCGGCTCTCCAAAGTTCTACCAGCCCTGCAGTGAAGATATACAATAGCAAATCATCAGAGAGACTTTCCATTTGGTGTCTAAGTGAGATGAAATGTTTGTAATTTCCTAGAAGGGGGTTATTAATTAGAGGAACTGATGACAAACTGATTTATAGACATTATGCAATACTTTGTCTTCTGAGTAGATTCTTCAGAAAGTGCATTTTAGATCTAACTCAAATGTTTATGGAAACATTAGATAAATGTTTTGAAAATGTCCATGGACTGAATTTAATTTTCCATGTAGACAAGATTCACAATATTCTATGGAAATGGTAATGGGGGAATGGTACTAGAGACGAACATGAATGAAATCTGTTATACAAATTAATGCACAAAACAAACTGATGGAATTTAAGGCTGGCTTAGCAGGAGCTCCAGCACAGTCAGCTATAAAGAATATGAATCTGCCTGAGATTCCAAGGAATACTAACACTGGTGACACTGATGTGCATAACTTGTCCTCTTTTAAATCAAGTATTAAAAAGCCCCACTCCCAGGTAAAATCCAGGAGGAAAAGTCATCTAAGTTTACCATACAGTTGTTTACTAAAAATAGAGAAGAGTCTTAACTTCTGTTTTTAGATTTAAATGAAAGTACTGTATAGAAGTTGTGTAAAATCAGTATAGCGGTTCATTGTTGCTTTTTTGTTCAGTGATTTTAAAGAAATTAAATAGATCCAATGTGATTTTTTTTTTCTTTTTCTTTCTTTTTTTTTTCCGGTACCGGGAACTGAACTCACAACCTCGCACTTGCCAGGCAGGCGCTGTGCTGCTAAGCTAAATACCCATCCCCCTTTTTTTCTTTTTAAAACTGCAATCATATGCTCACTTAAGGTGTGCTTCTGTGTACTGGCTATTACAGTATTTCCAAAAGAGATTTAAAAAAGAATTACGTACAACCCAAAATGTTGGTGTGTTGCATGGATCACAAGTGCAATACTCTTTAATTCTACTTGTCACAGTCATTGTTTAAAGAACCAAGTATGAATTGCATGGAAACATTATGACCTTTTCCTTTTAGTTTAAATAAACTCCAAGGGAACTGGATTTCTACAGCACCTTTCTGTTTGCCTGGTATCTACGTTAGCAATAATTGTTTTAACAGCCCTCTGACTCAACAAAGTAAATAAAAGTATATTTTATCACTGTTAAAAAGATAAGAAAAAGACATCTTCTAGCTTTCTAGTTCCCATGATAGCTTAGATAAGCTACATTTCTTATCTTTGAATTATCATAAGACATTCATGTGGCCTTATTCTGCACTGTATTTCTCTTCACGAGAGCTAGGCTGAGTGTGTGCACTGCCACTTGATCAGGGTACACAGGGAGAGGCAGGCGAAGGCAAATGAAACTAAAATTGCAAATGCAAAGGGGTCAACAGTAACAGGACAGAATAAAGCATGGCTCCAGTGACGATAAAATTTAACAAAGACTATGGAAGTAAATCAAAAGTGAAGAAAAGATCATATATCATTACCACGTAATTCACTGAAAGGGAACAAACCAGTAAATGTCAAAGATGTTCTATAGATAGCAAAAAGGTATTCGGATCCAACATTAGATTTTCAAATCCTTTCCTGACATATTTCTACCTTTCACTTACTCTTACGCTTTTGGAAAAGAGTGCCAAGGCTTGACATTTTCTCTCCACACTCTCTCTCCCATCTGGTGCTTCTTTGTTCTACCTCCTCTTCCCCAGATGAGTTCTGTCAATATTACCCATACTAGTTCTGACTGTATTTCACTTGAATTTCTGTCAAGGTAATCATTATGGTTCCATTATCTCCCAATTCCAATGAATCTAAGGCAGAGAATACATCACTCCTCTTTAAAAACTCTCACCAGGTCTTCCATGCCTATGACATTAATTAAACCCAGGTAACGCCTTAGCCTAGTTAATACAGAGAACCTCCTTCCACCAGACATAGTTTCAGCCTGTCTTTTCTGCCCTCACTGTCTTCCTATTACTGTCTCCGTCTACTATCTTTTCTGCCCCTCACTTATTCCAGTCAGTGTGAACAGCTTTGCTTTCCATAGAAACCTTGTAATTTTCTAATTTTGTACCTTAGCTCATGCTGTTACTTTCATCTGAAACTTGCCCCCTCTGCACACACGCACGATCTACAGTCTCCTCCACCTTTGTGGGAGCAATAGATTTTTAGAAATAGTTGATCAATAGGATTTGCATATGAACAAATCAGAGTAGAGATGATTGGTAGCAAAATTATTTTGGGGACTACAAAGTCGGCAGTACTGTGCCAAAACAGAAATAACATGAGCCCCCCAAAAGAAGTTGATCAGAAAGGACAACAGCAATTCAGACACTGTAGTCTGCAAAGGTATCAGCCAAGCAGACCCCATGCATTCAGTACCTCTTCAAATTCCAACTCAAAGGCCATCTTAGCCAAATAATCCTGCCTTGCTCTTTCAGCTTATGACTGCTATATGAATATATCTGTTATTCCAAAATACTTGAAAGACAAAACAAAACAGCAACAACAAAAAACTCCCACATCTTATTTATAGTCCACAGCAGTATGAATAAAGACTTGCCAGTAATGAAAGCCCAGTAAATATATACATACATTTATTCTTAGGTTACTGAGAAATAAAAAGTTTCCTTTTCTATTTTCAGATTAAAATCAGAGTTTCTACTCTCTTAGGTGGAATTTGAGTTAGCTGATGATTCGGTTTAGAGTGTGCTGTCTCCAAAATTCAGGTATTGGAACTTACAGGCCAATGCGAAAGTGCTAGAGGGAGGGCTTTTACAAGGTGGACACATGAGGCGGGCTCCTTCTGAACGGGAGTAAGGCCTTTATAAAAGAGGCTTCAGCGGGGCCTGGTGGCGCAGCCTATACTCCCAGCATTCTAGAGGCTCAGGCAGGAGGACTGCTGTGAATTTGAGGCCAGCCTGGGCCATACAGCAAGTTGAAGGCCGGTCTGAACTACATAGTGAGACCCTGTCTCAAAAAAAAAAAAAAAAAAAAGAGGCTTCATGCAGCCCTCGGTCTCTGGCTCTTCTGCATCTATCATTTGAGGATTCAGTATTTCTTCCTACCAAAGGAAGGAACCCTCACCAGAAGCCTTGGACTTCCCAGACTCCAGAACTATGGGAAATAGGATTCTGTTTTTTATAAATGACCCAGTCTGAGGTATTATTATAGTAGTGCAAAACAGAGAAGAAAGAGCAGAAGTAAATGTGTAATGATAATATATTAAAGGGAAAATAGAAGTTTGTAAGAAAAGCCAGAAAGCTAAGTAGGAATTGGGCAACTAACTTATTAGCAACTCAAATTAGAATTCCATAGCTGGGTATTTTTTATTTGGAGTGTCTGAATCACTGAAAATAAACAACATATATTATGTGTAACCACAATGTAAAACAAAATTTCAAATCAAACATTTCAGAATAATTAACAAGTGCATTTCATAAAAAATTGAATAAGCTATTTTGCATTATGAATCACTTGTTCTTGTTTCTTTCCATTAAGCTCAATGAGTGTCTCTAAAAAGAGATTTTTAAAAAATGGTGACAACTACTATGTCTGTCATCCTCAGGGAACAGAGAAAGAGGAACCAGCAAGTTATACATATAGATAAGACAAGCTTGGTGACATAATAACTAAGACAGAAGCACCCTTACGTTAAGGCCTTATTTGAGGACTGAACAAAATTATCTGCATGTAAGTATGTTTAGAATATTGAACCTTCTTGATAAATTGAAGAAATAACACATTCCCTGGTAAATGAATAACCAGATCCATTATTAACAGGCAAATGGTTACAAGCAATATAAATAAGTTCTTGGCTAGCTCTATCTTGGTCCACAGACACACTATCTTAGTTCAGAACAGTAATTATCAGAGGTATAGAGTCAATCCTTTAATAAACATGTACGCAGTATCTACAATATGCTGTGGGATAAGCACTCTGCCAGGTACTGGAGATATAAACATACACAAGAAGTACTCTGTCCCCGAGGAGTTCAGCCGAGCAGAGAGGATAGCCCTGTAAGGACATAACTGAGCAGTAAGTACTGCACTGAGCAGTATGTGCAGGCCATCACGAGACCAGGTAAAGGGACTTCCACCCAGCCTTCTGAGAGCAAATGAGTCAAGACAGGCCTCTCGGCCGCTGCTCCTTCACTCACATCCATCACTGCTACCATTATTATCAAAAGCTGCTATGCACAGCCCCAAATGCAGCAGATTTCCCACACAGATTTTAAGCAGTCCTTAGTACAACAAATTGAAATTAAAAATTACTGATATCCACTGACCTATACGAAGAAGTCTAAGATTTCAGATTTTACTGGTAGTCAAAGTAGCCAAAGGGACAGGAAAAAATTGTTTTTAAACATTTAAGCGAAACATCAAAATTCTCTTTCATACACCATTCAGATCTATTTGAGGATCCACTAATAAATTACTGTACTGTAACATAATACTCTATGTTTCTGATTGAATTTTCTCTCAAAGGAATGATGGTGATGTATTCTGAAATGAGATTTCATACTCATGATTACTTTCTAAAGCATCTGCAACTCTTCAGTAAAAAATAAAACTAGGCCCTACCTGGGGAGGGGAATTTCACTTCCCCTTCATCTCCATGAAGCTTTTATACACTGCTCCTCTAGAAACATGAAGCTGATGGTTGTACAGATTCTTAATAAGACACAACAGATGGACATGGTTAGTGAAACATGGTTAAGACTCAGGAGAAGAGGCAGCTGATGACAAGCAGAAAAATGTACAATTCGCACTTGCGTTTAGGCGTGGGGAACTAATTTAAAAGCTACTTAAGATGCCTGTCTTAGAATTGTAAAACAACACTTTAAAAAAGTCACTTTATACTGATTAAACAAAGCACAATATTAAAACATTTATCCTGATTTGAAATAAGTCATAATTTAGTTTTTATATAGATAGAACTATGTATAAACAGCATACAAAATGACAATATCATAAAACTAAATATTAGGAAGTAAAGAAAGACAGGTAGCTTGTCAGTACCTATTCTGGCCAAACAATCTGCCAGTGGTCAAAAGCTACTTGAATTTTAGTGCCTCATATCTCAGAGTATTTTATATTGCAAAGATTAAAAACCTACAGCATAGAAAACCATGTAATAGAGGTTCAATAAATAAATAAATATCTTGCAAAAGAAGAAAAAAAGAAAATCAGTTATTTTAACAGTGACATTTTTCCCCCCATAAGATTCCGCTAGCTAGTTGAGCTTCTAAGAGTTTTTACTCCCCCCTTCAAATGCATTTTTTTTTTTTTTTTTTTTTTTTTTTTGGAGACAGAGTCTTGCTATGCAGTTCAGGCTGGTCCTGAACTCACTTTGTAGCTCAGGCTGGCCTGGAACTCGCAGCAATCCTCCTGCCTCAGCCTCCCAAGTGCTGGGATTATAGGTGTGTGCCAGGACATCTGGCCTCAAATGCATTTATTCTGTACTGAAAACACAGTAACAAAATAAATTCTTTTGGTGGGAGGCTTGAGCCTAGGACCTCTGCACTGAGAAGAAACTACTTAAGAGGGAATAATAACATTGTTATGGAGCAGAAAAACATTTACTAACATACATTTTATTATAATTATGTTCTCTCTAAACAATGTCTCTTTTTGCTTTCCTCATAGGCTTTTGCTTCAAACTCTTAACAATAGATACCATGTGAAGATTAATTTTTGAACTCTAAAACACACACATACACAAATGCCAGGGCATGGCCAATCTATAAAATGGAATAAAGCAAAGTGAAATCAAGGAGGTGCTCAAACTATACAAACTGTAGATAATAAGGAAGAGAAGGAGCCAATCTGAGAAAGAAGAAAGACGACTTGTCACAGAGACTTCCCAGCGATGAGAGAATTACGGACGGCCCATTTTGGCACTGGCACTATGACTGGATTGAGTCTACTTCAGATCTGGTTGTTGGGCATAATTCTGTTTTAAGTTCTAGTTTCTCCATGAGGCAATACGCACAATCATGCCCACATCTACCGTGACCTCCTCATTGTGAGGGAGGTAAGGCTTCTTTTTTAAAAAGTTTTTTTGTGTGGTTTTTTTGAGACAGGGTCTCGCTTTGTAGTTCCAGGTGGCCTTGGACTCTGCTGCCTCAGCCTCCTGAGTGCTGGGAGTACAGGCCTGAGCCACAAGGCCCAGCCACCAGGCTTCTTTAAACCACATTTTAAGGAGACTTTCTCTGACGTTCTTTCCCACAAACATGACAATTTCCTTTCCCACTGCCTTATCACTGGATCCTCTCCTTTCTCTTGGACCACTCTTCTGGGCCACGAAGGTTAGATCGTTTGGGGACTGAGGATCTGGTAACTGAGCATTTCTAAGCTGAAGAGGAAGGATACAAGGCTGTTTTTCTCCTTATACAGATCCCAGAACAATCATAAATGACAGCAAGCAAATTCAAGCTAAAGTGACTTTTATGTTATGTACTATGACTGAAGAATCTCCAATTAATCCGTCTTTTCATAATGGAAGCAGCAATGTCTCCCCCAGCTCCTCTACTGCTGGTTTCCTCCTCTGCCCTCTTTCTTCCCAGTACTGGGGATTGAGATACAACCTCAGACCCTTTTAAACTTTTGAGACAGGGTCTCATCAAGTAGCTAAACTGATCAGGCTGGGTTCAAACTTGCAATCTTCAAGCATCTGCCTCCCCGAGTACTGGGATTATAGGTATAGTGCTGGGATAACAGGTATTCACCACCACTCTTGGTGGGATGGTCTTGAAGTGGGTCTTCTGGTTGAGGAGAAAGGTAGTTGATACCAGGGCTGAGGGACAGGTTACTAAGGCCTCCTACCCACACTGCAAGCAAGCAAGCAAGCAAGCATGAAAGGTTACTGCATCTTCCTGGAAATTTTCCTCTGGAGAGCCTCAGAATTCAAGACTGGATCAAAACTTTTGTGTCCGGTTTACAGGAGCTAAGTCACAGTTGGAAACTGCTCCTGGCACTGAATGTGTAGGCAAGAAGGTGATGCTCTAGGGTATCAAACTGTTAAAACGTGCCCTAGGTAATTTGGGAATCTATGAAGTTTATGACAAGAGAAGTGGAAGAACTTGACATTTACTAGGATCTAGTCTAAGAGATAAATACAAGAAGGAATAGCACATCCAGTCCAAAGATACAATTCAATTAAGGAAAGAGACAAATGGCTGAAATACAATACACTGTTTCAGCATTATGACACAGATGCTAGGACGTTAACAGAGAAGGAAAAATTAGTACCCCATTGAGCAGGAATGAACTTACTCTACTTCCTCCGTTCTTTCCCTCTTCTTCCTGGGGGAGGATGGGGATGAGCGCAGAGCCTTGGCACTGGGGTAAATCCACAGCCCGCCCCTTTTTGAGACAGGGTCTAAGTCACTAAAGTGTCCAGGCTGGGATTGAACCTGTGCTCCTCTAGCCGCAGCCTTCAAGAGCTAACTTCTCTAAAGCACTGTCCCAGTCCTTTTTAATTGAGACTTGAATGTCCTTCAAACTCTCTGTACTGCAACCTATATTTTCCAATAATGCGAACACTGCCAGTCCATAGGGAACTTGCTCACACTTCCGTGACTTCATGTGTTTATTCCTCACATTAGGGGCATTATTATCCTCCTGCTCCTCTGTCCTTATTCTTTGTCTTTACAGGGTCAGACTTGGTAACAATACAGGACAGTGCAGAGGTTCTCATTCATTAGTGTCCATACACTCTCCCTAGGAAGCTGGTTAAAATGTAGACCCCTGGATCAGTGCAGAGCCCTGGCTCTTATACCCAAGTAGATTCAGTGGATTTGTGATAGAACCTAGAGATCTTTTTATATAACTACTTATAATTTCAATGTTTGTAGTCTACAAATCACACTTTGAGAAAGACTATTGTAATGGTTAAGGGTATGTATTTTTAAATCAACACACTGAGACTGATTTAACCATGATTACTTCTATTTATCACCTGCAGTACCATGAGTAAATCTATTTTACAACTCTGAATCTCCCTTTGTTTATCTGTATGAGGACAATGGTAACACATGCATTTGTATGAGGTTTACGTATGAAAAGACATACAAAATAATTGTTAAGAGCACCTAGCACATGGTAATTATTCAATACATGCCAATTTATTATTTTTAGTATTAACAAATTTTTAAATTGCCTTTTCTAGTCAAGGCTATCGGAATTTGGTTCGGTCTGTTTCTCTAAGAAGTAATATTAATTAAACACACAGTTACATTTAAATCGCTTTTACTCACATCCAAGTAATCCTTTTTTTTTTTTTTCCATGATAATTCCTTAACACTGGAGTGGTACGTTAAAAGGAAGTCCCAAGATGATATTAACGAGATGCAGTCTGTCACTAGAGTTCTTGGCAAAAGTGCAAAGTAGGAGATATGATCTTGGTGCTCTAACAGTTTCTGGCATTCCTCCCGCCCTACAACAAGTAAGGGTTCCAGCCGACTCAAAGACATCTAAAGTCAGAAGTAATAAATTTTGGTCATAACTCCCTACCACTAGTTTCCCATACATTTAGTGTATCCAATGACAAGATTTAAAGTTACATGTATTATTCTGCATTAACTCAGGATTGAATAGACTGTTTCATACATGTACGTACGTGTACAGGTACATACATGTCTATGTAACTTTCTTTCCTCCCTGCCAGGTGTGTTTTATATTTCCACTTTCCCTCCCTCGCTCCCTCTCTCCTCTGTGATGCTAGTGACCAAAACGAAGCCTTGCACATTCCAGGCAAGCATTCTACCACTGGGCTACACCCAAGCCCTCCTCTTCATTCCGTATGTTTTCCAGTATATACTTAATAAATCTGATAAATTTTTAAAGAAACTGCCTAGATGAGATCTTGAAAGCACTGATACATTATCTTCATATAAAGATATACGGGACACATATTTATATTTAGCATAGCTTATAATTACTATTACGTAGCACACATATTTATATTTAGCATAGCTTATAATTACTATTATGTAGCACTTATATAAAGCTTACAGAGTAGCAAATTACTTCCATTAAAATCATCAGCCCACCAAAAAGAAAATCACAAAGCCTTAGAAGTCATCTTGGCCAAGGTAATGTATTTGCCACTGACAGAGTCTAAAATCACAATTTAAAGTGATGCGAATTAATCAAAATGAAGTGCCTGCCCCAGTATGGGTACTCAATCTATATGTTAAATGGATGAATGAGTTGTGCAAACAATGGTGATCTTCACATATATCAACTGTAAGCATATTATTTACCTTTAAAAAATCCTACTAAAACTAAAACCCAACAAGTTTCCCATTAGAACCCAAAACCTACTTAATTCCTATAGAACATTACATTAGTAATCCAAACTTAAAGTACCTTTATTTAATGTTACTTGAATCAAAGAATCTCCCTTGTATATGGTATGTGAATATTAAGCACTTCAGCAAGAATATGCAGTTTGAGGCAACTTAACAATATTATAAATCGCATTTAAAATTTGAAATGCTCTTAAAAGACAGAAGAAGCCAAGTAAAAGCGGTAAAAATAATTTTATTGTCACATATAATATCCAAGTTAGAAAACACAATTTCTCCTCTATGCCAAAACGTATGATGAAGTAGTACTACTTTTGGAAAACTCATGTGTAACAAGACCAGCCACATTATTAAACTTTGAGAGTAAACATAAAAGTTGAGCTCACTTTGATTTTGGCTCTGCTGAACACAACTTGCTTCAAGCCTATTACTTTTATTTTCATTGACTTTATGTAACTTAATGAAAAAGCATTTTCCTATTTTAAACATAAAGTAACTTGGGGGGCTGGGAATTTAGCTCAGCGGCACAGCGCCTGCCTGGCAAGCGCAAGGTCGTGAGTTTGATTCCTGGTACTAGAAGAAAAACAAAAAACAAAACAAAAACCAAACAATAAAGCAACTTGGAAATAACCAGCAACACGGTCATTCAAAGAATTTATATTTTGCTGTTTAAATTGCTAGAGATATAAACAGGAGAAAATGGAAGACGTTGAAAAGGACTGCTTAAAGTCAAAAAAAGGTTTATAGTATTTCAAGATATGGATACCCAGTCTTTACTTTCCCCAAACTAAAAATTATGCCACAGATTTTATATCTGTACTAGAGCATCAGATTACTATTTCTTCAATGGACACACAATAACTATTCTTAAAATGATAAGCAACCACGCATTTGAGCTTTTTGGGAGAATGTTATTTTCATAAGACCTTTATCTTACTGAGTTTCATTACAGACATTGAAATTCTCTCTTTATGCTTTAAAAAACAGCAAGTGGAATATATACCTACTAGCAATCATATTTACATTACCTCTAAAATTCAAAGATTTTCTACCTTTTAGAAAGTTCATAACAAAGCTGGTTTAACCAAGTCATAGGTTGAAAACTTGTTGCTCAGAAAAGCCAAAGGAAAAATAATTGCTAAATTTAAATTGGAGCCAGGTACAGTGCCATACATCTGTAATCCTAGTACTGGGGAGGCTGAGGCAAGAAAATTGCTGCAAGTTTGAAGCTATTCTGTGCTACATAGTGAGTTCAAGGCCAGCCTGAACTGCATAGTGCAACCCTGTCTCAAAAAGATAAATAAATATTAAAATATAAAAAATAAAACAGAAATACATCTATTAATGATGTTAAACTGTATTTTAACTCCTCAGCATATTTGTACAAGGAATGTATATCTACTTTTCCAATATTTTATGAGGGAAATATCTATATAATCTTTTAGGACTAATGAACTACTGAAATTAATGTTAGAAGAGCCAGGCATGGTGGCGCACATATATAATCCCAGCACTCAGGAGGCTGAGACAGGAGGATTGCCGTGAGTTCAAGGCCAACTTGGGCTACATAGTGAGTTCAAGGCCAGCCTGAACTACCAGCAAGACCCTGTCTCAAAAACAAA
Organism: Chinchilla lanigera; assembly: GCF_000276665.1. Taxonomy (NCBI): domain Eukaryota; kingdom Metazoa; phylum Chordata; class Mammalia; order Rodentia; family Chinchillidae; genus Chinchilla; species Chinchilla lanigera. Next base: position 13,378,912 of record NW_004955412.1, on the reverse strand, counting down.
AACCAAAAATGAAATGCTAGAAGATACTGCACGTGCAAATAACTCACATGTGTATTTATTAGTAAGTTACTAAGCTATATTTTTATGCCTCTCTTCATCCCTTAGATAAACTTCTGGATGTGTAAACACTTGCAAGAATGTTACTAGCATAATTACACTTTTTTAAATGAAAGCTATTCTGGAGAAACGATCTTGTTAGTCATGAGAAAGAGAGGATGAAAAAGCACCAGCAGCATCTTCCCTCTGTCCTCCCACCACCAGCACGGCTCTGCCACGACCATCTGTGCCATCACAGGCACTCTGAATGAGCGCAGTGACAGAAGCACAGACCTACAACTGCACCGTGTGCTCCCATTTATAAAATGCATCCACATTCACTGTCCTGCATAATCCTCTCTATGAATGAATGAATGTTCATTCCTTATTTGGTTACCGCGGCAAGCAAGTATCATCAGCTTCAAGAAGATAACATAATTATATAAGTACAAAATAGGCAAGATAATCACAAGGGTCCCCCCTTAACGAGTTGAAGTTACTTTTACACTACAGTTAGACTAACTTCGTAAATTTAAATCCCTTCACTTGGTTACCTTCATTTGTAGGCAAGATGTTACCTGCTCTAGGAAAAAGAATTTACTATGTACATGCAATAAGAACGTATTACTTTGGAACACAGTGGTCACCGTCTACAGTGTATAGTATTTGATTAGCAGATTCAAAGTTAGAGTATAGACAGATACATGGAATATGTGCAAGGATCAACAAAATGCTGTACTCACAGATGGAGAGACAAATGCGCATAAAAAAAGAATGAAACTATGTGACACCACCCTAACCAGCTACGGTATGCTGAAATATAATAGGCGCGAGAACACTGGGGCTGACAAGCTACATAACATATCAATTATAAAATATGCATAGCCTGACAGAATTTAGGAAAGTAAAAACTACTCATTTTTACTAACAATTCAAGAGTGCCCTGACTGGGAGACCGTAATTGGTAGAGAGACATGTATTTCAGCAAGGCACTTTTGCCACACTCTGCTCTCTACCTGGACCTTCTCCAAAAGATCTACTCTCTAAAATATCTCTAAACTGAATTATATAGATGTCTCATTTTTTCCAAGTGAAAATACACTTACTTTTCCAAGAGTAAAAACAGTGCACCCCCCACTATGAAAAATTAAAAATTTAGAAACATTAAATGTACTAATGAAAGCCCCACTCCTTAGAAACAACCTCTGTACAGCTTGATTTATATTCTTCAAACTTTCCTCTGTGCCCGTATATATGGATAATGAGACATAAACATTTTATGTATAAATACAGTTACAGTACATAAATACATGATGTCATATGAACCATATATTATGTGTTATAGTCTCAATGTTTGTCTCCCGCCCTCAAAATTCACAAGTTGAAACTTAATCCCCAATGTGACAGAATTAGATGGAGTCCTGCGGAGGTGATTGGGTCATGAGCACACTGCTCAAGGATTAGTGCCCATGGAGAAGGCCCCAGACAGCAAGTTAGCCCTTTCTGCATGTGAGGAGGCTGCAAGAAGAAAGTGCCATCTACGAAGAAACCAGCTTTCACCAGACACCGTGGGTACCTTGACTTTGAATTGATCAGCCTCCAGAACTGTGAGAAATATATTTCTGCTATATACAAGCTACCCACTCCATGGTATTTTGTTACAACAGCCTGAAAGAACTATAAACTTCCAATAGTAAACAGCATTAAAGAGTAATAATTGTAAACTCTAAATCATACCATATGTACTAATACTTAAAATTTTAATCTCATCAATTTTTCTCTTAACATTATAAAATCCACTTCCATTTTTTGTTCATATCCACTCATTCACTTCCATAATTTTCCTTTTTTAAAAATAAGAGGCCCAGGAGGTTTTTTAGTTAACAAAGTTGTGTTAGATTTGTAAATCCAATTCTCATACAGTGTGGAAGTAAACATCATGCCAATTCAAGTCTTGCAGCTTTTCTCATCTTCAGATTCCTTTATAATTTGGAACGTAAAAGGTACATTTAAAATATCAGTTTGGAAATAAACAGGTGAAGATATCAGTTTCATTTCAAGCAAATTTGACAAGCAGTAGAAATCCCGAGAGTAGTTATTTAGAAAGATATCTGCCATGTGGCCAATATGTCAGAAAAAAATACACCCTTTTCCTTGGCTCTTTTGAGAAAATAAAGATTTTTCTATATTCAACACTGTGGCAGATATTAAATGTATTATCTTAGTGTAATGCCAAAGGATTTTTTTTAAAAAATTCTCAAAGTATTGCCTACTTCTCAAGAATCAATACCAATATTCAAAAGTTATTAGTCCATTATCACAAAAGTTATTGAGAAATAATATCTATTAAAAGATTTGTAAAGATTGTCTAACACTACGTTTAAAAATATAAAACACTTTAATAGCAAAACAAATCCTATTCCTTTATTCAGTTACTGATGGCCTACTATGTTCCCCACACTTTACCGGGTGGAGGAGAAACAAAATGAACAAGACAAATCCTGCTTGTATAATATCACAGTGGGAGATAAGAAAAATACATAAACTATGAAGAGTACTTTATGTAGATAAAACCAGGAGAAAAAGGAATGAGAGAAGGCTTTTAATTAACCAACTTAGAAGGCTTCACAACTTAAGTGAAATCAGAAGTGAGTAATGAAAAAGGAGGACTCTGCCTGGTACAAATGGGGGCGAGGGAATTCTGGAATTGTGATCGTAAGAAACAGAGTCTATTTGGTCTTTGGCTCCAGTTCCAGACACGAGTTTCTAAAGCCTCTGGAATTTCTGAGTGACAGGAGCATCTCGCAATTCATAAGCCCCATTCAACCTTACCAGCTTTGCACTAGTGAGGTGATTGCACTAGTGTTAGGATTGCAGCTGGTTACAGAAAAACCAACTATCATTAGAGTTGGAATTTTCAGTCCCACCTGTGGGCCCCAGAAGAGGGAAGAGGGGTCTGAAATGTAATTAATCACCAGTGGCCAGTGATTTAATCATTTATGCCTCTAATGGAACTTTCATAAAAAGGCCAAATGATGGAATATGGAGAGGCTGCGGGTTGGTGAGTGTATCAAGGTGCTGTGAGGTGGGGTCCCAAGAAAGGCTACAGAAGCTCCACACCACCTTCCACAGCTAGCCCCACACATCTCTTCCATTTGGCTTTCTTTTTTTTTTTTTTTTTTTTGATTTTTTCTCCGGTACCAGGAACCGAACTCAGGACCTTGCGCTTGCCAGGCAGGCGCTTTGCCGCTGAGCTAAATCCCCAGCCCCCCCATTTGGCTTTCTGAGTCGAAAACTTTCTAGTAAACCAGCAAATGTACCTAAATTGTTTTTCTTAGTTCTGTGAGCCGTTCTAGAAAATCACAGGACCTAAGGCAGCTGTAGGAACCTCTTGACTCTGTAGACAAGTTGGGCAGAAGTTCTGGTAGCCTGCTACTTGTTTCTGGGGTATGAAGTGAGTAAAGTCTTGAAAGGATGCGTCTTCAAACCCTGTTGAGTCTGATGCTAACTCTGGGTAGCTACTATGAAAACTGAACTGAACTGTAGGATGTTGAGTTGGTGCTGCAGAACTGGTTGGTGGAGGAGGTAAACTACATACACTTGGGGTCAGAAATGCTGGGAGTGAAAAATAGCTCAGAAAGGTGATATCTATATATCTATATACATCTACATTTACATATATGGAAACATGGAGAACAGAGACCATTCAAATTGACTTGAGGAAAGGGAAAGAAGAAGTTAACACTTATTAAGTGGCAAGTTCTGCTAGGAATTTTAGTTTAGTGTACTAATTCTATACCCTATCCATTTTACAAATGAATATCTGAGATTGCTATGGTTTTCATCTAGATGCTCCCCAAAGCTTCACAGGTGGGGATTTTGGGAGGTGATCAGCTCACAGGGGCATGCTACTTATCAGCAGATTAGGCCACTGATGAGTTTACAGCCAAATGTGATTTGGCAGGTGAAGCCTGGTTGGAGGAGGTAGGTCATGGGGGCGTGGCCTGGAAGTGTATCTCCCTCTCTCTTCCCTCCATTGCTCTCTGCTTGACTGCCATGACTTGAGCTGTATCTCCTCTGCCATGCCGCCCTGCCTTAGAGCCAGCCGGCTATGGACTGAACCCTCTACAAACTGTGGGCCAAAATAAACCTTTCCTCCTTTAAACTGTGGGTGTCAGGTATTATCTCTCAGCAATGAGAAAGTCACTGAGACAGAGACTTAGAAATCTTAACTTTCCAAGTTACTCATTGTTAAAAGAAAGAAAAATCAACAACAAATCTAGTTTTGAAAAAAAAATCTAGTTTTGAAGATCTTAATTGGATTTATTTGCAATTCTAGAATGGTATGCAGTCTGTATCCAAAATGGTTCAGAATGCTCCTGCTCCACCACATGGGCAGATAATATTTATAGACAGAGAAGAGGAAGTGACAACCATAAAACAGAGGTGAGGTACAGACGCAGTCAGAGTAACTGCATCTCCAGTCTGTCATATTTAAACAAGGTGAAGCCCAGAGAAAAACCTGAACAAACCCTTAGCTATGCCCGCTTTTAGAGGTCATATAGCTTAGTAAGCAGTATACTCCCATTAATTCTGCTATAGATAATACCTCTGACACAGGTCACAATGCAAACAGTTGTATAAGTTGTTTTTCAGGATTTGGAAGACACTTTTGTCTAATTTAAACTGGCTGAAACCAATCCTTCACTAGGGCCTGCACAAGTGTCCAATGGGTGACCTTTTGTCACCAGAGGGCAAAACTGCCACATTCAGATCATGCCAATGCTGTTGTCTTTTGAACATATGTCCTATGATATAGCTGTGGAGTTTGATTAAATATGTGCAGACCACCAACTGCTCCAGTTACCTTTCCCCAGGCCTTAAAATACTGCTCCTGTATCCCACCCATATTTCTAAACTTTATCCTTGAAGAAGTAGACGGGAGACAGGCCTCTTTCTTCTCATATTTGGCTGCCTCAGGAATAAATTCTGGTTTCATCACTGGCCACTTGTAATTGGCCAAGACTACCTGTCATGAGAATAGGCTACAGTCTATTTACACATCAAGTTAAGTTATAGTTCACTATTGAATATTAGGCCACACTTGAGGCCAAACTTAAAATATGCACACAGGCAAATTTAAACCAAATTTAACATTGTTCACATAGTTACTCTATAGCTGACTTGGGATAAGAATCAAAGTCTGTGATTCAAAAACCAGCTGTCTCTCATACAGTACACAGAATGGGAAATGAAACTAGAAGCAGCAGCCAGGCGTGGTGGTGCATGCCTGCAATCCCAGCCTGGGAGGCTGATGCAGGAGGGGACGCTGGGTCCCAGACCAGGCACCTTAGTCACTCAGTGAGTTGACTTCAAAATAAAAATAAAAAGGGTTGGAGAAATCGCTCAGTGCGAAGACCCTGGGTTAAATCCCTAGTACCACCAAATGAACAAACAAAAAATCTAAAACAAAACAACCCTTTTTTTATTAGGAAAATAAAAAAAGATAAGATTTATACCATAAAGGACCTAAACTGTCAGACAAAGAACTCGGTAAACAAGGAGAGATTATGGAAGATTTTTAAAGAAAAGAAGTAACAATCCAAGCAGTACCAGGTGTGTGCATGTGTAAGTTTCGTTTTGTTTTCCTGTACTGGGAATGGAAATCAGGGATGTTCCACCACTGAGTTATGTCCTCAGTCTTTAAATTTTTTTATTTTTATTTTGAGAGAGTCTCACTAAACTGTCGATAGGGCTTGAACTTGTGATTTTCTTGCCTTGGCCTCCTGTAGTGCTGGAATTACAGGCGTGTGCCACAAAGCAAGTTCCGGGTTGCAGTTTAGATTAAACTGGCAACCATGCATAAAATAGACTGTTAAGAGAAATACTAGAGATAAGAGACTAATGGGGATGTTAATCATAAACTTGTACTGAATTAGCGAGGGACTAAATTAGGGCATAGGCAATGGAAATATAAAGAAATAAAAGCAGAAATGAGAAATATTTGAAAGCAAAAATCAGTAAGACTAGGCAACTAATTAAAAAAAATCAACGCTTTAAGAAAACGGTCAAATTGGTGAAAGAATTTTGAACAGGAAGAGCTTATTTAGAAGAGAAGGTAATGTACTTAGGCTTGTCATCTAGTTTTCTGACGAGATTGGGCGTGTTCAGGGTGCTATGGTGGTAGACATCTCTTTTTCTGATACCAAGCAGAAAAGAGAGACTTGGAGTTCAGGAAAATTTAAAGGCTCAGGTTGAAGAATTGAGAATTATTTGCTTAGAGGCACTGAAGCCTTGGGAACAGAAGAGCTCACAGTGAGGAAATGGTTCTTAAGAATAAGAAAATGAGACAGACAAATGGTTTCAAAAGCAGGAAAATAAACCTGTGACAGGAGAGAATTTCCAAGAAAAAAAAGAGTGCTCACTAAATTTCAAGTTGATGCGGGGAGGATAAAAAGAACGAGGACTAAAAAGCAGCAGCTAGATTTGGCCAGGAGATGATTAGTGGCCCTACTGGATGCTATAACTCTACACCTTGCAAACAGCATCTCTGCTTTTTTTGGGGGGTAGTGATACTGGATTGAACTCATGGCCTTTCCAAGGAACTACATTTCTAGCCCCTTTAAAAATGTTTTTATTTTGAGATAGGGTTTTGCTAGAGTTGCTCAGGCTGACTCAAACTTGTGCTCCTTCTGGCCTCAGTCTTCTAGTGTAGGATTACGGGTAGGTGCTACCATGCCCAGCTTAGCTCTGCTCCTTAATAATTATCTTTCTGACTTTCTAAAGAACTTTTCTAGACCTATCTAACAGAACTTGCCACAAAGTACCTCAGGACATAGTTGCAAGTGATTTTACTTCTCCATTAAGAGTACCTTCATCATATGAAGGGCCAAATAAATGCATCACAATGGGATAAAGAAACAAAGAGAAAGCGTAATATATTATTTAATGTTCAGTTTACCAATAGAAAAGCTGGATATTTATATATTTTTTAAAAGTCCTGGTATTTAAAGAAAGGTGGATCTATTTAAACACGGCTGCATATAGGCAGAGACAAAAGATTATTTTATTGTAAGATGGCAGGCAAAGAACTGGCTTGTTTCTTCTTATATCAAAGTCTAGAAATGACACAAAGTTGTTTTAATCAAGCACTCAAGCGTCACTCAGGCAGTGTGTATGTTTACATACTGACTGCCCAAGTGGCTCAGAAGTATTATTTAACCAGTTGATTTTTGTATGGAATAAATTTGATAAAATTGTTGTTTTTATATTGTCTGTTGTATTATTTTATAAAAATTAAAAAAAAAAAACAATTCTTGGTCATCCTGTATTTAAATAATTAGACTGATGAGTGGTTAACTAGTAGACAAAAACAGAACTGGTGAACTAGAAACTAAAAATCTAAAACAGACTAAATAAATCAACCAAATAAACAGGAAAATCATAGACTAAGATCAACGTGGACCTTAAGAGGCAATAAGACACACACACACACATACACACACACGTGCTAAAAATCTTATCTATTGGCTCAGTTTCCAAATTCTGCCTTAGTTCATTTTTAACTAGTGACAACCAAATATACCTGTAGTAATTGTCTAAACAACTCTAACCAAAATAAACACACCGAAATACAAAAATACCAACCTGAAGGAAAAAAGGGACAATATAAAAAAGAAAGATGGGAACATTACTGTTGTTTTCAGAGAGCTAAAAGAAGCTAATATAAAATCACCAAATAGAGCATTACTCATTTTAAAAGGAACAGCCAGGGAATAAAATAAATTCACAGATATTAAAAATGTAATTGTGAAGCAGTCTGGAAGTTAAACTTTATGAAATCCTCCCCCTCAAAGAAGAGCAAAAAAGTCAAGAGACAAAAAGAACAGGAGAACAGAAAAGAAAGGCAAATCAGAAGGATAGTCCAGGAGGGTTAACAGCCGAGAAACAGAGCTAGCTGAAACAAAAGACAGAGAACATCAGGAAAAGAAACCATGAACTAAGTTATTTAAGGCAATTCCCCACAACCACTGAATACGAGGTTTTATAACTCAAGGGCCTACCGCTAGCCCAGCACTGTGAATCAAAACAGATTTACACCAAGGCGTGTAACTGTGAAATTTCAGAACACTAGGGACATAAAAAGCTCTTGTAAACTTACATTCAAGGGAACAGTAAGAAAATCACAGAAACACCTTGACTAACATATAACCTACAAGACATGAGGGAGTTTGTTCACTGATGCGATTCTAGCACCTACCACCCTGTCTGACATATAATAGGCCCTCAGTAAGTAAAGTACCGTTTTAACAAAATTTTTAAAAATTGTTTTGAAGCAGGCAATGAAACAACAGCACAACCAGACTATTCATGTAAGAAGATAAAATGAAAGCATTTTCAGAAATAGATGTCTCTAAAGAGACCTCTTTTTGAAAGAAGAGAGGATATCTGCCAAGGGAAAAGAACAGAGCTCCTCTTATGTGGACTGTGGATTTCTCATTTTATCCTAAGCAGGAAATCTATCCCTCTTACCACCTTAATTAGCAGATAAAATCTACCTCTGATATTCCCTTTTCACGAACAATTAGCTTTTTCTGAATTAATTTAACCTTATTAAATTTCTTAACATAGAATTAATTTACTTACGAGAAATTTATCCTGCAAACCCCAGAAAATTAGGGAACTAATCCAAACAGACTACCGAAGTCCTCACATTCACAGAATTTGGTTGGGTTTGGTTATGGCCAAGACCAGGAGAGCTGCTGTTGCTCCCTGCCCCTTCACTGTAGCTGTTCCAAAGCTGTCCGACCTGGGAGTACGTTCCTACCACTACCCACCGCGTAGAATGTCAGCTTTGAACCACAGCTCAAGGAAGGAAGCTAATAATCAGCAGGAGATAGGTTACATTTAAAATAGAAGTTAATAGGAAAACTAAGCTGTTTTTCAAAAGTCCATCTTCAGTTAAGGCCCATTATCTTCTCTTTCCAAAAGTATGAAATTTACAATTTATTTAGCTCTGGACAATATATTCCATTCATCAAATGTATGTTTAGAGACTCAACTTTACTTCCTGAGCTGCAGATACACCAACTTTTACACACAGAAAACTGCTGATGACCCACTCTAGCGCAGAGGCCAAGTTACTCATCACTTTTTTTCTTTTAAATTCTCAGCAGTAGTCATAGTACTAAGCACATAGCACTTATCAAACTCACACAGCTTAGACATGCTGAGAAAAACAATGAGATTGAGAAGTGTTATGTAGCGGCTTGTCCAAAGATTCTTACAGTAGAAGCTATGGCAGGACTAGCACACAGTTCTTACCCTGAGACTCTTCTAGTCATAGCTGACCCAGTTTAAACAAAGGCAGGAAGAAAGCAATAACAACTGTTTGAATCATGAATCACACTGACTCTTTCATTTAGTTACTAGATCCTCTAAAAGTTAACTAGAAAGATTTACATATAATTGAATTAAGTCTTGTATCTTCAAAGATAATTTGATCACACACATCTGATAAAAATTCAAAGGGAAAGATTCTAAATTTTAAACCAAGGTTAGTCTGATTTTAGCTGCATAAATTCAACATTTATGTGCCCTTCAGAAGTACACACCAATTTAGTATCTTTGCATACTGACATCTACCATATTCAGATGTGTGAAAGCATTTGCCTATACATCTGTACAGCAGATTATGTTCAGTCAATAAAACTCACACAGTGTTCCTAGGATGTGACTGGAAAGAAAATATGGACAGATCATTATATTGATGCCATACTAACTGTGATATTATACCGAAGGCAATGGGAAGCCACAGAAATAGTCCTAGCAAAAAAAAAAAAAAAAAAAAGATAAAGATCAGAGCTGCATTACAGAGAGATCATTTTGACAGTAACATGGAAGACAGCTTAGAAGAAGGAATATTCTGGAGGCAGAGAGACATTAGCAGTCAGCTGTTAAAGAAACTAAAGTGAGAAATGATGACGTTCTAAACTAAAGCAATGATGGAAGAAATTGGAGAAAGGAGGATATACTTAAGCAATATTGCAACTGGGACCCTAGGTAATAATAAGTAAGCAAACAGACAAGAAAATAAACCAAAACTCTTAAGGGTCATAACTCGTTATGTAAGTAAGACCTTCAAAATTTATTTAAACTTAAAGTAGAAAGCAAATGAATTCTCCTGACATTACCTTTAGGCTGTTAAGATGGTAAACACGAGCCATAAAAATGATCCCATAGGTTCTCCAAGTAACCAAGTGTTTTAAGGTGTATTTTGACTAAAACAAAGCCCTTTTTAAATTAGCATAGCAGGCACCCTAATAAGTTACCATCACAAGGGAAAGACAGGAAATGAATCAATAAACCCCAGGCACATGTTCAGCTTGGAAAGACACAGCATACCAAGGAGCAGAAATTTGAAGACAATGGCCCTGAGTAATGTGATCACCAGGCCGGAATCTGCTAACTGCCGGTTTAATTGTTTGAACAGTGTCCAAACTGTCCGAAGAGGTGACCACCCTACGATTTTTATACCACTTACTACATGGGACCATGTGGGCAAACATGAAAAGTAGCTCCAAAGAATTAGAAACCCTGAATAACTTTTGTTAATCACACCTATGATTCCAAGAAAAATTTTTAAAAAGTCAAAATTTATTTGCCATTACATATTTCATACTGATAGACCAAGAAAACAGTAAGTTTCAGAGATAAGGGCCAACTGGTATATAAGAACTGGAAAAGGAAAGTTACCCAGATTAAATATACATTCTTTTATTTATCGTGATCTTCTGAAAAGGTTATTTTAAGGGAGGTGCAACTGTGGAAGAAAGTGACAGTGGAATGGTTAACATAAGTACTCATAAACTGTTCACTATACCAGAAACCAACTTTCTCTTTTGATTCAGTTAATATTTCCTCATTCATGTTTATCTCTTAAAGAGTAAATACTCCTTTCAAAAACTCAACAAAGAAGTACCTCAGACTGCTTAACCTGGCACAGTGTTCTGTTGGCTTCATTGAATAAATAAAGTCTATAAGGGCAAAGTAGACTATTACACCATTCATTTAACAACCGTTTACAAACTGCACTAACTCCTCACCAGAAGCTTATAATCTACGAGAAAACACAGACACAAAACAGACTTCAAATGACAATGACAGGCAGTGTGCAGATCAATCCTAAAATGAGTTATGCAGGAAAGAAAACCACATGGAATGCTCTCACAAGGACAAGTCAACACGGATAGAACTGAGGAAGACTTTATGAAAAGGTGGAACTTTAGCTAGAATTTTTTAAAATGCAGAATTTGAATCAGCAGAGAGCAAAAAGGGTTCTCAAGGGCCCGGATCACCAGGAACACAGGTTTTGAATCAGAAATTTGTATGTTCTATTTTGAAAATCAGTATGGCGATCAGCTTAGTTTTGGGTTTTGTGAGTGATAATTAGATTTAGTCATTAAATTTGGTAAGAAGTCCACTGGACAGTTTCCAAAGCACTGAGTACAGGAGCGTCCTATTTCTGTTATAGGTAAGGTGGGACTACAGAGACAGGGCCAGAGCTATGTATTATCTGTAGAGGAATTATACTCACTATTATGGACAAAACTGTTAAATGCTTTCCCAGCTGTAATCCTTAGTAACATTAAATTCATGATCTCTATCAAGATTCAATTCAATTACAGGCATGCTTATGGAGGTGAGGGGAGAGCAGATAATCTTTTAGGCAGAAGAAGCAGAAATCAGCCAAGTCACTGAGATAGAAGCTTGTTAAGTTCAAAAAACTTCAAGAAGACCTATCACTGTCCGTATCTTGGAGTGATTATAATTGGTTATTAAGTCAGACTATCGTGTCAAGCCTTGGTAATGCCACTTACTAATGTTCTCTGTGACCATGGGCAAATTGTTTAACCTTCCTGTCCCTCGTATTTTTTCTAATATAGACTGGATAAATCTGTATGTGTATATGCATATATTATTTGTTTAGTGCTGGGGGTCAACCCAGGCTTGTGAATGCCAGGCAAGTACTCTACCACTCAGCTATACCCCCATCCCAAGTGTAATGATTCTAATGGCTTGCTTAGTATCCTAGACTTTATTCCAAAGCAGGGAAGTCCCTGAAAAGGTTTTTTTTTTAGGTTTTGACAGGTTCAGATTTCAATTTTATTTACTTAGTACCTCTTGCAAGAAACTCCCAGGTGATAAATTTATTCTGACGTTTATTACTAAGGAAGTCTTGCTTTCTTTCTGAAATATGCTCTTTCTGTTCAATAAAATTCTATACACAACTATATAAGCTTCTCACTCTAACATCCTGAAAGATTACAAATGTGAAGCTCTGAAGCCCTTATTTCCTTATATGTGTTTTTTTTTTTAACACCCTGACAACTGATTTATATATTTACATGTAATTTTTGGCTTAACTTTCTTGTTATTTATATTTAGAATTATTCTGGTATCATTGCTTTTAAAAATACTTCAGCTTTTTGTGGAATAAAGTACAGTATAATTAACTAATCGAAACTAAAACAAACACCCTAGCTTCATAACGCATGAGTCGTGCACTGCAGGTGATGCCACCACGATAGTTATGGTATGAACCCAGTCAGATGGAGCAAGCAAACCAAGAGCACAGGAAACCTCTCCACGCAAAGCAGCAGATGAGGAGAGTGCAAAGACCCGAAGCTGCCCGAGTTACAGGGCATGGTTAAGGCAGTCGTGCTAGGAGTGTAAGTGAGGTTCAGTGTGACAAGCTGCTGGCAGGCTGTACACAGTCAACTGCGGTTTTTGATTTCAAAATATGGACGCTTTTCTCTAAAGTATTTACCCCTGTCGTAACCTTTAGTCTCTGCACTGTTCTATTACCCAGCTCCCGAGACCTTTGTGGCCTCATTCCTCTCGCTCCCTAATCTGGATCTATAGGAAGCCTTTCCAATGAGCTCTCTGACCACTGCAACTCCCTTACCTGCATCTGACCCCCCCACCATTCTAATCCAAACCTGGGCACCAAGTCGTTCATACTGTGTAGTTTTCCTCTTCTGGGGCTGAAAAGCTCTGCTGACTGTGAGCTGACCAGAAATTTCCTTGCTGCTAATTTCTGATCCTTTTAGTCATCCCTTGGCAGTCACAAGAGCACTGCCAGCTGTTCTAAACCTCCCCACTCCACAGTGTGTAATGTTCTGCTCTTTACTGCCGTCTCATCTGCTGCATTACAGGATAAATTAACTCTAGCCTACATCACAAACTCATCTCTTCCAGCACAAAGTGCCCCTGTAGCCGTATCCTTGGCATGATCTCTAATTCTCACTATAACTGTACCTATGCACATCTCTTGGAGAAGGGTGCTTTCTCTCTTCTAAGATTACCACTCCCTGTGTTCATGATCCATCACCTTTTTTTTCAAACTAGCTGTCTCTTCTTTCCGTTCTATATAGTCTTCATTTGTAGCTTCCCCAAACAACAAAACCACAAGGAGAATCATGACACAGTAATGAACTCTATAGAACCTAGCTATCCCTCAACTCTTTCCTTCTGTCCTGCCCTCTCCCTTGAAAATCTCAAGACAGTATATAATGCCTTGCTCCCTTTCCTAGTCACTCATGTGTTTTTAACCTCTTTAATATACTTATAACTCCCAGCTTTTTGAAGAGCATTTTCGTGAACATAATTAGTGATCGCCAAATGAACAAAAATCCCCACTTTATGCTCTCTTACTTGGGCTAATCAGGTCATTTCCCACGACACTCTTCAACTTCACCAATTCCCTTCTCCCATTTGCCTTCTAGATAAAGACATACTCAGAACTCACTTCATAGCATTTTTCATTCTGAATTTCATTATTAAAACTTCCTTCATCATGGCTATGCAGGTAATTTTCAAATCTATACCTCTATTACTAAACTCTCCTTTTTTTGAGAAAGAAAGATATACTGATCTATAATTTACATACAATAAAATGCAAATTCTTAGGGGGTTACTTACATATTATTATATACTCTGTATAGCCACCATTCAAAACAAAAACAAACGTTTCTATTACCCTCTTAACCCTTTCCACTCAGTGTTCCCATGTCCCCAAGGACAACTATTGTACAACTTCTGTTACCATCCATTAGTGTTATATTTTATGTGAATGAAACCATACAGTAGTGGCGGTGAACCTACAGCACGTGCGCCACAACAGACTGTCTGCATCACTGAACGCGCTACAAGGTTCACTATCATTGTTTTCAGCTTCTCCTGCTCAGCACAGTGCCTACAGGATTGATCCATGTTGTCCTGCTGTTGCAAGTACATGTAGCTCATCCTTTTTCCCGCTGAGGTACCATCCATCCTATTACTGTATCTCAAACTGCTTTGGATACATTCTCCCACTGATGGACATTTGGTTGCTCCTGCTTTGGATGATTATGAGAAAAGCTGCTACAAACATGTTTGTACAGGTTGCTCTTATGAACATTTGATTTTTCTTGGATAAACACTTAGGAATGGAACTACTGTGTAGCTGAGTAGATACATGTTTATAAGAAATCACCAAACAATTCTGGCAGGTAGCTGTACCATTTTATACTTCTAGTAGTAAAGTATGAGAGTTCTGCTTGCTCCATGGCCTTACTCACATTTGGTATTGTCAGTCTTTTAATTTTAACCATTCTGATTGACATGGAATGTTGTGGTTTTCAACTTGCTTTTCTCTGATGTTTAATACTATTGAATAATTTTTCCTGTGCTTATTGGCTATTTGTGTATCTTCTTTTGTGAAGTGTCTGTTGTCAGTTTTTGCCGGTTGTTAGATTGGATTGTTTGTCTTCACTGTTCTCCTTTGAATTTCATTTGTTTTCTTATTTTCAATAGCGAACTGTCCATATCAAACCAAATATTCTGATATTACTTCTAATACATTTAAAATCTAATTTATCGGGGCTGGGGATTTAGCTCAGCGGCAAAGCGCCTGCCTGGCAAGCGCAAGGTCGTGAGTTTGGT
>NW_004955412.1:13359596-13363531 GCF_000276665.1 Chinchilla lanigera | reverse complement strand
TTTTTTGGTTTTTCTCCGGTACCGGGAACCGAACTCACGACCTTGCGCTTGCCAGGCAGGCGCTTTTGCCGCTGAGCTAAATCCCCAGCCCCGAGACTGCCTTGTTCAGAGACTGAGACTGCCTTGTTCAAATCCAGACTCCGTCACATTCTTGCTGTGTGACTTTGTCAAATTACTGAATCCTTAAGTGCCTTCCTTATAAGGTTTGTTGTAAGATTTAAATAAACAAATCAAATTCTTTACATGGTACTCAGTGGAAAGGGAGCGCTCACTAAGTATCAGTAGTTATTTTTAGAACTGGATATGCTCTTGCTTAAAATCTTTTCTGATGCTGCTGCCAACGAATGTTGTGTATGTGTGCGCACGCCCGTGTATGTGACACTGGGGGCCTAACGTACCAGGGCCTCGCACTTGGTAAGCACACATTCTACCCATGAGCTATACTCCCGGCCCTTCACTAACATCTTCACCCAGACCTTCAGCCTCTTACATCTGAATAATTAAAAGAGTCTCCTAAATGGTTATCTTCTTCCTCCTCTAATTCAGCCGACACAACACTGCTGGCTTTACCTTCTCTCACATATTACCTTTTGGCTTAAGGACGGCCATGCTAACAAACAGATAAGCCTAACACCTACCCACCAGACAAGGTCTCCCACAACGACTTCTACGCATCTCTAATGCACAACTTACATATGGGAGCAGAAGGATTCAAAAGTTATTCAAAAGGTTGTGCTTCAAGTAGAAGTAAAACCCAGAAGCAGCAAACAAACATGTTAGGGAAACGGGTGTGTCCAAAGTAATCAGTTATAAGAAGAGAAAGTAGGTGCCTCGGAAGATGGGGAAATACGAATGGAGGAAGGGGAGAAGGGATGTGAAAGCTAAAACAATGACCTGTTACAACAAACCTTGTACAGGTATTTGGCTCCTTAAACCAGTACACATAAGATTTGCAAAAATAAAATCCTGGGAAATAGACACTGGTTCAAGAGAGAAGGAAGGAAGGCAGGAAAGAAGGAATGGTAGAAAGACAGGAAAGAGAAAAGAGAAAAAAGGGGACTAGAGGAAAGGCGATTGATTTAGTAACTGAAGCAGATATCATAGTCTGTAATCTGTCCATACCTAAGGATACCCAACAGACCTGTGGAAGACATAGTGGGGCACATTCCTTTCCTCAGTGGAACTACCCCATTTGCAGATTTAGGAGTCTGGATTTTACCCAACAAGCAATAGAGGGATGGATGAAACACAGTTATAAGGCAACTGAACACAGTTATAAGGTAATAAAAATGGTACTTGGGGAAGATTAAACAGGAATTATACAGAAATGTACTTGACGGGGTGAAGAAACAGGGTATGACAATAAATGAGATCTTCTAAATGAGATCTTCTCTAATTGAGGCACAAAGTGATGAAAGCCTAAGTCAGGGTAATAAAAGTAGAAGCAGAAGGATTTAATTTCAAGTCATTTTTCCAGAAGACAAGCCACGATTTGCTGGCTAACTAAATACAGCGCAGAATGAAAAATAAAAAAGAACACAGTACCTTCCTAGCACAGAGGAGGGACTACAAGAACTACTTTCAAAGTTAAAATGGTGATTCAAAGTTAAACACATGAGCAATATGTTTATACACAGTCCAAAACATATAGTTCAGTGCTGTTTTTATGGGGCTCTTTTTCATTTAAACCTCCAGCTGAATGAAAACATCTTTGATTCAATTTACTCCAAATCCCAAGAGTGGAGGGAGGGGGACAGAAGGGAGAAGGGAAGGGGACGAAAATGGAGTTAAAGCGTGTTCTGCGCACGCACCGACGCGTTCTGCTCCCCACCACGAACGTAATCATTATGGACTGCAAACGTGTACTGACAAAGATGAAAATTTTAAAAACGAAAAAATATTATATATTTACTCAAATTCTTATACACGTGTTTCATTGATTCACAGTGCTTGGACTGCATCTTCTCATTTCTACGGGAGATACACGAAGGTTCACCTTTTTTACTAAAAAACTGTTTTCATGTCACATACAACCTTGCTTTCAAAATTCCTTTTTTTGGGTAATTAATGATTATTATAGAAAACTCAGAAATAAAACTAGCGAACATCACTGTGTTTTAGAAGGGTAATTCTAGAGAAAGTGTAAGGTGTAAGTTAGGAGGGGACTGGATAATAGACAGGAGGCCTGAGAACCCTGTCCAGATGCAGGAGCAGAGGGCATGGAGAAAGAGGTGCGGCTTCAAGCGGTGCCCGGGAAGCAAAATGGGTGGGACTGAAGCCCCCTGGAGAGGGGCGGGGGAGAAGAAACTACCGCCAACACTGAGGTTCCCAGCTGAGACAATTTTGTGCATGATCAAGCCAATTCAGGAAAAATGGAGAAACAGTTTTTGTGAGAAAGGACGAGTCCTCTTGGGCTATAAACTGTATGAGACAGTCAAAGTAAATAAAAATAAAGTGAACTAAGTGATCTCCAACTTCCCTTTAGAGTCTTCCATCCTAAAATAATGAATACTATCCAAAGATTTTATCCTCTTTCTAAATTAAATTAAATTATTCATTATCTTCAGTGTTCAAGAAATTAACTGTATCAGTGGAAAATAAGACATCTAGCATTCAGTTGTTCAGTTTTTCTATCTATATCAGATTCTTCTTCTTGGAACTTAAAGGGCACATTCACCCTAGATATTTTACATTAAAAATAAATTTTATGAGAAAAATCAGCCAACTGTGATGCCATATGCCTGTAATCCCAACATTCGCAAGGCTGAGGCAGGAGGATTGCCTCGGCTACATAGTGAGTTCAACGCCAGCCTGAACTGCAATAGTGAAACTCTGTCTCAAAAAGCAAACAAGCAACTTAAAAATGATTCTTCTGACTTCACTGCCTTGATCATCTCCCCATTTCTTCTCTCTCTGTGTGGAACTGCTTGGAGGAGATCGTCTCTTTGCTGTCTGCATTTTTCTCCTCTCACTTCTTCTCTAACACCCCTTATCTCTACCGAAGCTGCCAAACACAGTGGTAAACTACTTTTCACTGTTCTGGGTCTATCAGCATCACTTGTCACAGCCATTCACTTCACCCTTCATGACTACTTTCTCCACTTGGTTTCCAGGGTGCCACATCTGCTTTACTTTCCTCCTTCTCTGTCTCATTTGCTGCTTTCTCTTGTTCTCCCAACCTTTTAATATTTAAGTGTTTCAGGTATCCGATTCTGGTTTCTTTCATAATTATAATCGCTAAATGGTCTCTGTCAAAAAAATCTTACTGATTTTACTTTCAAAACACATTCCGAATTTGACCACTTACCTCCCTGTACTGCTTCAGCTTTATCTGAGCTGTCATCATTTCCGACAGTCTCCCATCTGATCTGTTTCCACCCCTTCCCACTACCGTCTATTCTCAACACAGCGGTGTATGTCACAGTGATGATTTTAAAAAGCTTAATTAGATGCAGTCACTTCTCTGCTAAGGAAAAAAAGAAAGCTGCTAAGAATGGTTCCCTAGTTTCATTCAAAGTAAAAGCCCAAGTCTTTACAATGACCTACAAAGCTCTGAAATCTCCCATCCCTGCTTCACTTTTACCTTTCTAACCTCATCTACTAATCACCTTGCATCCTCTTTCCTCCTGCTTGCTTCTCTCCATCTGTCCAGCCTTACTGGCCTTCTTGTTAATCCTGAATACACTGAGCACTCTTTCTGATGCCTCAGGGCCTTTGTACATCTCTGGATAATCCTCCTTTCCCCACAGCTATAGGACTGATTTCAAACCTGTTTAAATTTCAGTGAGGCTTTCCCTGACCACTCTATTTAATATTGAAACCAACTTGGTGAGGAGGTAATATGCTATTTTTGACAACCCTTAGGCTGTAACTACTTATTAGATCCTTCTTCCATATCTCTGTCTTCCTGAGAAACCACTTTGAAGATACCACCA
>NW_004955412.1:13342031-13359361 GCF_000276665.1 Chinchilla lanigera | reverse complement strand
TTTGTAGATAACAATATGTAAAACGATAACCATTGATAATTTCCTACCATTTTGTCTGTAATTTGCTAAGTCCCCCCTATTATTATGTTACCCTTCTTTTACTCTTTAAAATAAAATTAAAAAAAAAATATTGAAACCAACTTCTCCAATCCCATCCCTCCATCTTCACATGTGAAGAAGCAGGAAAATACAAGCAAAACTAAGGAGAAATATCAACCAATCAAAATTGATACAGAACTGACAAAGAGGTTGCAATTAGCACACACAGACATTAAAAGCTATTCTAACTGTATTCTAGGTGTTCAAAAAGGTAAGTAAAGTCACGGAAGGTGTAAAAAAGTCCTAGTCAAGTTCCTTCTAAAACATGCACAATATCTGAGATGAAAAATACACTGGATAAAGTCATGCCAGAGTAGACACTCCAGAAGAAAAGATTAGTGAACTTGAAGATGAAACAGCAACTACCTAAAGTAAAATATGGAGAGAAAAAGGATTTCTTTTTAAATGGAAAAGAATATCCAGTGAGCTTTGGGAAAACTTCACATGGTCTAATAGCCAGCTGATTACAATCTCAGAGAACAAAGGGGCAGAAAAATTAAGAAAATAGTGGCTGAAAACTTCTAAATTTTATCAAAACCATACACACACAGGTCCAAGAAATTCTATGAACACCACACAAAAGAATCATGAAAAATACCAGAAGAGGCACATTATAACCAAATTGGTAAAACCAACGATAACTAGAAAGCTTTTAACGCGGAGAAAAAGGTATAATATGTACACAGGAATAAAGAAAAAGCCAATCCCAGATTTCTTCTCAGAAACACTGCAAATGAGAAGATAGTGGTGACCACTAACTGTGATATGCTAACTTGTGTGGATTAAGAATGCCTCGCACACTAGGAAAGCACACTTTCGGGTGTCTGGGTGGCTCGTGGAGGCAGGACCAAGGGCCCTGGCCTTTTGCCCGCTGGTACTGGGCACCTGCTCTGCTTCTCAGTTGCCATGAACTTAGCACCTTTGCTCCGTTACGCTCTTCTCCCGGGGTATTTCTGCCTTTGAGCTAACGGGTCATGGACTGGATCCCCTAACACAGAGACCAATTAAACTTCTTTAAATCGTGGGTATCAGGATTGTGCTCCAGCAACAGAGACACAGTCCAGCAGGGAAACGTCTTTAAAGTACAAATCACAGCAAAAGACTCAAAGCACCTCATCTAGAATTCTACACCCAGTGCAAATATGGTGGCACAGCTCCGTGAGAGCACTTGCTTAACGTGTACAAGGACCTGGTTTTGATCCCCAGCACTGGAGAAAAGAGAAAGGGAGAGGAGAGGGGAGGAGAGGGGAGAAGATGGGAGGGGGAAGGACAGGAGAGAGAGAAAGAAAGAGGAAAAGAAAAGGAAAGAAAAAGTAAAATAAAGACTATTTTAGACATACAAAAACTGAAAGATTCCATCACTTGTACTACAAAAAATATTAAAGAAAATCGTTCAGGCAAAATGAAAATGACCCTACATGAAAATATGCATCTAAACAAAAGGATAAAGATGAAACCAGGCGTGCATGTAAAGGAATGTGGCAGTGGCAACTATACTGGTAAATATATTTTTAAAAAATACTGAAATGTCTGTAAAAGGTAATTGCTACAAGTAATACTGCATTGTATTTTATAAAATACATATGGCAAAATGTGACAAGAACATACAAGCCAGGCAGAACAAAACAGAAGTACATTATTTTAAAGTTTTTACACTAACAAATGGGAACTGGTAAATTGTATCTGAAGGGAGCCTGTGCAAGGTGAAGCCTTGGATATGAATGCTCACAGCTACTTAATAACCTGAAACTGACATCAACCCAGACAGCTACCGGGAGACGGATGGACACACAAATTAGAATGTATTCACGTAACACCCACTGACAGTAAAAAGAAATTATTGCCTATGTTGACATACATAACAAAATGGATGAATCTCAATTTTGTTCTGAAGGAAAGACAAAAAAGAAGAATATATACTATATGATTACATTAACATAAAATTCCAGAAGCTACAAAATAATCTACAGTGCTGGACACAGGTCAGTGGTTGCCGGAGTGTACAGAGAGTCGGAACTGGTGGGCATCTTGACTGTGGTGAGGCTTTCATGGTCATCGTGTGTTAAAACTTATCAAATTGCACATATTAAATAGGTGAAATTTATTCTATGTGAATTCCTCTTCAATAAAGCTGTTTAAAAAACAATTTTGGTTTTAAATTTAGGTTAAGTACTAAAAATATTTAGGTACCTACTGTATTGTAGCTCCACAGAATAAAAATAAATAGACATTTTAATCAAAAGCCAGAACTAACAAAATATAATTTATTATGGACAAAAATGGACCACAGTGAGCAATTTATCAAATATTTTCTTATTAGAGATAAACAATCAAATCCTGGAGAGGTTTACTGACTTGGCCTGAGGTCTTACAGCTATAGCAAATATCTTACTAAACTGTAAGATTCACAATGACTGGTGTAGTGTTTTTAGGTTATCACTGACAGCCCAATACCTAAGCCATAGCAGGACTCAATAATATTCACTGTCTGATATTTTTCCTGGAAAGAAAGTTTAAAAAAAAAATAAAAGGAAGGAAAATCTCTCTCACAATGTGCTATAAACCTTCTTCATCTTTGATTATTTAGTCTCTTGAACACAGATGAGAGAATTAAGCAGTACCTTTAACATAAATGCAGTAATATAAATTACATTCCATGTTTTTAGTGTACTGGATAGTTTATCAAAGTCTACTACTTAAAATTTCCAACTCACATTACCAACTCTCAAGCAGAAAAATTAGTAGGAAATTCCCCATTCACACCAATAAACGACTTTTCAAATTAAGAAAAATTGAAAGAAAAAGCTTACCAAAAATTTCCCCATTTTTGGCATATTCTGTCACAAGGTACAACATGCTCTTGGTCTCCATTACCTATTGATGAATAATTCCACATTAGTCTGACAAAAAGGACCGTAAGTTACAACATTCTATGGGTTTACCTAAATTAAAACTATTAACAAAAGAATCAGAGTAAAGAACAATTCAAAAACTGGCACAGTTTATAAGCCTGACAATATCTTTCTGTTAATATTTTTATGAGAAATCTAGATCCTTGCTCTTCTAATTGTGGTTCATCAGCCAGAAGTAGCAGACACTTGTTAGAAATGCAGATGCTCAGGCGTCATCTCAGACTTCCTGAATTAGAATTTACATCTTAACAAAACTGCCAAGTAAGTTTCATGCACATTGAAGTTTGAGGAATAGTAATACAGATAACAAAAGTTTTGAAGATCAACTTTTCAATACTTCATCACTGAATTTTTAAAGCCCTGTATTATCATGGTACCTCTGATGAGGAAGAGAATAATAAAATAGAAGAGTTTAGTTTATCTGGCCTGTAGCCTACCTAATCTGATACAATGTGATTTCTTTCTACAAAAATACTGACACAAAGTACTAGAATTTTAAAACACTGCTTGAAAGCTGCATCTTCATTCTCTACTGCCGAATACTTCTCATTGAAATTAGTTTTCTAGGTTCAGAAAGGAAATATGGGATTGCCACCACTTTGACTTTTCAAACTCTACTGAATAAATCCCTATTTAGAAAGGCAATTCATTTTTAAATTCAAGATGAAAGATTTCTAGATTGCTTCCCTGTAACACTCTTTTAACCGTGATCTACTGAAGGACAAAAACTAACTTTGCTCTAAATTGTAAGTTTAGTGCTATTCCACACCAGGTGAAACAAACTGAGATACCTATAGTTTGCACCTAAACAAATTAAATAGTAATTCAACTTTAACTGATTATTTAGTGTAAACAAAGACAGAATTATCAAGTGAATCATGGCAGTTTTATCCTCAGTTCAGCTTATAATTTATCAGAGAATTCTAAGAATGTGATTAGTTTCTAAAAGTATCTTCTTCAGGAAATAAAAAAAAGCTTAAATAAATAAATTTGACTTCTTGCGATCTCTTTAGTTTTAAAATTTAGGAAAGGTTTTGGATGGCACACATAATTGCTCATTATTATAAGGCATAGCATATACCAATGGTCTCCAACCTTTTTTATTGCAAATTTGCATCAATAAACACTGTTAGTTAAAAAATATATGTGTACACATATATGTACAGACACATATACAAATATTTACGTACATATATCTATCTATACATATATATATATACACACAGACACAAATTTATACATGCCACAGTATGAGTACATTCTGCACATTATGAAATGCACACAAGAGGACAAAATAAACACAGCTCAAAGCTGTAATATTTTCTTCCTACACCCCAAGGATATTTGTCCTAACCCATCTGAGTAAAAGTTGTGTGACAGTAAACCAGGTCTCTCAGAACAAAAGGCCCTAATTTGTAAGCCACTTCCTATGGTATAATTACTCCCCTTATTGCTGATTTTGAGATTACTAACATGATGTTTATCACCTCACAAAACTTCTGGAAATTTAATAACCAGTCTCACAAGCCAGAACAGACTGACTCCAACATACCGTGCATATCATACTTCGGGGATCAAAGTCACAGGTCAGCACACTGCAACTTTTCAGTTTAGAAACAATTTCACAATTTAAAAAATTCTACATATGAATGAATAGAAACTTTAAAAACGGTTTATATTATTATTAAGCATGAAATACTCTTTAAAAATCCCAGAAAATGGAGCCGGTCATGGTGGTGCACACCTGTAATCCCAGCACTGGAGGCTGAGGAGGTTCAAGAGTGCAAGGCCGGCCTGGGCTATGTAGCAAGCCCCTGTCTTAGGAAAACAAAAACAGAGACCCGTGAAGAATGTTCCTCTAAAAAAATGGCTATATTTAAAAGGAACACAATTTATTTTATAAAAATTACTTTAATTAAGCCAATTTAAAAAAAAAGATTTATTTATTTTATTTGATAAAATAAGCCTCTTCAAAAAGATGTTTGGCTTCCTATATTACAAAGTATAACACTCTAAGTGATAGAATTATTTCATGAAAGATAAACAGTACGTTTTTTAAATAAGCAAAACTACCATACCCTCATTTATCCAGGGAATTGTGGATGCGTAACACATAACTAGCAATTTGAGACAACTTGCAAATTAAGCTACCCATTAGCTTTCGATTTCCAAATTTTTTACTTCAAGATAATACAGAAAAATGGATATACTTAACTTACATTTATCCTTTCACAGATTAGAAAAACAAAACAGACAAAAACATGATGTGAAATAAAAAACTGAACACGGACAGCATAAGGACAAGCTGTACCTGGTAAAGTTTGATTATGTGCGGGTGGTCTAACAGCTTCATTATTTGAACCTCTCGGTAGATTTTCTCAAGGTTCACTGCATCCAGCTGAGATTTATCTATTATTTTTATCGCCACCTGCATCCCAGAACACAAGGGATACAATTAGTATATAACAGTTAACATTTTCCAGTTAAACAGCCCTTCAATAAATGAGTGGCAGTAGGCCCGTATGACAACAGCTACTTTTAATTCAATGATCATCCATTCATTTCTTCAACTGGTATCTCGTTAAACTCCTACTACGTGGCTTTCGTTTGGCAGTATCCGTACTGCGCCACAAAGAGTAGCTCTGCAAAGTTACGTGTTTTAATACAGCACAGTTCACCTTCCTTCCAACAATGATGTCTCTGGGCTCCATCTATACACTGAAAACATAAATTCTTCTCAGTTTATCTGTCAAGTACAAGTAGTGACCTGCTAAGTAGAGAGAAGTTCAGAAGACAATTTCTGTTGTTCTGAAGCATTATTTTTCTAGAAAAGTGACAGTGTACAGATAATACTGATATAACTTTCTGTTAAAGAAGCAAAATATAGAGTATTAAAACTGATTTAAAAACCCCCAAAACTTACACACTTAAAAAAAGTCAATTGGATTAAATTTCATTTTAAAAAATCTAAACACAAAACCTCAAAAAAAAAAACAAACCACAAAACCTCATGCAATTATACTATACTTTAACTTTTTAAAAGGAATGTGGGCCAGGTGTGGTGGCACATACCTATAATCCCAGCATTTGGAAGGCTGAGGCAAGGAGGATCGCCGTGAGTTCAAGGCCAGACTCAACTACATGGTGAGTTCAAGGCCAGCCTGAACTACACAGCAAGACTCTGTCTCAAAAAAAAAAAAAAAGGAATGTGATTTCACGAAAAGTGGCCTCATTCTGTCATAACTAAACAGAAACCCCCAAAATTCCAAGGGTAATAATTTGAAGAAATTACATTTGAAGGTGAATGACCGGGTACTCAACAACCACATGCTTTTTCATGGAGCTAAAAGGAACTATTCAAAAAAGTAGGTATTTGGGTAGAAATAAGGCAATCGGATTTAAATAAAATAATCAGATAGTTGGGAAGCTCCTAAATAGTTCTGAGTTCTAAAATGGACTTTACTTTCTATCAAAATTCTAAACAGAATTTAGCCCTATGCTGTTTCAGGATAACTTTTTTTGTGTGTGGTACTTGGGATTGAACTCAGTACCTCTGCCTGAAATAGGGTCTTGCTAAGTCACTAAATTGCCCAGGCTGGGCTTGAACTTTGACCCTACTGCCTCAGCCTCCCAGAGTATTGGGATTACAGGTATGCTCCACCACAGCAAACTCAGGGTAACTTTTAGTATCAGCATTGTATGTGCCTTAGCAGTTAAACACTCCCAAAAGGCATACCAGAAAAATAGGATTCAGCTTGTCATTTCACTCAATTCCCTTAGTCTCCCGTTTAGACAATTAGTTTTCTTTCCTTTGGCTTGTCTGTCCTGCGCTGTTACCTTCTAAAGTCTATAGTAAGGTTTAGTTCTTCTTCTTCTCTATTTCTAACATGCTATGCACAGCTTGCTCTTATTTGAATTAACTGTAACCACAGAACCACCCAAGCTTCCCAGGGGAAATCAGATTACTAAACATGATGTGTAAAAAATTTATCGCCTCAGAAGAAACAGGGTAGTCCCTTTTTAGGCAGTATGTGAACTCTGTGAAAGCTGTTTTGTTTGTCGCATTGTGTTCACTCTCATAATCATACGGTCTAGCAAGTTAATAGCCTTAAACTTCTATCGCCAAGTAGACTAACACTGCACTTGCTGTTAGAGGCATTGCCACCTCAAGCTAAAGACGTTTACAGACACTTCTTCCCCCAAGGGAACGGCAGGACCCAGTACTACCAGTTACTCCGGGTGACTTTGGGTAAAAGCTACCAGGTAAATGGGTACGTGCATACTTGAATTTTCTCAACATTCCTTAGGAACGTAACACGGAGTTTCACAGACATACATATTTTGAAGAAAAGGTCTTACCCTACAATCTCTGAGTGAGACTAGCATGCCCCCTCATCAGTGTAAAATTAGGAGATAGGTCAAACAATCTAAAAAATAAAGCCGGAGAGAAAGGGAGTAACGTTTATTTAAAAACTCAGTATGATTACTGTCCTTAGAAAATTTTGTACTATGTATCTTGAGTAACATATTTAATATTAAAGAAAAATGTCTGGATACTAAATACATATTAAAGCAAGGCATTAGCAGAGATATCTCCTGTATTTGGAGGTCCTTGGCTTCAATAATGAAGACTAAATGTTAAAAATGGAAAAATGATCCAATTAAGCTTTAATATTTAACTTTACTTAAAAAATTCTCATATGACAATAACTTCATCTTGAGTTACCAACTGTATATGTCCACACATCTATATAATTGTTAGTCACTATTCTTTGTAAGGCTTCTATTAGAGAATTATGCTTCTCTAAAGAAAAGTGGTGCACATGCTAGCATGCTCCTTGTAATAGATGTAGCTTCACTGCTCCAACAAGTAGATGCAGAATGTATAATGATTCAATATGATTCAAGCACAAGTTTATTTCTTATTCATGTAGCAGAATTGGATGGATGGAGTTAGCAGACATATGAGGTTCAGAGAGGCTTTCTATATTTGTGTAGCTTTCAAAGTTACTTTGAAGGCTGTCTATATTCTAGCCAGGAAAAAAAGAAGTCTGGAGGGGTTCTCATGGGAGATGTTTCTGGGCCAGGCCGGGAAGCTGTGACATTATTTCTGCCCAGGCCATCAGTCAGAACGCAGTCACATGACCATACCTATATGAAAAGGATGCACAGCAGGGTCCAGTTGTATGCCCCGCAAGAAGAGACAGTGGGATGTTTTGGTGGTCAGCTAGAAGTCTCTGCCATACTCAATGGAGCGCTTTACCACGAATTTCAAGAACTATAATAAGCCAGGTATGGTGGTACATGCCTGTAATATCAGCACTCAGAAGGCTGAGGTAGGAGGACTGCCTTGAGTTCAGGGCCAGCCTGGGCAATACAGTTCAACGCCAGGCTGCACTACAAAGTGAGACCCTGTCTCAAAAAACAAAACTATACTAATGATGATAACTTTCATGGTGTTTTTTAATTTTACAAGACACTTTAACATATTTCATTTCATTTATTTCTCAATTCTGTGAAGTATACGGAAGAAATACTATACCTATTGTTGATCAAAATGAGTATTACAAGTTGCCGTAAGTTAGCATGTACAAGGCCGTGGGTTTAATCCCTACCCCAACATGCCCCCAGCCTTCACAGAATCTACAAAGGTCCACAGGGGAAAAAATTCAGATCTTTTAAGTCCAAGTTGAAGCTCTCTATTATTTCAAAGAGCCTACTAGTCACATTTACTGACCAACTACCATATGCCAGGAATTATGTTTGGGAAAGAAAAAAAAAAAAACAAACCAACCAAGTAAGATCTGACTGCTACTGTCAGGGAACTTAATAGATTTCTGTGAATAAAATGAGTAACTTTTATTTTTTTAAAAAAATCTGTATTTTGGGATTTCCCCAATGGTGTACTGAAAGTCCCCAACTTACAAAATGATTGTGTGCCAACAGTTTTTTATTTATTTATCTTTGATTTTTTTGAGACAGGGTCTTGTTATGTAGCCCAGGCTAGCCTTGAATTCATGGTGATCCTCCTGCCTCAGCCTCCTGAGTGCTGGTATCACAGGTGTGCACCACCATGCTCAGCTTCCAATAGTTTGTTTTTAAAGACAGCATGAACTAAAATCTCTGGGAATTTATTTTTTGCAACTCTTTTCCTATTCAGTTATGAACATAGTACCAAAACCAAAACTGTAGTCACAAGAAGAGATTTCACAAACTGAGGATCTCTTTGTTATTTATCTAAATTAGTCAAATCTCTAATTCTCAACAATACATATATTATCTTAAAAAGAATAAGCCAATGAATTTCTACGGCAATAGAAAAATCATCAGTAAACAGAAGGAAGGTTCCCTCTCTAGTTTGGGAGGGGATACAAGATAAACTTGAATGTTTACTATCACATATAATGCAGTAGGGCTAAATACTCAACCTCAGAAATACTCAGGAAAATGTGAATGAGAAATTAGATTAATTGTACTGTGAACTACAGTTTAATGAGATGGTTGTTTTTATAGATTGCTGGTAACAATAAAAAACCAGGTTTTAATTTTTACGGAAAGCAACTTGGCAGTCTTTCTTAAGTACCTTAAAAAACATCTCTCCTATCAAGCAAGCCTTGAGGGGTCTACTTCTGAGAAATTACTTTAAAGAAATAGTCAGAAATGATGGCAAAGATCTTGGTGTAACATTACAGTACAAAAATAGAAATTGGGAAATAATTTCATGAATTATGCTTAAGTTTATAACTATAAAAATGAGTCTTTAGTAATACAATAAAGACTTAAACTGAAAAATTAAATAGTGTAGCAAACCGGTCTGCCCTGTTGGTCCCAGGTTCCTTTCCCAGGTCCCGCCTGCGGGGAATCAGCCCACCAGTCTTTTGTCACCCTGAGCTGGAGTCAAAAGAGGATGAAAGACAGACACTGAGTTAGTTTAGCATGCAGGCGGCCAGGGGGCTCTTGCTTTAGTGGACAGAGGACTCCAAAGTATCTGGTGTATCCTGCTTTTTAGTCACTCAAACACAGGTACAAGCAATTAAAGTAACACAGAATTCATTTGCCTTCCGTTATCCATTAGTACCTCTCCAGGTAAACAACCTGATCTCCGCTCTATTAACTTTTTCTTTGTGCTCACAGAGGAGGCTAATTAGGCCTCAATTCTCCTTAACTGGTATCCCACAAAGTAGAAAATCAGGGTATCAATGAAGTCTCAATATGAATGGAAAAGGACCAGGAAAAACTAGATATAAATTTGACAAAGTTATCAGTGGGTAAAAAGATGATGGATCTATTTTCCAGCTTTACACTTTTCTATATGATTTGTCTTTAATAAGTATGCATTACTTTTCTAGTTAAAAAAATGAAAACGTGTTTAACTTTTCTGGTCATGAAATATTAGTCATTTTTGTTTTCTTATTTGCTAAGTTCACTACAACATACCTCTATTATTTTATGACTTATATACTAAGAAGACCATACATATAGAAAGCTTAAGGAGGGTTAAAAAATACATGAGAATCACAAGTATATAAAATACAAATTTGGCTGGGCTGGTGGCACATGCCTGTAACACACCTCAGTACTCCGGAGGCTGAGGCAGGAGGATTGTTGAGAGTTTAAGACCAGCCTGAATTACACAGCGAGACCCTGTCTCAAAAAACAAAACAAAACAAAATGCAAAGACAAGAAATTAAATGGAAGAGCAGAAATAAAAACTGTTACACTGATGAATTAAAGATTGTTCCTCCTTTTCAAACTATAATTTAATGGTAATGTTAGTTGTCTTTATAATGTTACAAAAAAAATACTTCACTTACTGAACTGAGAATTTATAAGACTACAAATGACTGAAAATAATTTCCTACCTTAAAAAATGATTTAAACAAATACAAAAAAGACAATACAATTTAAAAATTATCCAAATGATGGGTATAATTGTGCATTCCTGTAATTCCAGAACTCAAGAGGCTGAGGCAGGAGAATGGTGAATTTGAGGCCAGCATGGGGTACACAGCAAGTTTAAGGCTAGCCTGAGCTACATAGTGAGACTGTGCTGTAAAACACAAAACAAAACAGAACAAAACTAGTCTAGGGATTGACAAACAATTCTAAGAGAAATGCACACTATCATCACATAATATTGCAACCAAAGTAATCAAAGAAATGCAAATTAAAATAACAAAAAAAATATAATTTTTATCAATTAAAAACCAAAACCAAATACTCTAACAAAGGATATTACTTCCCTCTACCAAACTGGTAGAGATTTAAGAAGTAGCATTCTTGGGAAATGCGTGTTCTTCCTGGTAGAAAACTAATGGGACTCCTTTTCTGGAATGTAATTTGGCATCTCACGCTGTCAGATATGTAACCCTTTACCCAAGAATTCCATCCCCAGGGAATTGCCCTAAGGCAATAAGCAGGTAGTGCACAAAGATGTAAAGAAATGCTCTCTGTGTAAAACACACATTGTATGTATAGATGACATCAATTTTATTACATATATGTAAAATATGTGTGAATAAGAGGACATGAACCAAGTGTCTTGAATTGTGAAAGCAGCATGAGGGCTGTTTAATCTCTTCTGCAGGCTTTTCGATAAATGCCTAGTGGGAATCCACAACGTCTGTAATTGGAGGAAAGACCATAGAAATGTTATGTTCACTACAAAGACCTTTAACATTTTTAGCATTATTTCCCTGTTTAATACATCCAAGCTGTACCTCTTAATCTATTTAAAATATTTTTGTTTGTTTGTTTTTGAAACAGGGTCTCGTATAGTTCAGGCTGGCCTTGAACTCACTACGCAGCTCCAACTGGCCTTGAGCTCTTGGTGATCCTTCTGCCTCTGCCTCTGGAGTGCCAGGATCACAGGCATGCACCACCATGCCTGGCTTGTTTAAAATATTTTTAAATTTTTTTTTTAATTGAAGAGTCTGTGAAATTTCCAAGTTTGTCTTTCAATTTTCTCATAATCTCAAACTGAACACACAGGCTATTTCTCTTCAAAATATGGGAAAGTATTCGCCACTAATATTCTGTATAAAGAAACTTTAACATGAACAATTCATTTCAAAAAGATAGAGGTAGGAAAGGTAGTAGATAGACTGAAAGGAAGGAAAAACACCGTAAAGAATTCTGAACCTCTTCTGACTCCAAGGAAACGAATCTACAATCAGCAGTGGGCCATAAATCAGATGTCATGTGAATCCAAGAAGACAGGCCAGTTTCAGTTATTTCCAAATAAATGCTTTCTTAATTGCCCCATACTGAGCTAGATCTTCCCAGAGGATTTAAAATCAGAACACATTAAACTCTGTTAAAGTTAAATGTTTCTTCAGAATATAAAAATTTACACAACTCTTATTTTGTGCATTTGTTCTCCCAAAACAAGACCAAAATTTAGCAGAATAATTTGTCAATCACTGTATGCCTGGAGTGCCAAGAAACTAAGAGAACAATTATAATAAAGCACGTATATATTGTGACATATAATTTCTATTTTAATACCTAATTAAAGATCACACATAGTTCCAGATACAAATACTATGATTAAGTTATTTGGTAGCAAGTCCTTCTGTGCACATAGTAGAACTGCTTCTTGAAATCTGGACTATTTTCCAGTACAACACTGGTGCCAAGATTATTGAGAGAGGTCTTACACATTTTAAAGTACAACGTAAGATTCAATGCATTAAAAATAAGTTTTCTTCAGGAAACATTATAATCACGGTGTTATACACCCTTCTCTGTGCTTTTACCCTTGCTATAAAAATGCAGTTTTGAACTTTAACCATTTTGGAAAGGTTTTAAAAATCCTACACTTTACGGTAGTAGTTTAAAAATTATGCCTAAACATAAAAGTCCCAAAATGCACAGAGAAAGCTTTTCAGTAAACAAAAGCAGTTTTCAGAATGTTCTTCATATCAGTTCTGCATTCCACGTTCTCTTCAGGATAAGCAAGCAGCCTAACATCTACCTGCCATCTTAATTAAGAAATTTTCAGAACCTCTGTGAAATACCTGTAAGATCCCATGCACTACAAGTCTATGTGCTCTTTAAACTATATGAAAGGCATGCTGTTGAGGAAAACTGGATTGTCTGTCATAGGAAAGATCTGAAAATAACTAATGATGGTTATTTCTGAGTAATGGTATTATGGATAATTTTTTTTATTAACCTATACTTCTAAATTTTTCAATAATCAACATGATGGATTTGGTAATTACAACACACAACTCTTTAATGTATAAATAATAACTTCACACTCATAATTTTCTTTCTAGGAATTTACCAACAATTTCTCTCCTTTAAAAAAATTAAAATACATAGTTATATATACAGAAATGCTCCCTGCCAATTACTTACTGTAAGTGACAACTGAAAACTATGTAATAATTCAGTAATAAGGGAATCATTAAGATGGGCCCCATTCACCCCATCTACAAGGTGAAACATTACAACTACTTAAAATGTTATTTAAAGTCACACAGAAAAGCAAAATGCTGAGGTATTAAGGTTAAGTGGGAAAAAAGTCTGTAACTTACATACTGTACCATGTGCTGTTTATGGAAAAATGATTTTTAAAAGACTAGAGAGACATGTGATATAATGTTAAGAGTAATTTAATCCCTCTAGCCATGATAGCACATGTGAATAATCCTAGCACTCTGGAAGGATGAGGCAGGAGGATTACAAATTTAAGCACATACTGGGCAATTCAACAAGACCTTGTCTCAAAAAATTAAAAAATAAAAATAAAAAAAGTTGAGGATGTAGCTCAGTCTGAAGACCCTGGGTTCAAGTCCCAGTATTGGGGTTGGGGGGCCATTCTCACTGATGGAAAAATTATATACACACTTTCTTAGTGTACTATACTATTCCATAGTAAAATATTTTTAAGTAGAAAAAAATATAAGAGGATGAGTGGCTTTTCCGGAATTTTACTTGAGACAAAAAAACTGTACAGCTAGAAGGAAAAAGTTATTTCCTATTACACTATTAATAAAATAAAACACCATTCAAGGACACTCACAGAATCCAAACTAGCAACCACTATTGCCTAAAATAATTTAATAGCCTAAATGCTATTATCCTCTCCCATTATGCTAATTTTATAAAATTAGCTTCTCTAATTCATAAACCACAAACCAGCACTACAAAGCTTTTATGAAGTATTATACTAGGAGTCTGGATTCTAACACCACCTGCCTTTCCTTTTGTGTGTAAAATTTACAACAGAGATCTAACATATGAATACTGATTCAGATGAAGCAATTACATTTCTTAATGTTGAGCTTTTTGATAGGTAAGATAAAAATGAAGATTTTTTTTTTTTTTTTTTTTTTGGTAAAAGGGAAGCAGACTCAGAACTCCCAAGCTCTGCAGAAAATACATTATTTTGGAGTGATACCAAACAAGTGACAAAGAGCCAATTAAAAGTAAAAGGATTTAATTGTTCACTTAAACCAAGTGCCCTAAAATTTGCCTCAGGATCAAATTTGGGAAAAAATACCTCTAAGTTTTTTTGTTTTTTTTTTTTTTGTTTTTTTCCTGGTACCAGGAATACCTCTAAGTTTTAAAGCACATAAACTTTCATTAATGTTAAAGCATAGCACATGAAGAAACTTCAGTAAGCAATAAATATTGTAACTATATTAATTTTTCTCATTGTAATTACTGCAGTATGAGAACCTAAAATAATGTAAGATAACCAAGCTTTCATTGGACTTCTTATTTAGTTTTTAAGGTAGTTGTATCTGTCAAGCTCACAAATATTTATCCAGTGAATAAAATAGAAGTCGTTGCTTTAAAAAAATTAGCAACAAATGGTAGACTGTAAGAAACAATTTTATCTATACTTACTAAACAATGCTTAATGCAAATTACCTATGAAAGGTCACAGAGCAACTTTACAAAGTCTAAGGAGATCTAGAAAAACTGTTCTGTTCAGCAGTTACCAGGTCATTTCCCTCACGCCTCCCTAATGTCCCCAATCAAACCGAATCACCATAAACGATCAGGCTCACCCATCTTATATTTACACTATTTCTTTTTTAAATGTTAATTAATGATTATTTGGAAAAGCTAATGGGAGCTAGGATCTGTGGACTAAAAATGTAGCTTTTAACATAAATCACTTTACACATGTATACTACTCACATAATTTAGGATTTGATTGCTCTTTCAGGATCTGACTTGTGCCTCCAATTAAAGAACATTTGATCTCAGTTTATTTGATAGCCGAAGGATGGTATTACTCCACAGTGCCCCCTAGCTCCCTAAGAGGTATCAGTTTGAAAAGGGACACCATTTGAATTGTCAACGTCCTCAAGAGACAGTGTCAGTTACCATCAGTTTCACTTACTCAGCTCTTACTCGGACACTATATTACGTAAATTTGACCTGAAATACAACAGCTACTAATTAAATCTTGCTAGTAATACCGATAAGAAATGTAAGTAGTAACAATGGAAAACTACAAATCAATCAAATTCATTGGTATTCAACGACTGGCATTCGAATAGCAGAGCTCAAAAGTTCTGCACAGTCTCTCTAATTTGTTTGCTTCTTAGACAGCCTTAAACAAAGAGTCATAAAAACACACATGTGAAGCGCTTTCTTTTTATATATCTCAAGGAGAAATGGCACGGCATTTGGCTATGACTCTTTAAAAGAACGGAACCACTCTCTTCGTTTAAAAAAATGCTGGGATCAAATTAAGTCAAGATTCAGTTATGTCACTAGTCGTATTACCTTGCAAACTTATTTAAATTGCTAACACTGGTAAATCTGTGAGAGGAAAGTTTGTGACCTTGTCGTGACATCTCAAGTAAGTCGGACTGGGGCTGCTTCAAGACCAGCTGGGGGGAGGAAAAAGCATGAAATAACGACAGGACGTTCCCCTCCTTTTGGAAATGGACCTTAAGCACAGCTTCTGAGTACAAACGTGAACTGCTACGAACATCAAACGCCCTTCCCCTTACATAAATCATTCTGCGAAAAAAGAAAAAGTCCTACTTTATTCTCCGCTGAAAGTCTAGTACATTCGCACTAAACGGGAAAACGGAACAAAGTCAAAACTGGGGGGAAAGGCTAGAAAAGGGTGCAGTTACAGCGGCAATTACAACCAGGTAGAGAAAAGTACGCCCAAACCACTATTTTTATTCTAAAGAATGGTTTTGTTTCGGTTATTTTTTTCAAGGTATTTAATTTGCACTTCCTGAAAAGAGACCCCGAGGAGGACAGCAGCGCGAGGAGACGGAGGGGAGGTGGGCGGGTTAGGTAAGAACAGGCTCCAGAGAAAATATGTGCGGTGCAGGAGAACGTGCGGCGGGTGGGGGAGGCCGGGTGCACCGTCAAGAAGCACTTGAGGGCTGCAGGAGTACAGGCAACTGACGTGGCTTAAGGAATGCGTACTCAGAGCCAGAAAGCACACCTGGTAAAGGAACAACCCCACAGACAGGAGAGCCCGAGGCACTATCTGTGCAAACGCAGAGATGACCGTTCTAACCAGTTCTATTGTCTGGAGTATGAGATGGAATGTCTCAGGCAGGAGATCAAGCTAGCCACGCACCCCACGAAAGCCTCCGGGGGGCAAAGGCAGGGAGAAAGGTGGACAGCGGCATTCCCGGCCACCGGGGCCCCCCCTGCACGCCGGGCGGAGGACGCCAGGGTCAGGCGGCCGCGCGATCCGGGTCCGCGCCGCCCGAGCTCAGGCGGTCTCTCCTCGCGCAGCCCGAGAGCTCCGAGACTTCCCCTCCCTCCCCACCCCCAGCCGAAAGCGGGGAAGACGCGGAACTTGGGCTCCGGAGCGGAGGCCACAGACCCGGTCACAGCCCGAGTGGGGGGCTCCGGGCGAAATTCCGTGCGGCCTGGCGGCTGGCACAGGGGAAGCCGAAGTCGCCCCGGCCGGGGTTCCGGCGGGTCGGCACCGGCGGCGGGCGCCCCGGCCCCGACCCCTGCGCGCCTCACCGACCCCCGCGAGCTCCGCTCCTCCGCGTCCCGGGCCCGCTCGCCTGGCGAGTGGCGCGGCCTCTGGGGGGTCCCGGCTCGCACCACTGCAGCCGCCCCGGTGCGCACTCGGCTCCTCTCCCGATCCCTCGCCTCGGACGCTCCCGCCGAGCCCCGGGCCGCACCTCCGTTTTGGTGATCCGGTGCCGCCCCAGCTTCACCACCGCGAAGTTGCCCTTGCCCAGCGTGCCCTCGATGTCGTAGAACCCCACCCGGACCGGCCCGCGCTGCAAGTGCCTCGGGCCATCCGCCATGACCATGCTGGGCCCCGCTGCTAGACAAGGCGACTGGAGCGCGAGCGGGCCGGCG
>NW_004955412.1:13324011-13341671 GCF_000276665.1 Chinchilla lanigera | reverse complement strand
GCCCGGCCCGCCCGCAGCCTCTCCGGGCTGGGAAGCTGCGGGACGCGAGCGAGCCCTGGTGGGCCGCCCGGAGGTGTGCAGCTGCCCGCGTCCGGCCTGGGGGCGCCCTCCGCCCACCTGCGGAGCTTCCCGCCGAAATCGCTCGCCTGGGCGGAGAGCGCCCTAGATTTGGCACCGGTGAAGCCCTGCGGCTGAGCAGACAGGCTCTTTTCTTTGTACCCCTTCCTCATCTCGTTCTGCGGCAATCTGTTCACCCTTGGATGCCGCTGAGGAATCTTTGTCAGCATCTCGTCCCGCTCGCGGAATGTCAATAGTTGAAGACCCAGCAGAGAATCCTTAAACCAGGGATTTGACACGTCCTCTAGACTTCGAGGCCCGGAACCCCCTGAAACGTGGTCGCAGTGTTGCTTATTTCGACGTGACCCTGGGGAGAGGGCACGGACCACTGATTCTATCAGATTTTCAAACTGTTAGTGACCCTGAAAAGATGGAGAAATATTTAGCTAGTCCGATTTCTTCTCACCCGACGAAGCAGGCTGCATGGAATTGCCATGTCACACCGGCAATGCTAGAGTTAGAGTTATAGGTCAGTGCAGAAGTCTTTCATACGGTGACCCCGGCAAGCAGGACTGGTGACAGTCTAATACTTTGGAATATGTCGTATGAATCCAGGTCTTGGTTTCTTAATACCATTCTGCACTAAAAGGAACCGGACTCCTTGGAGAAATGGTGCACTCCAAGCTAGAGACAGGGAAAGTACAAAGGCCTTGAAAGATTTGAACCCGGAAAGCGAGGGATTTCTTGTACGCGTCGAGGAGGACAGGCCAGTCGAGAGTGATGGCGCATGCCTGTAATCCCAGCACTCGGGAGGCTGAGGCAGGAAGATCCTTGCGAGTTCGAGACCAGTCTGGGCGACAAAGTGAGCGCAAGGCCAGCCTGAACTGCATAGCGAGACCCTGTCTCAAAAGACAAAAAAAAAAAAAAAAAAGGAAAAACAGAGGACAGGCCAAAGGGAAAACCGAGACTTTGTAGCTATCGCCACTTATCGAATCGGAGGCAATTTAAGTATCAAGAATGAACAGAGATGACAGATACTGGATTTTTTTTTTGTAGTATGTGTTTGTGATACATAATAAATACATTCATTGTGGAGCACTGGCACATCCGCATATCACGTCTTAATCCTTTTTAATCCTTCTCCCCACCCTCCCATTTCCTTCATCCTGAAACCTCTTTCAATCTTTCTTTTTTTTTTTTTTTTCCTGTACGGGGAATTGAACTTAGGACCCTGCGCTTAGCCAGGCAGGCGCTTGTGTCACTGAGCTACATCTCTGGCCCATCCCTTTCAACCTTGACAAAGTCTACATCTCTGTTTCCTCTCATCTATCTTCTATTTTGCTCTTTAAATTATTTATACTCTGGGTTTCTTATATAAGAGAAACCATATGATATTTAGCTTTCTGTATCTATCTCACAACATTATAGACTCAAGCTGCATCCACTTTCCCGACAAATGACTCAAATCTATCCTTCTTCATGGATTAATAGTATTCCATTGTATAAATATACCACTTTTTTTTTTAGCGAGTCATTTGTTGATGGGTATGTGGAGTGCTTCCAAAGTTTTCCAATAATGAGTTGTGCTGCTATAAACAAAGGTGTGCATTGATCACTGTATGCAACTTTAACTCTTACAGGAAGATGCTCAGAAGAGATATAACTGGGTTAAATAGAATTTCTAAGTTCAGTTTTTTTGAGAAATCTCCATACTGATTTCCACAGTGATTGCAGTAGTTTATATTCCCACCAACAAGGTAGATCGGTCCCTCCCCCCCAACCTCATTAGCATAGAAATTAGATTTCTAAAAGAGTCCACAAATACATTAACCTTAATGTATAAAATAAAATAGGGGAAAAACGTGAAAGGCCTCATCTGTGGAGTGCCAAACTAATACATATAGAAGA
This sequence comes from Chinchilla lanigera, assembly GCF_000276665.1. Taxonomy (NCBI): domain Eukaryota; kingdom Metazoa; phylum Chordata; class Mammalia; order Rodentia; family Chinchillidae; genus Chinchilla; species Chinchilla lanigera. Next base: position 13,339,706 of record NW_004955412.1, on the reverse strand, counting down.
ATTGATGAAATTATGAAATCATCATTTGACACTATTATAATAATAATTAACTTTAGACAAGAACTACCAATAGATATTAAAATCATTGGGTGAAGCTTGGCCAGGGAATTCAGTCTGAAAGTAGTTTTGGATTTTTGTTCATTGTAAAGATTTAACTAAGGCACTTCTACAGTGGAGAGATCTGACAGACACCATTCTAACCAGATGATCAGTGTCACCAGTTATGGAATAAAATGACGTGACGTGACTCCTGATGTGAGGACACATATCTCTCATGTGATATCCCTGTAAAAAGGCATATGCTGAATCTGTCACAAAGAAACAATCAAAAAAGGCAAATTGAGAGACATTCTACCAAACAACTGACCTATCTTCTTAAGAAAAAAGTCAGTCCGGAAAGACAAAGGTTAAGGAATGGTTTGAGGATTAGGGGATTAATGAGGTGCCACTAAAGGCAACATATGATCCTAAAAAAATGTTACAAAGGAAATTTTCCAGACAATTGTGGAAATTTAAATATGGACTAGATATAAATATGAATATCTAATATGAATATAGACATTAGATACCTATAAATATTAGATATGAATATTGTTTCAATGGTAAGTTTCTTGGATTTTATAATTGTACTATGTTATGAAAGACAGGGCCCTTGTTAAAAAATAATGAAGTATTAAGGGATATAAGTCTGTATATATACAACTTGTTCTCACATAGTTTAGCAATTGAGAATAAGTGATGTATGCAATTTATTCTCAAATGGTTGAGCAAAGATAAATATGGCAGCACTTCCATTGATGTATCTAGGTAAAGTGTACGTGGTAGCTAATTGTATAGTTCTTGTAACTTCTCTGTCATTCTAATTCTTAATGAAAATTAATATTTGTGCAATATGTATATATTGCTTTTTTAGTGCAAGCGTGAGTGGCTCTTGGGCCCTTCACATCACTCTGAAGGTCAGAGTGATTCTGACCTTCATTCTCCCCAAATGCTTTATTCGACTTTATTTATTCTGCTTTATTCTGTGTTTGTGAAAGTGAGGAGGAAAATCGAGAGAAGGCTATGAGACTGGTCAGATTTCTGGATTGATGGGAGTGGGTAGACCAGAAGCCCACAGAGTACCTCAGGTCAAAAATTCTTCCTATATACACTTGCCACTTAGATCAATGTTTTAATTGTTTTGGAGGAGAGGAGTCAATGAAAAGGCACTTACTTACTCAAGAATCAGCAAATGCACATAGTCTCACTAGAAGCAACGACCTCTTTCCTTACAGTACACCTTCTGAACAGAGATAGCTAGGTTTTTATCTGATGGTCTTGCTCAGATAGCCAGGCCAACCACCTACCGCACAATCTGGGGATAAGAACCGATTCGAGGCCAAAAAGAAGAGAAAGAGATGGCAAGAGTACCAAAGGGTTTGGAAAGCCGGAGTCCTGTGTGCATGTGCTGGGGGAGTCCACAGGTTAGGGAAAGGGAGGCAGGAGGAGGGGAGAGATAGGGACAAGATCAAACACCAACCTTGGCCATATGGAAATGCAGCACATGTGGTATCTAGTAGGTTGTAGTTGTAACCTTGAACTATATGCAGACTGCTTTAGAGTACTACAACCTCATGGTTCAGCTCTACTTCCTCAATCTAAAAAGACCCCCTCTACTTCCCCCTCCCATTTCAACTCTTTATATCCCTTAGACCCCTTTGCTTCTGCTTAAGCGATAGCTATAGACATTTTAGCAATTACTAATTTTATACAACTCCTGCTTTCCTCTCTCCCTCTTTCTCTTCTTCTTCTCTATGCCTACACACACACACACACACACACACACACACACACACACTTAGGAAAAAATAATAAAAGACAAGTGGGAGAGGAGAAGGAAAGAGACCTTCCCAGGTCCCCATCTTTCTATCTCTGGCTTTAGTATCAGTGAGGGAGAGCACTCCAATCCCCACCTTTTCTATTTACCTGCTCTTTAAAATGCAACATTTTCAGCTGATGCTGTGAGTCCATTTGTCATTGAGTTGCATAAAAATGTTAACACTTCAAAAGGCAAAAGGATGTACACAAAAAATTAAGAAAAATGTGAGAGATAGATGAGAATTAATTCATAACATACTTAACTGAGTAAAATAAATTTATAAACAGAAGTGTGGAATGGTGAGAGGAGTTAAGGTAATGAAACAATGGTATGAAATTTGAGGAAAGAAAATGACGTGGCTCCAAGCAGCACATCCGTGCTTTGCTGAAGCACACAGCCTGCGAAATTGAAAAACAAGATATTTACCATTTGTTTCCTGGATTGTGAATGCCTGTATTTTTACTGATTTTTTTTTTTTTTTAATTTCAAGAGTAAAGAAAAGTCAGTACACTGGGAGGGTTAGTTCTGTATTAAGATTTAGTTAAAATAAAAAAGGGTGAAATCTTTATTAGATGGCTTTGCTTGGGAAAAATAGGTTATAAAGATTTGTCTTTTATATTAAAGACAAAAAGCCTATGAGAAAATCCAAGCCACTGCCCTATACCAATGACAAGTGCTTCTTACTAGTTTAAGATACAGCTATCTGTGAAATAGACATCAACCTGTCAGTTTCCCGAACATACACTCTATGTAAGGTTACTATTATGGAAATAAATTAGAAGATTGAAACTCTTTGAAGAAAACGTTCTTTTGTGCTTTCATTTTACTTTTTAACAGATTTATTGAGGTGTAATTGATTTTATATTAAAAACTTCACATTTTCATGTATAGAACTTACTAAGTTGAATGCCAGCGTATGCCCATAAAACCATCCTTACAGTCAAAAGTTTACACTTTTTCTTGTGTGTGTTATGACCACTTAACAGATCTACCTTCCAACTTTTCAGTATACAATGAAATATTGTGAGCTGTAAACACCACACTGTTCAGCAGACCTCTGGAACAGATAGAGTATTGTTAACTATAGGTGCTATGCTATTCAACAGATCTCTAGAGCTTATTTATTTTGCATCACTGAAACTTTATTCCTGTTGAACAACTCCCCACCCCACCCCCAGCCTCAGGCAACCACTGTTCTACTGTTCCTATGACTTTGAGTATTTCAGATACCTCATATGTGCAGGATCGTGCAGCATTTGTCGTTGACTAGCTTATTACCATGGCGTCTTTCAGGTTCATCTGCCCTGTTGCATCGAGCAGAATTTCCTTTTTTTCAAGGAGAACAATATTCCATTATTTATATGCATGTATGCATACACAGTGTGATAAAACTACCGTGAATGTTTACATTTTAAAAAATTTATTACAGTAAAAACACACTGCCATTAATTCCCCTTAAAATACTGTCCCTCAGTTCACACACACTTATTGGTTCTTGTCACTTTCTGAAGCAGTTTCAGAAGTCCTCTTTCGGTAGTGACTTTATTTGTGGCTGCCTCTGTGTGTGTTGATTCAAAATGTTTACCTTTCGTGGTTATTTTGACCTTGGGGAAGAGCTGGAAGTCCCATAGTGCCAGATCTGGTGAATAAGGAGGAGGAGACCATACTTTAATGTTTTTATGAGCTTGCCTTTCTGTTGCATGACATTTTGCAGCAGCAGTCACTATATTTTTGATCATACCTCATAAAGACACTTAGGAAAGAAGACTTCCAGAACTGCTTCAGAAAGTGGCGAGAATGATCGGATAAGTGTATTTGAAGCAAGGGGGATTGTTTTGAGGGGCACTAATAGCAATGCATCTTTTATTATTTACTCTTTTTTTTGTACTGGGAATCAAACTCACGACCTTGCACTTGCCAGGCAGGTGCTGTGCCACTGAGCTATATCCCCAGCCCACTGTATCTTTTATTGTAGTAATTTTTTAAAAGTTTAAACATTCACTGTATATTTCGATCACACCACATATGTGCCACATTTTCTTTCTCATCCATCTCTTGTTAGATCTTTAGGCTGTTTCCATATGTTGGCTATTATGAATAATCCTGTAGTGAACCTGGGAGTACAGCTATCTCTTTGAGATCTGCATTTTAATCCCATTAGGTAAATACCCAGAAGTGGGATAGGTGAATCCTTGGTTTACATTCCCACAATCCATGTATAAGGGTTCCAATTTCTCCACATGCTTTCCAACACTCGTTTATTTTTTAGGTAATAGTCACCCTAACAGGTATAAGGTGATAACTCATTGTTTTGATTTGTATTTCCCTGGTGATTAGGGAAGTTGAACATGATTTCATATATCTGGTGCCTATTTGTGTATTGCCTTTGGAGATGTCTATTCAAGTTCTCTGCCCATTTTTAAATGTTTTTTTTTTTTTTGCATCTGAGTTGTAGACATTTCTTACATATTTTGGGTATTAATATCTTACAATATATGGGTCACAGGTTTTTCCTGCTATTTCTTAAGTTGCTTTTTTACTCTACTGATTATTTTCTTTGCATTTGGAAGCTTCTTAATTTAATGTAGTTCCACGTCTCTAATTTTGCTCTTGTTTTCTGTGCTTTTGGTGTCACATCCAGTAAATCATTGCTAAGATCAATGTCAAGAAGATTGTCACCTATTTTTTCTTCCAGGAGTTTGATAATTTCAGATCTTCCAGTAAGTCCTTAGTTCATACTGAGTTGATTTTTGTGGATAAAATAAAGGTGCAACTTCATTCTCTTACATGTGGATACTTGGTCTTCCCAACACTATTTGTTGAAGACTATTGTGTATACTTGGCTTTTTTTTTTTTTTTTTGGTACCAGGAATCAAACTCAGGACCTTGCACTTGCCAGGCAGGCGCTTATGCCACTGAGCTATATCCCTGGCTCTATACTTGGCATTTTTTGTTGGAGATCAGCTGAATATATATGTGTGAGTTTATTTGTAGGTTTTCTATTCTGTTCCATTAGTCCCTGTCTGTCTTTATACCAGTAGTATACAGTTTTAATTACTGTAACTTTGTAATATATTTTGAAATCAGGAAGTGTGAGGCTTAGTCCCAAAAGAGGTATGATATAGTACACAAGTAACTACCATCAGTGGGGAACATCTAGATTTAGTGATGAGAATGTCCATAGATCAAACTGAAGGATACGTGGGAGTAGGTCACAGAGGGCTCCCTTTTCCCCTTCTAGCTTCTTTGCTGCTCCTAAACCCCGCTACAGAGAAAGTCCAAAGCTTCAACGAGGTAGGAAACTGCCGAAGTGGTAGCTTCTAACTATGGCATTGGTATGATGTGCAGGATGGGAGAGAGGGAGGTGTTAAAGGTTGCTCCTAGATTGTTGATAGGAGTGAACAGTTATGCAGAGTTTCCCACCTGGGATTCAGTATGCTGGGCACTGAACATACAAAAGAGGATGAAATATAGTCCCAGCCTCAAAGAACATACAGACTATTTCATTTAGATATTTAGCTCTTGTTTCTCTAATGATATCATAAAAGATTTAAATGACTCACAGAAATCAATACATATTATGTCTGTGTACTAGAGAAAATGAATTATGGTAGGAGTCAAATTCCTAGATTGCCATTTATAATTTCTGGACATAAAATTCTAAGCTCAGGTCAAGATCTAGAGTAAAAATCAAGAGACTGACAGTTTAAGAAGGAATGAGTGCTTTCAATCACTGGAAAGTGTTAAGTAAGGTAAAGTTTAAAAGGAATTCATTAGATTTAGTCACAGAGGAATAGTTGATTTTTGTAAAAGGGATCAGGGTACTGGGAGTGGGAAGTGGTGAAGAAAAGTGGGTACAGCCCCTTGTTTCAAGAATATTGTCTGTGAAAAAATGACAATGGAAGGGGACGCAGAGTCAGGAAAGAAGTTTGGTGTTCTTTTTCCTTCTTTTCTCATTGTCTAGTACAGTGTGGAATGTTTTTAGAATGAGCCAAAGAGAGAAAGGTTGAAATAAAGATAATTAGAGATAATGTAAAGGTGGCAAGGAAATCCACAGCAAAAGGGACTTGTTAGGAGGTGAGGCACCTTCGTGTGATGTAGGTGGAGAAAGGAAGCAAGGATATTTTTCCCTGTGGATAGTTGGCTAATTTGCAGCTTAGAAAGTGTGCCTTTGACATCTATTACTTCTGTGAAATAGGAAGTGGGCTATGTGCAAAGAGTGAGGGTTGGAGGAAGAGGAGACTTTAGATGACTTGTGAAAGATCTGCCATGAAAAAAGGACAAGAAATTAGTAAAAACCCAGAGGGAACTGCCCGGGCCAAAGTAAGGTCTGAGAAAGTCCAGCTGAGGTTAAGAAAACCAAGAATTGTTAGAGATAGCAAATCACATGGTCATGGGATTTTTTGGAACAATGTTGGATAGCCTAGATGTACAGTGGCTACAGTGCTGGAGTTTGCTAGGTGAATCTTACAGAATGCTAAAGGAGGGAGCAAGGAAGTTGGCAGTTCAGCAAGAGAATTACTAAAATTATGTGCCATGTTGTCTGGGTACCGAAAGAAGTAAAGATAAGACCTCCTTTACCTTTCTTTACGGGGACATGGTGGAGGGACCAAGGGGCTGGAATATAAGTTAGAGGAAAGCGAGGAAACATAGGATTCTTTTTTTTTTCTGTACCAGGTATTGAACTCATGACCTCAGGCTTGCCAGGCAAGTGCTTATGCCACTGAGCTACATCCCCAGCCCTAAACATGGGATCTTGAAACTGAATCGTGTTCTATGCTGGCATATATGAATTAGATATTGTTCTAGGTGCTGATAAGATCCAGGGAATTGCCTCCAGAATGGGTGAGAAAAGTGAAGAGGCACTGCTTTCTCCACAGCGTTTTTTCCTAGAACCTAACATAATACCTGGAACAAAATAAATTTCCAATATATATTTATAAAAATAGCATTAAAATGCTTTTCTTTTTGCCTCTGAGTGTATGACATCAATTTTCCTCTTGTTCATGTATTTCTTTTTTTACATTTATGGCAAGAGCTCTACAAGGAACGTACTGCATGCTATTAGATTGCCTAACAGGGAGTTCTGCTGTAATCTGAGAGGTGCAGGTGAAGAAATTTTCCTCAGGAAATGACATTTAAAGTGAAATAGAAGAATCTGTGGAAAATTTGTTTTCTTGGTTTGCTTTTGCTTTTGTTTTTGGTGGCAGGGATTGAACCTATGGTCTTGTGAGTCCTAAGCATGTCCTATACCAGTGAACTACATCCCAAGCCCTCTGGGTATCCCGAAGTGAGAAAAAAGCTGAAACATTGCAGCGAGATAGTTATGAAGGGAGAAGATGGATGAGACTGAAGGTGTAGATTAGGGCTGTATTACAGAAAGACTCATGTATGATAGATCAGGACATGCATTATGACCCGTAAGACTTGAAACAGGAAAAAATAGGCATAACTATTATTGTTGTTAGCTTATATGTGTTAATAGGAATTGTACTATTTTTTACAGGTGTAGAATCATATATCTGTAAAAATAGTGGCTCATATACTGATTATGTTTGTTTAAAACATTTCTCCCAGCACCTTGCTACTTCCTTTCTGCAAAGCCTTATTTCTTTGGAGTAAACAAATAAATTCCAAAAACCACTATTACAGTGGATGCTGTTACTGAGAGAGAAAGATTTTAGGTTTTCTTCTTTTCTGCCATTCTAATTTTTTTCCACTAGCTTCATGATTGGAATCTTAGTTCATTGGAGCTACTCTAAAACCTGCCTTAGGTTGGCTAATTTATAAGTAATAGAAATTTATTTTCACAGTTGTAGTGGCTGGTGAAGCTAAGGTCAAGGTAATAACAGATTTGGTGGCTGGTGGAAATGTTCAGTCTGTGTGATAGATGGTATATCTTGCAGGAGGGGTAGAAAGGGACAGAGATCTCTTCCCAGCCTTATTATAAGGGTACTAATCCCATTCATGAGGGCTCTATCTACAGGACCTCATCACCTCCTCAAGGCCCCATCTCTTAATAATGGCACTTTATGGTTTAGATTTCAACCTCGCATTGTCTTGGGTTGGGGGATGCACTGTTTCGGACCATAGCAATTGGGTTAATTAGGTGTTTGAATAGGGCACAGGTAAGATTTAATTACTGGGGTGCAAGGAAGGCAAAGAACAAAGCAGAGACCTTTGGAGGATGATGAGAATGGGCGACTCAGATAGATAAGCTAAGGTTAACTTGTTTCACAATTTTGTCTAACATAATCCTATGTGAAACCTCACATTTTGTTGAGATATATAATTAGTTACCTACTCCAACATTGATCTTAGGAGAACTGTTTTGAAATAGTATGTGTGTGTATATATTGTGTATGTATGTGTATGGCTGTGTAGCTGTGTGTATGTACATCTGCAGGCTGGGGCAGGAGGATTTTGTGAAAAATGACAGCAGGGGCTCGCTCAGACCACTGGTATACGTGTTCACAGGGATAGCAGTCAGTACATGACAGAAGCCAGAGTGTAGAAAACTTGTAGGGATTGGCTGACAATGGGAGTTTACTCTCCTACCACTCCACTCTCTCCATCCCCCAGGGCTGGTGATTTACAATCTGAAAGCACATTCTCCTCAAGCCACTTCTCTTGCGGGGTGGGTGGAGCGAGTCAAAGGTAGGGCTGTAACCTGAAAAGTGGCTTGGTGGCATAATATCCAGCCCGAGCAATTAATTACAGTAGCTTGGGGTTCAGTGATCGTCACATTAGTGCTGTCTTTCCTCACTGCTTGAGATCAGTGGATGTGGACAGACACTGGGATCTCTCCTTTGGTCTTGTCCCACTGCAAATGCCTGCACAGAAGAGCTGATACCATCAGAAAAATATGTGCCTTCAGGCCAAAGTAATGAGACATCTCAGAATCACAGCTACTTTAAAGGAAAACAACAGCCTAGATTATAAATGTCAGCAGAAGCAAATATATTAGATCAGATGGTTAATAGATATAACAAATATAAAATAAGCATAAAAATGCATAGTGTTATTTTATGAGTTAAAGGGTTTATTTTGAAGGGGGAGCATGTAAAAACAACATGGTATTTATTTAGAAATAGAAAAGTAAACAATAAATGCAGAAACAGATCCATATATAGATGGAGCTTTGATATATGATAGAAGTAGCGTGGCAGATCCATGCTGAAAGGAAGGACTTCTCAATAAATGGACTTCTCAAAACTGGTTATCTGTTTGGAAAAAAATGGTACTGACCCAACCTCGTTCCATATGTAGAAATGAACTCCAGGTAAATTAAATCTGATAGAAAATGATCAAATATATGATAGGAATTTAACAGAAGAGAAAACTCATATGACCCATAATATATGATGAGATAGTCAATGTCATTATTGACCAAGGGAAGAAAATTAAAATCATAAGATGTCATTTTATATTCATTTAATTGGCAAAAGTTAAGAACTGTGACAATACCAAACCCTGGAGAGAACCTGTGGAATCTTATAAAATGCTTTTGAGAGTATAGACGGATAAAACCATTTTGGAAAGTTTGTCATTATGTATTGTTGACCATTCTCATCTCCTATAAGCTGGGAAATTCTACTTGTAGGTGTAAACCCAAGCATAACTGTTTAACAGGAAACACGAGTGAGAGTGGTCCTAGCAGTACTGGTAGTAAAGGTAAGTATATGAGTCCTTTTCATAAGCGTTAAAGACAAATGAAATTAAATAATATAGTTTTTTAGAATACAAATGTATGATAAAACTATAATTTCAAAATCAGTAATAAATGTGAGAATGAAGGAAGAGAAGGTAGAAGGATAGATTGGGGGCATCTCCTAGGGGGGTGCAAATGATGATTGATGTTCTAATTCTTCTCCTGGGCAGTTGTTTCATACATCTTGAATGATAAGCAAATATATAAATACATGAGTATATATAAATAAAAGAGGGCATGCTTGGATCTCTGCATGAGAGTGTGTCACAAAGCAGATCCAGTGCTACGCATGTGAGGGTAAAAACATCAACTATCTTGACCACATTCATTTTTACTGTTATATTATCCCAAATCCACACAATAATCCTATTTTTGGTTACTACTATAATCTCCCTTTTGTGGATGAATAATAGCTCAAAAATTGAGCATGACTTGTTCAAATGACTGAAGCCAGCATATGGTAGAAAGTAGTTTGAGGTCTCATCTTTTAACTATAGGGCCTGCCCTTTAACCACAAGCTTAGCCTCCCAGTCACTACGACCATTTTACTTATTACGTCACCTACCAAAGGCAGTTACTCGGTTGAGGATAACAATCTCTAGGTTTAAAATTTGCCTGATATTGAAATATTTTTGCCTTACAAAGTATGCTGCGGCAAGGTGAGAAATTTGCCTGTGTGTCATAGTGGAAAAGTGGTGTTAAAATGTAATCATCTATTATATCACTGAGTAACAAGAACTTGAATGTAGGAGAGCTCAAATAAGAAATGTCCTACACTGTTGGATAAAGTGATTCATTCCCTAAGTCTGCACAGTGTTCCTCTCTCACATGCCCACACAGCTACGTAGAGATATAGAATGTTCCCAACCCTTTTAGCAGTAGTGAATTCATTAGACACCGAATTTATTCTACTTTGTGACTGACCCAAGCACCCTTGGTTCCGGTTTATTATTTCTTTAATGACGCCAAATGTGAAGCTCATGCCCCCTCTACTGGCCAGCCTCATTTTATGATAAATGTCTTCCTAAATAGACATTCATCCACCCGTGTGAGGAAAGATAATTTTATGAGTATTTCTAGTGCCCTGAGGGTTTGTTTTTTTTTTTGAGAAGACAGTTGTCAGTGGGAAAGAAAGTATTTTTTTTTTTTGAGGAAGACAAAATGTCACCAAGAACCTGGCTTGTGGGCAGATGCCACATAAGTGAATTTGTACTAAAATTTGGGGGGAGTAATATTGGAGGTGTGGAAAGCAGCTTTAGAAGCAGCCTCTGCAGCCCTTGCTTTACAGCAAAAAAAAAATTTTAATTTTCTTCATCATCCAACTGAATGCATTAGGTACTCCCACAGTCTTATTAGATGTATCTCTTCTTTTTTTTCCTCCTGAAGGTTATGTTCTATTTTCCTTCCTGTGTTTATATGTCAAATCTATTCATAAGAATAAAATAAGGACCTCTGAGGGCAGAAATCACATTTAAGTTTCTCTTGGGTTCAGTCTCCAACTCTCAGTGTATATCATGTGGTAAATAACAATTTTGCTACTTAGCTACCATTCTCAAATTGCCACGTAAAAAACAGAAAATATCCTCTCCAGTAACCTAAAGAAATCCAAATTAAGGAGATAAAAGAAGACCCTGTCTATGCAGCAGAAAACTAGATATAGTATATTTACTCTTGTACCCATAATCACAATTTCACTGTAAACACTTCAGGATATGTTGATTCCAAGATGTTGAAATTCAGTGATCAGGTTCAAAAGACATCCGTTGAAATGATTTTGCTTTTCCTCTGCCTCTGAACCTCCATATTGGTAAACACCGCAGAGGGCTAAACAATATGGTTCTTTTACCCCTTTTGATTTAACCACCACTTACACTCAAAACCCTGAAAGTAATGCAGAAGCAGCTCAGTTTTGAGAAGGTAGGCAACAAACAGTGAGTTTCCGTGGGTGGTGATCCAGGCCTTGGCTTTATCAAGTCAGACATAATAATTGGAATCATTTGAATTGAGTTTGTGCCTCAGTTTTCTTATCTGTAAAATAGTAATAATCATAACTGCTTTATAGAACAACTTGCTGGGTAGGAGGATAATGTTAATTTATTGTTCCCAAGTCTTTTTCTTACTCTGCATGCTCTCTAGAGTGGTGAGGTTTGGGGACAGGTAGCCACATCCAGTCTTACTATTCCATTATGTATCTGTAGACTGAAGACTTTTTTTTTTTTTTTTTTGGTTTTTCTCCGGTACCGGGAACCAAACTCACGACCTTGCGCTTGCCAGGCAGGCGCTTTTTGCCGCTGAGCTAAATTCCCAGCCCCGACTGAAGACTTTTGACTGCCCTCAGGCTAGGACAGGTGAGCCTGCTCAGGCATTAGAGGTGCTCACATATCACAAACCACACACACACACACACACACACACACACACGCACACACACACTCGCAGAGTAATAAAGAGCACATGATCCTCTCTCTTACTTGAGCATTAACCACTGGTGCAGCATACACACTGAGCTGAACTGTCTTAACTAACTGTTCAGATGCCCAGGAAAACATTTTTCCAATCTCTTGCTTTGCATCTCAACACAGCAGGTAGCTGCATCTGGACGCTATTAAGATTTGTAGTTGATGCCATTTCCAAGGATGAGTCCTACACTACTTTGAAGTGTAGAAAGCTGTAGAATGATAAAAGGGCTTAGAGAGGAGGAAAGACAAACCAATCAATTCTTCATATCTTTTTCTTCAATAACATTGAATAGATTTTCCCATAAGTGTTGGTCTCCAATAGTGCTGAATGTACTTTTTCTTTTCTTTCTTTTTTTGCGTGTTCATGAATTAGGATGGTATTCAGCTCATGGTGGATGAAGAATATTTTGCAACATTAGATGGATTTACATTGCTCTTAAATTATATACACAAAGGTGTATTAGTCTGTGGAGGCTGCCATAACTACCCCAAACCAGGTGACTTATGTAACAAAAATTTATTTTCTCACAGTTGTAAAGGCTGAAAGTCCAAGATCAAGGTGTCAGCGGGGCTGGTTTCTCATAAGGCCTGTTTCTTTGGTTCGTAGATAGCACCTTCGCCATATGTCTTCACATGACCTTTTTCTGTGCACTATTGTATAGACTGTGCTCTGATTTCTCTTCCTCATGTAAAATGCCAGTTCCTTTCAATCACAGCTCCACCCTTCTGCCTCATTTTACTTTACTTACCCGCGGCTCCACATACAGTCACATCACATGGCAGAAGGAGATTCAACACATGAATTTTGGAGCCAGGAGTAATGGTTCATGCCTGTAATCCCAGCACTCAAGAGGCTGAAGCAGGAGAACTGGTGTGAGTTTGAGGTCAGCCTGAACTATGTAGCGAGACCCTGGTCTCAAAAATAAAAGAAAATGAAACAAATGAATTTTGGGACACAACTCAGTCTATAGCTAAAACATGACTGAGTGCACCAGCAACAGAAGGACAATACATTCTGAGTGAGAAATCATTTTATTTTCATAAACTACTAACGTTTAGTTAGAATTTTAAAAGTTAGATTTAAATGTTTAATTAATTAACTAATTAAAAAAATTTTTTTTGAGACAGGGTCTTGCTGTGTAGTCCAGACTGGCCTTGAACTCACTGTGTAGCCCAGACTGGCTTTGAACTGACCGCAATCATTCTGCCTCAGCCTCCCAAGTGCTGGGATTACAGGAGTGCGCCACCACACCCGGCTAAACTTTAAAATGTTGATATTTATTAAGTTTGATTTGTATTGTGCCTTTTAATTTTTTTTTGTAGTACTGGAGTTTAACCTTAGGGGCTTGAGCATGCTAGACAAGAACTCTACCACTGCACTATGTACCCAGGTCTAACTTTAATAAATCATTTTCAATATTTTAGAAGACATGTAGCTTTTTTGATGATATATAAAATAACTTAATTTTTTTTCAAATTAAAAAAAATTTTAAGACGGTCTCTATAAGTTGCCCAGACTGGCCTTGAACGTATGATCCTCCTGCCTCAGCCTCTTGAGTAGCTGGGGTTATAGATGTATACCTAAGCTGTATTAAACACATTTTTATGTTTGCATTGGTTTACATTTTTGATGAAAATATAATAATATTTTATGCTGTTTGGATATAGTTGCATTTAATTTTAATATTCTGTATAATTATTATTGATAAAACACAAATGATGTAAAAAACTTGATTGTAACAGGTTATTGATTTTGCTAATTTGAAACAGAACAGATTCTTCATAAATATTGGCTGAGTGAGCATATAAAATGATAATTTTTAAAATGGTAAATTGCTTTTAAGAGCATGAATTCTACCTGAGCAATAGGAATCTATTATACAAGTCATTTCCCAACTGGGATTTCTCAAATGGGGATATGAAAGGTATGTCATGATTAGGATGGGGAGGTCTTTCTCAGAGCCCTTGTTAAACATACTACATCTTTGCTGTATAAATTTTTCCTTTTTTTCCTTTCTTTCTCTTTCTAATATTTTATTTTTTTCTCTCTTTCTATTATTTTATTTTCTTGAGGGTCTTGCAGTATAGCTCAGTCTGGATTTGAACTCACTGTGTAGCCCAGGCTGGCCTTGAATTCACAGTGATCCTCCTGCCTCAGCCACCCACATGGGTACTTTTAAGCAAATTCACTGAACTTTTCCTCTCTTTTTTTTCTCCGTTGTAAAAATCAGAATTTTAGTAACTGAATGATCTCTAAGATTCTTGCTAATTCTAAACTTCTGGATTATTTTTGAACATTTTTCTTTAAAGTTTCCCTTTACTTTGACAATTCTCTAATACGCAAACTTAATTTGGTTCAAAAAGAACATAACCAGGTAGCTTTTAGGAACCTTCTTTGGGTCAGTAAGTTTCAAACTTCTCAAAATATAAGAATTTTACCTGTTGTTCTGATTTTGGATTGGAAATACTGCTATGAATGAATGATGAGTATTTAAATAATTCTCCTGGCTCTGTCACCTGAAAAAGCCTCAAAGTAAATACCAAACCATTAATAACAGTACCCACACCCCCAGACTGAGGTCTCCATGTGCTGGTTTTCTCTAAAAGTGATCAGTGAATAGTGGATACCATCGCGTGCACCAGATCTTCCTCAAGCCCCCAGCTGCTGGGAACACCGGCAGCTGTTAGCTGACTGCTCAGTCACAGGTGGGCATGGCTCCTAACCCGGTTCTCTGCCTCAGTACTTTTGATATTTTAGATCAGATATTTCTTTGTTGCTGGAGCCTGTCCTGTGCATTAGAAGATGTTTGGCAGAATTCTGGCTTTTACCTACTAGATACCAGTAGAACCCTGCTCCTGGCTGTGGCAACCAAAAATATCTCCAGGCATTATAAAATTGCTGCGATTGAGAACCACTGCCATAAAATGACAGGAGCCACCTCACCCAAGATCTCTCTCTCCCTACTCCATAGTTTGCATTCAATGACTGATTAATATGGATTATAAAGTTCAGGCTCTTTTGTCTCAACGCAGGATATCTTGCAGGACTAGGTCATCTCCAGCACTGTCTGTGGGCCGGTTGTGATTGTGCTGTGGTTTAACTCCTTCCTCTACCCAGTCCTGTTCTTGTCCCACCCCTACAGATGCTGACTCTAGAGGAAGTCCCCAGTAAATTTCTTGTATCTAAATATTCAACTCAATCTGTTTCCCGAGTGGACCCAACTTCAGACAGGGCTTGTTAGGAATATAGCTGATTCCATATTTGAAGTAGAAAATTTGCTAAATGAAGCCTGGATCATTCTGGGATAGCAGAAAAGAAGAAAGCTATCAAAGAATATCAGGGTCATGCCAGAAAGGATTCAGGCATCAATTTAGATAAACTCTCACTGTCCACAGATGCTTAAAAGTGAACATTTATAATAATCAATGATTGAGGATCATAACTCAATGGATTCATGCTTAAACACATGACATAAAGATTTTTAAAGTCTTTGGTCACTTAAGAGGATACAAGGAGGGGCTGGGGATTTAGCTCAGCGGCAAAGCGCCTGCCTGGCAAGCGCAAGGTCGTGAGTTCGGTTCCCGGTACTGGAGAAAAACCAAAAAAAAAAAAAAAAAAGAAGTTAGGTG
The DNA here is from genome assembly GCF_000276665.1 of Chinchilla lanigera. Lineage (NCBI taxonomy): Eukaryota > Metazoa > Chordata > Mammalia > Rodentia > Chinchillidae > Chinchilla > Chinchilla lanigera. The sequence goes on along the minus strand of NW_004955412.1, from coordinate 13,324,048 downwards.
GAGCGGAAGCTTCAGACACTGACAGCAAACCAGTCTT
>NW_004955412.1:13280326-13323911 GCF_000276665.1 Chinchilla lanigera | reverse complement strand
GGTTCCCGGTACTGGAGAAAAACCAAAAAAAAAAAAAAAAAAAAAAGAGGATACAAGGAGCTACCTCTTTATTTCACAAGCTGATAAATAAAATATCAAGAATTTTTTTTCTTTTCTATACTACTTATATCGAATAACCAGCTGATGAGAGGAAGTTAACTCAAGTTAATGAAGAAGAAATGATAGAAGCAGAATACTACCATTTTACAGTCCCCGAGGAGTTAATGACCTTAAGCAATGATTATCAATGGCTGGTAACAGCAGAAAAAGAAATATCCATATATGGTGGACCTTCTAACAACACCCCACAATATAGTGGGATGTACTTGTCTCCAGAGAAGTTTAGCAGGCAGTTCATAAGACTTCCCTCACTCTGGCATCATACGATCAGTTTAGGGATTCCTAAAACTGCACTTAGTTTTGAGAATTTGCTAGAGGGATTCTTAGAACTTATGGAAAGTTATTATACTCATGATTTGGGCTTATGAGAGTTAAAGGACATAGATTAAAAGTAGCCAAGGAAATAAGTACATTGGGCAGAACCCAGAAGAGTTGCAGAAATGATGTTTTGGTGTCTTCTTGTCATGGAGTGTGGACACCATTACTTTTCTGGCATTTGATGTGTGGAAGTACATACAGATTATTGCCAAGCAAGAAAACTCACTTGGGCTTTGGTATCCAGAGACTTTATGACTTGACTCTCTTCACCAACCCCTGTAGAAGTCAGCTGAACTAGTTGTGGTGGCCCACAGCTGTTATCCAGCACTCTGCTAGGCTGAGGCAGGAGGATCACAGGTTTGAGCCTGGGCAGTTGAGCAAGACCCTGTCTCAAAATAAAAATGAAGAAAAAAGGCTGGGGTTGTAACTTAGTACGAAGGCCCTGAATTCATTCTCTAGTGCAATAATAAATAAATAAAAAGTTTCATTGTACCTTATTTGGATCCTGATTCAAACAAAGAAGCTGAAAACTATTCATAAGAGAACTGGGAAAATGTGAACACTGATTGGATATTCGATTATGTTGAGAAATTCCTGTTAATTTTTGTATTGAGAATTGTAGAATTGTATTCTGGTCATGTTTAAAGAGCAAAGAGAGCTTTTATCTTTTAGAGATATTTATAAAAAATTTACAAGTAAAATGGCAGGCCTGGATTTGCTTCAAAATAACCTGGGAGGTGGGAGATTGGTAGTGTATGGGTTTTTGTATCCTCTATCATTTTTATTGTTTTTGTCTTGTTTTGTTTTTGTCTATGTTGCTGTTACTTGGTTATTCTTTAAATTCTCTTTAAAATAAAAAAAAGATTGGCCATATATGTGAAATCAGAAAGTGTAGCTTGTGTTATTAGTGATGAAGGGGAGAAAAATAAGGATTTAAAAACATTGATCTTCGTGTAACCAACCTTCTTCTAACAAGAAATAATCAGAAGTTATTTCTTAGCTGGCAGAGATTCCAGGTATCAATAAAATATACTTACCCTAAGCCTGAAAACCTGTGTGTGTGTGTGTGTGTGTGTGTGTGTGTGTGTGTGTGTGTTATGTGCTGCTGTAGTGCAGGTCTTGATGTTCCCCAAAAGTCCATGTCGAAGGCCCCTAGCCTGTGGCACTGTTGGGAAATGCTGGAACTTTCAGAAGGTGGGCTTCGTGGAAAGAAGTTACGTCACGGGAGCTGGCCCTTGAAATGGACGTTGGGAGCCTGGGCTTTTCCCCTCTCCCTCTTTGCTTCTCAACTACAATGGGGTGAACAGCTTTCTCTGCTATGCCCTTCCACCCTGACGTACTGCTGCAACAAAGGCCCCAGAGCAACAGGGTCTGCCCGTCATGACTTGGAACCTCTAAGGCTGAGTCAAAGTGAACATTTTCTCCTTGTAAGTTGCTTCTGTCAGGTATTTTGTTAGAGTAATGCAAAACTGAAGACAAGGTTAAACTTTTAAACAGAAGTCTACTTCTGAAAGGCATCAGTTCTAATACTTATGTACTACTGTAGAATAGCTTTTCACTCTCACCAAGACTCTTTTTTGTGTGTGTGTTAAGCCACTTAAGCTCCAATCTTGTCTCCTTTTAGAAAATTTTATGTTGGATTTTCGGAGTTTAAGTCCCAAATTCCAAATAATTAAACTGCTTTTTTTTTCTTTTAACAGTGAAACTCTCAGGTAGTAAGGAGACAATAGCAAGGATTCATTTTGTAAAAGGATGAATTCTGGCAATAGTTTGTTTTTTTGTTTTGTTTTTTGTTTTTTCCGGTACCAGGAATTGAACTCACGACCTCACGCTTGCCAGGCAGGCGCTGTGCCGCTGAGATAAATCCCTGGACTTCTGGCAATAGTTTGATGTACTTGATATTCTCTGTACTGTGAGAATTGTCAATGCCTTCATTGCCTTTATTATTTTACAACTCTCAAGGAAATTGTTGATTAGATTTACATAAAAGAGTTATGCAAAGTGTCTCATTTTTCTTCTTGTAGATACAATTATCATAATAAATTGAGCCAAGCCATTTTTTTAATAGTTCTTCTTCTTCTTTACAGTTGCTTTAACAATTAGTCAAAAGATAAGGAATGGAAATGTTCAAATGGGAAGGGGAACTAAGGTGGTGGGAGGGGGAAAAGAAGAAAGGGAAAAGAAAAAAATGATGAGAAAGGAGGAAAAAATGGAAACCAAACTTTTGTAAATAAGGAGGGGAAGAGGAGTTGCAAGAGGGGAGGGGAATGCGGAAAAAAAATCAAGGTACATCATGCACAGGTACAAATTCCTTATGATGAATGTGATCATTATGTCTGTCTAAAATGTATCAATAAGCTTAATTAATTAAAAAATAGATAAGGAATGGAGGCTTCTGCAAGTAACACCAAAAGAATCATAACTTCAGTCATCGCCTGAAGTAGATAAGTGGAATAGGTTCATGGGTACAGGTTCCTAGTTGTGTCAACCTTCCATCAATGTGATAGGTACCTGAGATAATCAACTTATAAAGAACAGTTTTATTTTGACTCACGGTTTTGGAGGTTCTAGTTCATGACAGATTGGCCCTGTTGCTGTTGAGCCTGTTGCTGCTGGGCCTGCGTTGAGGCGGAACATCATGGTGGAGAGTGCATGACAGAACAAAACCACTCACCTCAGCACCCAGAGTAAAAGAGGAAGGGGAAGGGCCTGGAGTCCCTCTGTCCCTTTTAAGGTCATACTGCCAGTGACCTGGAGACCTCTCAGTAATCTCCACCTCTTATACATACCCCTATCTCTCGATTGTGACTCCCTGGAGACCAGGCCTTTACCACATGGATCTTTTAGAGGACACTTACTCCAAACTCTAGCACCAGTATTAGCCGACACTATCTCAAAATTTCCAGGATTTTTTATTTAGTCCAAAAGCAGATGACTTTCTGATAATAGACGGTTAATTAAACAAAGAATAAAAATCAAGGATTATTTATGAATTAATGATTAATTGAGGACTGAAGTAAATGAATATGAAAAATCTACTTGTGATTAATCTTTTATATTCAATTGGACAAATAAGAACACTCCTTTTCATCGGGCGTGGTGGTGCACGCCTGTAATCCCAGCGCAAGGGAGGCTGAGGCAGGAGGATCATTGCAAGTTCGAGACCAGCCTAGGCTACAAAGTGAGCTTAAGGCCAGCCTGAACTGCACAGCGAGACTCTGTCTCAAAAAGACCAAAAAAAAAAAAAGCACTCCTTTTCTTTCTTCCTGGTCTATCATTAATTCTCAATTTAACGATCTAACTCCTCTACAAAAATGAACAAAATGCTCTTTAAATGGTATCTTATTGCAACTGATCTCTCAGAACTCAGGACAAACATCTACAAGATATATTAGATGAAAGTTAATAAATTAAGAAGAAGATGTAAGGAACATTTTGTGAAGAAAAGAATGACATATACAGACTGGCTTGTCTGTAAAGCTGCATATAACAGTGGTTCCTATTAAAGTGTCATTTATTTCTTCCCTTTACTTTTCGTGATCATATCATTATCGACATAGGTTCCATAGAAATCTATTTCTTTCCTATTGGGATATAATTGGAACAAAGAAAACTTGTGGTAGTGGCTGGGTCAGAAATGTCACATAAAAAAACAAATTTCATTTAATTAGACAGGATAAACTCACTATTAAGAAACAGGAACTGCTCTTTATATGTGGAAATAATGCCCACAAAATCCTTTTAATCTTTGTTTAATTAACCATCTATTATCAGAAAGTCATCTGCTTTTGGACTAAAACTTGCCAGAAAACTTGCCTTGTACCTGCTCTATGGCTAGGGAAATCTCAGCCATAAAAATCAGGGGATACTGATACCTGCTTCCTGGGCCAGGGATTTAGCTCAGTGGCACAGCGCCTGCCTGGCAAGCTGAGTTCAATTCCCAGTACCAAAAAACAAAAAAACAATATTGCTTCCTGCTAGAGCAGACACATTGACAGACTTGGGGGGACTCCAGTGATTAGTTACTGAGCAAAAGCTTGGTAGAGGTGAAATGGACATACTTTTCCCAGACTCATAAAGGGCAAGCTAATTAACAGCAATTCAAATCATCTGTGATACTAATGTGACCAAAGTATTACTAGAACTTTAGTAAGCCTCAAGTCATAAATTAATCCTCTGAGGCTTAGTATTACATGGCTTTAATTTGTTAAACCATGCTAAGGAAATCTTCAAATATTAATCAACATCTCTTGTGGCACCTGTGTAAATGAAACTGGTCAAACAGAAGAGAAAATCCACCAAGTTAATCACATGAGTCAGAAAATTTCTGAATAAACCCTTGCGGTCAAATACACGCTTCAAGTGCAGGACTGGCCAAAAGCAGCGGCTAAGAAACAGAAATATCTTGCTGCGCTATCATTTTGACTTATTGCATTGTGTACCATGGTGACAAAAACAAAACAAAACAAAAATCAAGAAAAACCCCTGTAAAACCAGCAAACACCTGGCATTCTCTCCCAAAAGGCGGAAACATGTTACCTAATGCTAATTTCTAAATGAAGACCCATACCTTTCTTGTAAGCTGCTCATAACTGGATGCAAGCAATTTTATTCGTGACTTTCATAATATTGATGTCTACAGATTGGTGATGACCTTTGCAGATGTGACAGTCATGTGAGGAAAATACTGACTATAGTCTCAGTGACTTGTGTTTTTTCTCAAGTCCCTGTTGTATATTTTGGAGACTGAGATTGTTCTGAAGTTGGTCTCTCTTGCAAAATAATAAAGTAACAATTCTTTCCTTAATTCTCTCTCTATTTATACTTGTTAGTTTTTGAGGCATTTATTCTTCTCTCTAATTTTGTACATACTCTTAAATTTCTTAATAAAAATTAAAGTAATATATGGCTACACAAAGTATCAAAGAGCTGTTATTAGCACTTTACTACAGAGACATAGGACTAACACTGCGCCTGGCTAAAACAGTTTTCTGTTTTAAAGCATATGCAGCTAGTAGAAATGACAATCACAAAGATGATTCTGGGGCCAAGGAAAGTTATCTTTTGTGGTTTTGAAGCTGGTATTTTCTGACCTCACTAATGAGGTTAGAATCCTCAGTATCAGATGGCTAGAGTTTCTGTATTATTTGCTATGTTTAGTGTGCATGTCAAAAATAGACCCAAAAGCTATAGCAACTGAAAAACATTTGTGAAAATAAGTATTTGAGAAACAAGTGCTGGTATTTGGCTGTAGTGTTGGCTTCTTCACCACTGTTACTGGTAGATCCAATTTATAATAAAGTCCGGCAGCATTTGTATTGCTTTTTACAATCCCGTATGAGCTTGTTTTGTAAAACCTCTCAGTACATTTGCACATTTTTGTTCCCTGGGAGGTTCCTTTGGATATGTTTGAGTCTGGTATCATCATTATTTATTATATGTTCCCTTGAAGTATAGGAAGAAAAGTTACATGTCACATTTTGTGATTTATATATTTAATGAATATTTTTGATCAACTGTGTACAAGGGATTGTTCTAGGAACTCTGGAAAGACATAATAATGAATCAGACATATAGATTATGATGTCCATTTGCTTTCAGTCCAATAGAAAAGACAAATTGTGGGTCAGCTATTGAGCTAGGCACTGCAGAGACAGAGGTGTACAAATGTCCCGACTTCATGTTTGTTACACATTTTTTTTTTTTTTTTTTGGTTTTTCTCCGGTACCGGGAACCAAACTCATGACCTTGCGCTTGCGAGGCAGGTGCTTTTGCCACTGAGCTAAATCCCCAGCCCCCATGTTTGTTGCACATTATCAAGACAAACAGGAGGAGGACTTCTAGAGAAGTAACCTTGGTGGTTTTTTTTTTTTTTTTTGGTCTTTTTGAGACAAGGTCTTGCTATATAGTTCAGGCTGGCCTTGAGCGCATATATGTAGCTTAGGCTGGTCTCGAACTCACAATGATCCTCCTGCCTCAGACTCCCGAAAAGTAACATTAAATGACAAACTTGAGTTAACCAGACAAAGCAGAATGGGGCAGCAGGTAAACCTTATGGAGTTGGCGCAGTAGATCTACATAGTGGCCCTGGAATGGAAAAGAGCCTGCGTCTAGTTTCTTTCTTTCTTTCTTTTTTTTTTTTTTTTTTGTGGTACCAGGGATCAAACTCACAACCTTGCACTTGCCTGGCAGGCGCTTATGCCACTGAGCTACATCCCCAGCCTGTGCATCTAGTTTCCTCGCATATATAGAAACTTGATCTTTCCTGCCTATCAGAGTGCTCTGGACTCTGGCATTAAACTCATGCTGGGGTTATATATAAGCTACAGTAGCAATTTATTAATATATAGTGAAATAAATGTCCTGCTGACTAGAGAACATGTGACCTGAATATTTCCTTCCCCACTGTTAGGTCTGTATGAGAAACGTTTTTATGTTTATGAGGATGCTTTGGCAGCCTTGTATCAGAACTTGAGGGTTAGTTGCATGACTCAGAGATACTTAGTTTCTAATTGCTACTGTGTACATCTTTGCAAAAGACAGGGAAGAGCTCAGTTTTGTCTTTTACATAGGATTGCAGGTATATAATGATCATCATATTCTTTTTATGCCTTCTCTGGTTTTTGTATTGGCCATTGGGTTCTGATCACTACATTTAATTTTAATTTTAATTTTTATTGAGGCAGGGTCTCACTATGTAGTTTATGATGACCTTGAACTCACTCTACTATGCAGTCTAGGCTGGCCTTGAACTCCCACTGATGCTCCTGCCTCAGCCTCCTGAGTGCTGGATTTATAGGTGTATTCCTCCATGCCCTGCTATTACATTTTACTTTTTTACATATTCAATCAATTGCCAAGCCTTATTAATTCTGCTTCTTTACTGTCTTTTGGATCTACTTCTCATTACCGTTGTCCTCATAATTCTTGCCTGTACTGTTGAAATAACCTTCTAAGTGGTTATATTTGTCCCAGTTTTACCCTCTCTCAATCTCTCCTCCATGGGCATGATGAACATTCTAAACTACAAACTGAATTATACAATGTCTCTCTTCACATCCTTGATGTCTCCCCATAGCCTTTGTGGTTGTATCAGTTAGGACCTTGATATAGAACAGAATTTGTCTCACATGGTTTAATGAAGAGACTTTAGTGAAAATATCATGTGCAGGTATATGGATAGGGTTAAGGAAGAAAACTATGACTGGGAAGGTATCTAGAGACCAGCAAAAGCAGTAAGCTGTTACCGCTCTAGAGCAGAGGGGGAAAAGAGAAGAAATCAAGTTACTGGATTACCACTGGCTGGAGGAAGGGTCAACTGATGGAACATTAGCTGTAGAGGATATTGATACAAAGGCCACAGAGAAGAAATACAATAACCTTCCCCATTTTCCTGCCCTCAGATGACCTGCTGGAGATTATCATTCCCCACATCACTGAGAAAATCAACTGGCAAGAGAGTTGGGTGGTGCATTCTGCAGGGGTTGTCCTGCTAGGCCATAGAGCAGGGCAGAAAATGGATCTGAATGGGGATTTGGTGAGATAAAGCAAAAGGATAAATAATGAGCAGAGGACAAAAGTCCAAAACTTTTAATCAGGTTTATGAATCCATTCATGATCTAACTTATTCTAGCCTCTCGGTCTTGTTGCTTCATCTCTATCCAATATTCTGAGCTTAGTCATGCTGATCTGCTTGAAATCCTGCATAAGTGCCATGTTATCATTTAGGGATCATCTCCTCTAGGAAGGAGGAGGTCTTATTGTAGCATTTTTGTAGTGTATTTCACTGGCTGTTAGTATGACTTTTTACTGCACTATATCTGCCACAAGGACTGTATCTCATTCATCATTTCATACCCTCAGAGTGAAGTACTGCAACTGTCTTATAGCATGTGCTCAAGACACTTTGTTGACTCACTACACATTAATACCATTTACACTGCCACAACAGAGTTCACCTGAAAATCACTCTCTTGTCTTGGAGACACTTTTTCAGCCACAAGTCATTGTCCATACATAGGTTGATTTCCATAGTTGAGTTCTCAAGTGGTCCCTTTAGTTTTAGATCCTGGAAGATATTCCACCGTTGTTCCACACACTGCCCATAGCTCTCAAAATATTGAGAGTTAAAAGAAGGCAGATAAAGGTAAAGAATTAAAGGTCTTTGAAAGAAGAGAGAGGCTTTAAGAAGCATGTTGGGCTGTGTCTAGATGTCCACTCAGAGCCTTCCTAGGAAAAATCACAGGTGGGGCTTTTTCGGAGGTGGCTGGATCTACAGTGTGTGATGCTGGGATTAAGGGTGTGTAACTATTGAATCACTCCACTGACTGGTTTAGCACCATCCTAATCCTAGTAGCCTACAATACAATATAAAAAGGGCAGGAAATGCTGTTAAGGTCCCCTCTCTTCCTTCCTTTGCTACCTTCTGCCCACCATGCAGTGTCTTTCCTCTGCAATGCTGTGCCACCCTGCCTTGGAGACATTGATTATGGACCAAAAGCTCTACAAACTGTGAGCCAAATAAACCTTTCCCCCTTTAACTTTTGGGGGTCAGGTATTTTGTCTCAGTAAGAGAAAAGTAACTAAGATACAGAGCACATGGCACTTAATTGAGGTTTGACACATGGGTGGAAGTCACCTTAGGATGTAGAGGAGGGGCATTCCAGACTGAGGACAAGGAACAAGCAAAGGCAGCAGTGGGGAAGGATGGGCCGGGTTTGTGTGAGCGCAGAGTCTTGAGGAGGATTAGCGGGTATGGGCAAGATTGGGTGTCGGGCAGATCTTGGAGACCACTGGATGCTGGGCTGAGCAATCTGAACTGGATTTTGTAGACAGAGTCAACCTAAATAACAAATATGGAGAGACTTTATAAAAAATGATTTTATTTCAGGATGAGCAGGAAATTTGCAAATCTGGGGTATGCCTGCTGTGATAGGTCATAGGCACATGTGGGGAGGCAAAGGTAGATGAAGGTTTGAAAGGTAGAATGAGGAAGGCGATGAAAGTTGTTTTCAGACAGTTCTCCTTGGCTACAAGGATGAGGGACAAGGGTGGCATCCGTCCAAGGTTGAATAGACAGTTGCTGGGCAGATGCCCTCACAGAAGTGCTTTTTTTTTTTTTTTTTAAATGAAAGGTTTCCGTAGCCTTTGTGCAAGGTTGTGGTTTTCAGAGAGTCCTTGTAATAGTTCTTATAATAAGTATGCATGTGTCAAAGCCCTCTGTTCAAGCCCTCAGACTCTGTTTTATTAGGGTTTGACATAAGTGACGCTATCTGATTTTCACAGCTTTCACATCGATGCACTGATTGTTTTAGATGACAGAAACACTCTCGGGAGATCTGTCAGTCTAGGAGAGGCATTTTTAACCTTACAAACAGCTGCCTTGTACACAGGACTAAGGTGATTGGCCTATAAGCCCACAGGGCAGGCTGGGCTGGTTTCTTGTCTCCTTCTTGTCTCCCCAGGCGTCTCCCTGCTCATAACCTTGGCAACGCCTCGCTGATGACGCACTTCCTGTGCGGCGGAGGCTTAGCACTCAGGTGATAATACAGACTTGTCCTTTTTGTGGGCATAAACCCAGAGAGGAGACATTCACCATTATATTTAGTAAAAGAGCAGGAAAATAGGACGTTATTTCAGTGAGGCCTCAGGAGGACAGATTGGTAGGAAGAAAGAGCAGACTCTAAGATGCTAAATGCAAATATTGGTTGTTAAGTGGCCCAGTGACCCTAAACAAGTCATTTTGAGCAAGCTCCTTCCTAGGGATAAAAGGGGGTGGGGGAGTGAGCTCTTCCAAAAGGGAAAGGCCAATTTCTTTGTTGAACAAAACAGTTTTTCAAAGTATAGGCTGATTAGTTGTGTTCTTGAGTAGAGCAATTGTCCAGAATGTAACTAGGAAGCATGATGCAGTATATGCCTAAATTTAAACTAATTTATTATGGTAAAAGACACATCGTTATTAATGCCCCTCTAGATACTCCACCTTGCTCCAAATACGTTCATTCCATTGTTTCTGCCACTTTCCAAACCAGTTCTGGAAGTCCTCTTTCCTGAGCGTCTTTGTGAGATGTGGTCAAAACTACAGTGAATGCGGCTGCTGAGTGCCATCCAGCGGAAAGGGAGACTTGTGAAAACACGGTGTGGTCTCACCTACTGTATTCACCTGCAACTTACTCACTGGCACCACGCAACTTACGGCTCTTTCCCAGGTCAAAATGACCATGAAAGGTAAACACTTTGAATTGATTCAGGACATAGAGGCAGCCATGACAATGTAACTGAAGACATGAAAGAGGACTTTCAGAATTGCTGCAGAAAGGGCAGGAACAGTGGGATAAGTGTGTTTCAAGTAAGGGAGTATTTTGAGGGGGAATTATTGGAAATGTGTTTTTTACCGTTATACATTTAAAATATTTCCAGCATTCACTATAGCTTTGATCATATCTTATATTTACATCAGATCTCTCCATCTACATGGAACACTGTGAAAAAAGTAACTATGCTTGCTTTTCTCTTTGTCTTATAATTTTATAGATATTAAGAAAAACTTTGATTTCTGTTAGGAGTATAGGTTGAATATTTCTAATGCAAAATAAGGAAAAGACACAAATTTGAAAGAGCAATTGGGAGAGTAGAAAGTTAATCCTGGTCGTACTTGCCAGGGAAGGTTTTTTCATTACATGTAACACATTTGTTGATTGCCAGCTAGGTACAAGGACCTGCTGTAAGATGTGGGGGTCTAAGGTTGAATGGAAGATGGTTCTTGTGATTAGGTATCCCATAGGAAAAACAATGAATTCTTTTTTTCCTCTTCTTTATACTAATATATTTTTATTAGTGCATGTTTGCAGTACATAACGATTATGTTTATTGTGGGGAGTTCGTACATGTACATAACACATCTGAATTCAATTCATTCCCCTTTTCCTCCCATTCCTCCCTGCTCCCTCCAACTTTTAACTCCTTCCCATAGGAAAAATCTCTGAATTCTATGGTGAGTTAGGCTGTGAATGATGCTATGATAAAGTAGAAGTTGAGGGATATGGGAGAAAACAAGGATGAGTGGGTGTCATATGAACTCAGGGAGGCTTCCACGATCAGATGTCTAATATGGTAGCATGTAATACAAACCACTGTTTCCTTACTTTCATGTGTACTCCCTAGCTCGATTGTGAGCACCTTTAGAGCAGGGTAGTACTTATCTTTGGACAGTTTTGGAGACATAGAAGATACTCAAAGAAATACATCAGAGAAAAAATGGTAGGAGCATTATGTGACAAAATACAATTTCTGTTGTGCTAATGTAAATATAAACACAAAATTATACAAATGGGAAAGAACAGTTGCATCCCCATTGTATCCACATTGGGATACACAGTTTGACTGTTTGTGAAATGATTTATAGAATATGCAACAAAACCACAAAGGCCCTCCTGGTTGGGTGATCTTGACTCATAAATAAAATTAATCTCAAACTGGGCATGGTGGAGGAGCATGCCTATAATCCCAGCACTTGGGAGGCTGAGGCAAGGAGGATCATTGAGAGTTCAAGACCAGCCTGGGCTACAAAGTGAGCTTAAGGCCAGCCTGAACTGCATAGAAAGACCCTGTCTCAAAAAGACAAAAAAAAAAATCTTTACCTTGTTGAGCAATATTATTATGAGGAATAAAAAAAGAGAAGTTTTGGGAAGTATTTGGCATAGAGTATGTTCTACATCAATTGATATTCTTTCTTGTTCAGTGTAACCCAGCCCTTGGCAGATGGTGGATCTTAAGTATATGTTTGATACACTAGTTCCAGTGCTCCTTCCAGACCAGTTTATTACTGCTTCCTAGGAAGAGAAACTCTGGAATTTCTGATTCTTTCTCCTTCACCCTCAGCAGAAGAACACCACCTCTCCATCAGCAAGAGGAAGATCTGCTATTCTTTTCCTCTTTCCCAATTTTTTATTTTTAAAAATTTCTTTTTTTTTTTTTTTTTTTTTCCTGGTACCGGGAATTGAACTCATGACCTTGTGCTTGCCAGGCAGGTGCTGTGCCACGGAGCTAAATCCCCAACCCTATTTTTAAAAATTTCTAATGAAAACTTTCAGACATGCATAAAAGCAGAGGAAATAATAGAAGAAACTTCCCTGTTTCTCTGACTTACTTGAGAAATTATCAATAGTTTGTTGATCTTGTTTCATTCTTCCTCTCACTGTTTGTTTTTTGAGACAGGGTCTCACTATGGAGTCAGGATGGTCTTATAGCCCAGGCTGGCCTTGGACTAGTAGTGATCCTGCTGCCTTAGCCCCCAGTCCTTCTTCAAATTTTTCTGTTTTGCTTTGTTTTGCTTTTTGGTACCGGGAATCGAACTCAGGACCATGCGCTTGCCAGGCAGGCACTTATGCCACTGAACTATATCCCTTCTTCAAATTTTTCTAATTGTCTAAATGTCTTTTTCTGATAGATTTGTTCAAATAAGGGTCCAAATGAGGACTTTATGTTTATAATTCCTTTCCATTAAAATTCCAATCCTGGAGCTGTAGCTTAATGGTAAAGCATGCACTTAGCTCTGGATTGAGTCCCTAGCACATTAAAAAAAATGCCCCATCCATCCTCAGGGTGGCGTCTGTCTTGGAGGCCATGTGTGTCATCAACCTAAGTGTGGGATACGTGAGCCACTCCCGTAAGTAATATTACCTCCTGTTTTCTCATTGCTGCACACGCAAAAAAGGCAGCTCCCAGACTGCCTAACTGCTGAAGCTCCTAGCTTATCTGCCAGGGCTGACTCTTTTCAACCTGTAGAAGGGAAGATTTGTGATGAGTGGTCTTCCAAATCCCGCAATTTGTAGTGCTGTGTATTCTAGGTCAATTTATTTGCATGCCTTATTCACTGTTTAGTGGGTTAGGGCTGGGGTAACATAGTGAGGGAGACATGTGGTATAGAGTGGAGGGTTTTGGGGAAAGTTCCTCAGCCTCAATCTTACCTAGCTGGTCTCAGTTTTTAACAAAAGTACTGTTACAAATTCTAAATCCTAGCAAAGGAAAATAAACAAATGACCACAAACCCCCTCTGTCACCTCTTTATTTCTGGCTTCTTTACATGCAAAGGAAAGGGGCTACACTGTGTGCACTGAGATGAGATGAAGGGGTCTTCTGGCTTATCATATCCAACCTTCCAAGCAGTAGGTAGAAAGAACCCACGAAGAACAGGCACTAACAACTACATTAGCTCCTTACAACACATGGTTCAGGGGCTGCGGATTTAGCTCAGCAACACAGTGCCTGCCTGGCAAGTACAAGGTCGTGAGTTTGATTCCCGGTACCGGAAAAAACAAACAAACAAAAAACAACAACAACAACAAAACGCACATGGTCCAATGATTCAAACTTACATCTGGGGCTTCCAAATCCTACCCCTGAGCTGGGAATCAGGGGATCTTCTCCACAAGCCCTTGAGAGAGTGAAGTCTTTACAGGAAACCCCTTCCCTATGACTTTCACGCCCACATCCTAGTTTTGCCCTGACTTGCTCCACAGAATGTCATAATTTTGTGGTGATTGTTAGGAGAACAATAGGTATAAATCCATGATAGCTGGAAAATGAACTGTAATTTACAGTAAAAACAGTATGGTCTTAGAACAATGAGACTGAAAGCATACAGACCTAATACTAGGTAATATTTAAGGCGCACTTACTATGTGCTATAATAGCTTGCTAAGACTGTCATAATAAAGTATCACAAGTGGGTGGGTTAAACAAAAGATATATATTTTGTCATAATTCTGGAAGCTAGAAGTCCAAGATCAAAGTGTCAACAGTGCTTTCTGAAGGTCATGAGACTATTTCACACCTGCTGCCTAGTTTCTGGTGGTTGCCAGGCAGGGTTTGGCGTTCCTTGGCTTATAGAAGTGTCACTTTGCTCTCTGCCTTCCCTTTCAATGGTATTCTCCCTGGGGGCATGACTATCCAAATGACCCCTTTTTATGAAAATACCAGCTATTGAATTAGGGTTCCAGCCCAATGATCTTCAGTAATATCTGTGTTTCTGAAAAGACCACATTTTCAGGTACTAGGGCCTAGGACTTTAGTAGATATATTTTCTGGGGAAGACGGTGTACACAGTTCAATCCCTAACGCATACCAAATGTGTTGCACATATTTTGTGATTTTCATTCTCACAGCAATGCTTTCAGGTGAGTAATGTTATCATCTTTTTGGGGATAAGAAACTGAGGGTTAAGGAACGAAATGGCTGGTTACACAGCCCAGTAAGAGGTAGAAATAAGACTTAGAACCTAGACCCTTTGATCCCAGAACCCAGGATTTTAACTACTTCATTATAGTGTCTTCTGTCTGCGTGCCTACTTCCCCTTCTCTTAATTGCCGGCGGGGTAGATAAAATTTGTATGGCATTCTAACACTGCCACCTGGTGGTGTAAATAAATAAAGTGGTCTTTAGCTTCCCGGCAGTTGTAGTAAGTGAAATGCTTACCGGCCTTGCTCTCCCTCCCAATACACCAATATTGTCCAGCAGCCATAAATTCTACTTGATCTTGCTTTAAACCACACACAGGGTCTATCAGCAGAAGACAGAGCAACACAAACTATGAACTTATGAAAGGTTATAGATATTGCTGATTAACATATGTTATTGATCATAGGAAATACTCAAGTACCTATTCAGTGAGGTAGTATATGTTTAATAGATTTATTATATTTTTTGAAATCTTATACCTGTTTTGCAAAATTTATTTCACTTGATGTTCTTATTCTGATGTCTCCCTCTTGTCACTATTTCTTTCTGTTGTTCAAATTCTGAAGTCAAAATAACTTAAGCTATCCTGCCTTGCGTAACCATGTATTGTTTTTTGAAGGAAAGAAGGGGCTGCACAGAATAATTTGCTTTGTTACTTCTCCACTTCTGCATGTGCAGTTTCCTATCCCTTCATTTGGTCCCTCTGTTTCCACTCTTAGGAATGTCTTCTTACATGATCACACATCATATGGGCAGGGCACATGCCATGATGTTAAAAAAAATCACACTGAAATAAAATAATTTCAGAGCTGAAAGACATTGTTTATCTAATCTAGATCACCTAACCTGCTTGTATTTTCACAGGGGAAGAATGGGACATCTTAGAGGAAAAGAACCTCTGACTTCACCTTTGCAAGGTGCTCATCGCAACATCCTGCCACCAGTAAGGCCAGGGGTTGGGAGCTGGGCCTGAGCCCAGGGCTAGGGTGTCAACTGACAGCTTTTGCCAAGGAGTGATTCACTTTTGTCTTAGATTGGAGTCTCTCAGAACCTCTCAAACAAAGCACCATGAAAAACTTGTGTATTGAGTTTAGATGCAAGGTGTACTGTAAGTAATATGTTACCAGTAATTAGAGTATCAGTATCTGCAAATGCTTTTCCTTAAAGAACTTCCAATTAAGAGAAAAATTATGAGTGTGGTCAAAAGAATATCTTCCACCTCCAAATCATCTGAAAGTAAGTTGTCAACCTAATGTCCCATCATCCCTTAATAGTATAATATGTTTCCTACAAACAAGGACATTCTCTTAGATAACCTCAGTACAACCGTTGAATCCAGGAAATTAGCAATGACACATTACTAATATTTAATCTTTAGATCCTGTTCTAATTTTACACCGCATTTGGATTATTCCTGCCACAGTGCACAATCAAATCACAAGGAAGTACTATACAAAAATAGATTTATGGGCATTCTACAAAATAACTAGCCTGAAAATAGGGACACTTGGTAAAATTGCTATTAATTTCCAATTTCATTGTACTATGGTCAGATAATATGCATGGGACAATTTCAGTTCCTTTGCATTTACTTAAACATGTTCTGTGGGTTAGTAGATGGTCTATTTTAGAGAACGTCTCATGTGCAGCTGAAAAGAATGTGTTTTCTGATGTTGTTGGGTGGAGCACTCTATAAACATCACCTAAGTCTATTTGTTCGCAAGTTTGGTTTAGTTCTGATTTTTTTTTTTTTTTTTGCTGATTTTTTGTCTCATTGATCTATCTCTATGTGATAGTGGGGAATTAAAGTCCCCATTACAATTGTATTAATGTTTATTAGATTTGTCATGTCTATTAGTATTTGTCTTATATAATTGGGTGCTCCTGTATTTGGTGCATCTATATTTATGATTGTTATCTCCTCCTCTCAAAGTTTTTCCCTAACAAGTATGTAGTGACCTTTTTGATCTCTTTTGATCATTCTTGAAGTTCATATTGTCTGCAAACAGAATAGCTACCCCTGCTTTTTTCTAAGTTCCAATTGCACAGAGTATTGTTTTCCACCCTTTGACTTTCAGTCTATGAATTTCCTTTTGTGTTTCTTGTGTATGGCATATTGTTGTATTTTGTCTCTTGATCCATTCTGCCAGTCTGTTTCTTTTGATTGGTGAGTTGAGGCCATTTACATATAACTGATATGTATTAGCTTATCTTCATCATGTTATTTCCTGTTGTTGGCTACCTACTTTTCCCTTCTGTTGAATTGCTTATCCTGCTTGCTGGTTTTTTTCTGCTGTTGTTCTTGAAATTGTGGTCATTTTTATCTCTGTCTAGAATATCCTTCAGTATCCTTTGTCGTGTTGGTTGGGTGGTTATGACTTTTTTCACTTGTTCTTTGTCATGGAAGTATCTCCTTTGTCCATTAATTTTGAAAAATAGTTTTGCAGGGTATATCGATCTGGGTTGAAAGTTTTCTTTCAAGACTTGAAATACTTCACTTGAAGCTTTTGTTGACTTGAGGGTTTGTGTGGAGCAGTCTGCCATGATTCTGATGAGCTTTCTTTTATTGGTAATCTGTTTCTTTTCTCTAACAGCTTTTAATATTTTGTTCTTGTGCTGAATTTCTGGGATCTTGATTATTATATGTCTGGGTGTAGATTTATTATGGTTATGGTTAGTTGGAGTTCTCTATGCCTCACTTACCTGTATATTAGATTCTTTTCCCATGCTTGGGAAATTTTCTGCTATTACTTCTGCAAGTATTTTTTCATGTCATTTGTGTTGACTCTCCTTTTTCATTGACACCAGTTCTTGTATTATTTTTCTTTGCATCATCTTGCAGCTGCTGAATTATTATTTTTTAGTCTTTTGTTATTTTCAAGAGATCTTTCATGGTTACTAGCTAAGAGCCTGCCTTCAAGGTCTGAAAGTCTGTCTTCAGTTTCATTCAAGAAGTTTTGCCAGCCTTCAATGAATTTTTAATTTCCTGGATATCTGTTTTAATCTGTTTCATGCATTCTATTTCTTTCCTATATTGATCATTCACAGTTTCCATCCTCTTCCTAGCATCATCTTTTTAAAAAAGCCTATCTCTATTCTAATGTGCTGAACAATTCCTTTACAAATGTTGATATTTCATTTTTTACCTGAGAGATTATTTCTGATCTGATTTCCTCTATATCCTCATGGATTTGTTTCTTTACTTCAGTTACTATTATTTCATAAATATCAGATGTGTCTTCCATTTTCCTCTATCTCATTGTCTCCTGGACTTATTCTGGGTGGGCTGGAGTTCTCAGGCTGCATTTTGCCTCTGCATCTTTTCATCTTCCCTTTCTAAAATTTTTATTTTATTTTTTGTGTTGATCCTTGTAAGTTTTTGTAGTAGGTAGCTTTATCATTGGTATCAAGGCCTCTCTAGGTAAGGTTTGTTATTCAGGGATGTTTTCTGTGTATAGGAAGTTCTTGGTTTGTGTCTGTCTCAAGATCCTACCTTTCCAATTAATTAAGAGTGAGTGTTGGTATCTGTTTGGCTCAGTCCCCAGCCTGTTAGTGCTGGGGTATGGTAAAGTTGTTACCCCAAAACTTCCCAGTATTGTTGCATAAGTGAGAACAACTTATCAAAACAGATATGATATCCTAGCTATGCTGTATAATTAGCAACAGCAATAGTATCAAGTACAGTTTAGAAACTAACAGTGATAACTATTAATTTTGCACCTTTAACCATAGGAGCAAAATCTACAATTACATTACAGAACCAATCATAAAGTGGGGGCTTGTATGCAAAGTGCTTGCCCTTGGTGGGGTGGTTTTACTCTGTGATGGTGAAATTTAAGAAAGATAGTAGATAAAACAAAGATAACTAAAAAGAAAGTAGAAGCCAGACCAGAGGACAAAGGATGATCATGCAATCTTTGGGAAACTAGAGAAGAAAGCAGAAGAGAAAGAATGAAGGAGTACACGAGAGATTTTCTGAAGTTGGTCTCTGGGTTTGGGGGATAGGATTAGATTTCTGTGGCTCATGTTCTCCCCAGCCATTTAGAAAGGAGAAAAAAAAAGGAAAAAGAAAAGAAAAAAGAAAAAGAAAAAGAAAAAGGAAAGCAAGAAAAAAACCAAACCAAAAGAAAAAAGAAAAAAGGGAAAAAGGGAAGCCCCATCTGCCTACTTCTATTCCATGTATCTTTGTTCCCAAGCACAATGCTAGTTCACCTAACTTACCACCTGTTGGCTCATATTGTTAATGTTGCTTCTGACAGTTTTGTGCTGCTGTTCATCCTGTGCACCTTGGCAGGGGGCCCTACTGTGTGACTGATGTTCCTGCTGGTCTCTGTGTCTTCCTGCACAGTTCACCTGGATCCCAGCAGTCACAATCGGAGGGGCCAGTCTCTTAAATGTGTTTCCTGTATACAGCATATCAATGGATTTTGCTTCTTGATCCATTCTGCCAGTCTGTGTCTTTTCATTAGGGAATTAAGATCACTCACATTCAAGTCACTGGAGGGTAGTTACTTATTCCTATTATTGAGTTATTTTCCTGTTGCTGATTTCTTTTTTTCCCCCTTCTTCTATACTCTGCCTAGTGTATTCATTCTATTAGACCAGTTAGCATTGTTAGCTTCATTGTCTCTTTCTCAGATATTCTTGAGAAATTTTTGGCATGCTGGTTTGGTGGTCATGAATTTCTTAAGCTGCTCTTTGTTATGAAAAGGCCTTATTTCCACATCTATTTTGAAATGTAGTTTTGTGGATATATAAATCTGGATTGGAAGTTGGTTTTTTTTAGTGCTTGAAGCAGTTCACTCTAAGCTCTGCTGGCTTTAAGGTGTGTATTGGGAAGTCTCCCGCAGTTCTAATTGGATTGCCTTTATAAGTGATTTGTTGTTTTTTTTTTCTAACAGCTTTTAAGATTCAGTCCTTGTTTTGGACTTCTGGCATGTTGACTGTGAAGTATTAGAGGGAGGTTCTTTTCTGATTGTGGCTATTTTGGATTCTATATGCCTCACTTATCTGTATGTTAAATTCCTTCCCCATAAAGTGGAACCTCAAGCTATGACTGGCCTGACACAAAAACAATTAGGGTTATCACTGAAATTTTCGTTTTAACTTATGTCCAAAGTCTTGAGTTATGACCTGAATGCTGGCTGCTTGCACTTCCAGATGGTCTCAGGTACAGATTTAACCCTTAAAGAGTTTTGGATGGAACATTACAACATCCTCTCCTGTATGAGGAGAAATCCTGACAAATGTCTCTCTGAGGAGATTTGCCTGTATAAAGGAGAGAGACTTTGAAGGCTGTGTAGTGAAGCCTCAGCCTTCAGTTGACAACTTGAGCTACAACCAGCTCTCAGGAATGAATTGAGCTCATAAGTCAAAGGTCCACTCTATTTGGAAAGTTTTCTGCTATTATTTTTTGTAAACACCTTTTTAAAATGTCATTTTTGCTGTCTCATTTTTCACTAATTCTAGTTAATCTTAGATTAGTCTTGGTGTCATCTAGAAACCATTTTATGGAACAATATTTCATGTTATCTTGTTTTTAAAGTATCTGTGGGTATAATATGGTCACCTACATCAGCCTTGTCTTCTAGTTCTGCCAATCTCTTCTCACATTGGTCACTTCTGTCGCCCATATTTTTCATAGAATTTTTAATCTACTGTATTTCTGTTTGGTACCTTTTCATTTCTTTGTTATTCTTTGCTAAACTGCTATTTATGTTTTGTATCATTTTGTTTAGCTAAGCTGACTTTTTATTAGTGTCTTCTCTACACTGGCTGGTCATGTTTTTCATTAAGTCAGTTACTTGTTTAGTTGTTTCTTCCTTGAGCTCACTGAGGACTTTTAAAAATCTCCTCTTTCATCATTTCAAATAATTTAACTGTGTGGCTTTTGATTTCCTCTTCCTCAATGTCATATGGACCAGCTTTGGTGGGGCTGGGAGTTTTGAAAGGCATTTTGTTGTCTTGTCATGTTTCTATTGCTTTGTTTGCTTTTATACTGAGGTTTGCAGGTTGATTATAGTGGTACTATGGAGACCATGTTAGCATCTGCTTTTTAGGGATGCACTCTGGTCATGGCTAACTATAGGCTTTTTGCCTCTATCCCAAGATCCAATCACCTCTGTTAATTTTGGAGGGAAGTCTCTAGTGTAATTGGCCCAGCACCCAGTTCTCTGTGAATGGACCACAGTATTGTTTGATACAATGGCATTAACAAAGATACTAGTATACACAGAAAATGGATTAATAGCAACAATGATGGCACCCTGGCAACAGCAATAAAACCAACAATAATGGCATCAAAGTCAAACTGGATATTGACATTTTAGAAGAAACAATAATGTGCTACTCTTACTCATAGAAAAAAGATTTATAATTACAGTAAAAACACTAAAATAAATGAAATGTTGACTGTCTTAGTTATTTTTCTCATCACTGAGACACAATACTCAATACCCACAAATTAAAAGAGAGGTTTATGTTAACTCATAGTAGAGGTTTCAGGCCATAGTCAGTTGGCTCCAAGGCAGAGTTGCATGGCAGAGGAGAAGCAGTCCATGGCAAGGCAGGTAGGAAGCAGCAGCCTGCCTTCCTTCTCTCCCTTTGTATTCTGTTCAGACTACAGGCCTATTAGTTGGTACCAGTCACACTCAAAGTGAGTCTTCAGTCTTCAGTAAATCTATTCAGCCACATCCAGAACTATGAGTTAAATCAGCTGACTAACCCACTTATCAGACACTCATAATCTGTATTCACACATCCTAGATCCAGCTACCTCCCAAAAGCCCCACCTATAGCACATGAGGCTTTGGGAGGACATCTTGATACCACCACTCTGGAACATGGTGCTCTGAGGCTCTCTTCTCAAAGTTTCACTTTTGCTATTTTGAGACTGCAAGGGATGAAGTCCTGCTGGTTCTTGTGATGTCCTAAGACCATCTTTTCTATTGTCCTCTGCAAAATAAGCTTTTTGTTGCTAACCAAGCTCTCTGTTCCATCTTTGCAGGCCACAACTTTACTGGAGCTTTCTTTCTGGCCAAACTGAAAACTTTTAAAATTATTCTGCTGGGATATTTGCTACGGATTCTCAATGTAGAACTGGCTAAAAGCCCCCAACAGTAGCCATACCACTGTCTCAATATTAGACTGGCTTGAAATTTCTTCTACCAGATGAATTAGTCTGTTGTCCTAGTTTCCCACAATGTTTCTGGACAGCAAACTGCAGACAAATTTTTGGCCAGAGCATAACACACATGACTTGGAGTCTGACTGCCAATGTGACCTTTGTCCCAACTGAAAATACTTGAGCCTGGTCTTCTCCAGCTGCATTCCAGTCAACATTCTGGTCTTCTGTGCCCTGACCAGAATCTCCCATCATGCTCACCTTACAGCATTCTAGGGCTGCTTCTTCAGCTGACATCTCCAAACCTTTTCAAACTCCTCTCAAGCCAGTTCCAAAGGCTTCTGAACCACATGGCCAGCATACGGTAGATATATACTAAATGCAACAGCTATACCTCTTTTAACAATAGAAAAGAATTCAACAGTAATAGCACACACTTAGGTATCTAAAGATGAATAAAGCTAAATGATTATATTAGAAAGAGAGAAAGTAGAGAATGAGACAATGAAAAAAGTAAAATTTGAAAAATTAAGGAATAAAAGAAAATTAATAGATTTAGATAAAAGCAACAGAGGGGGCCAGGATGTAGCTCAGTGGTGTAGCACCTGCCTGGCAAGCCTGAGGTCCTGAGTTTGATTCCCGGTACTCCCCCCAAAAAATCAACAGAGAAGGACAAACAAAAAGAAGAAAAAAGAAAAAGCAGAGCAAAAAATGGGAAAAGAATTTAAAAGAATAAATATCCCAATCTTACAAAAAAAAAAAGAAAACAATGAAAGCAAAGAAAAATAAGCCCCCTGCCCAATTCCTCTGTATTTTTGAATGAGTGGTTTCTTTCTAGGATCTGTAGCCTTGGAATCCAGCAAGTTATGGTTTTCTCCACTTACTTTTATGGGCTGTGGGTTTGTGAACTGCACCCACCCCTGGCACCTCTGTCTTTACACCCCAGACTGTGTCAACTGTCCAAGATGAGGCTGTCCTTGCTCAGACTGCTAGATGGAGAAAATAATCAGACCTCTGATCTCTGTGCTGGGTGTAGGTAGTGGGGCAGGGGTTCAAGGAGACCCCTGGACTTAATGCCTGCATTTTCAGATCCGGTCACCTCTGAAATCCTCGAGTCTTTCCTCTCACCATGAAGAACAGAGCGCCATATTCTTCCTGGTCTGAGTTTAAACTTCTCTTTTCATACCTAGAACTTCCTTCCCTGATAGAGAAAAACCTGGATTTCTGTATTCTGAGTATGCTTACCTATTTCATCAATCCTGCTGTATTCAGGTAACCTTCCCCTTCTTGCTCCAACACCATCCCTTGGGTGGACACCCTTCTCAAAGAACAACTTTCAGTAAACTTTCATGAACTTAAATTGTGATGTATCTCCTTTTCTCCACTAGAATGTATGAGAGGGGGTCTATCTGCATTATCTGCCACTAATGGCCTAGCACCTAGTATAGTTCTAAAAAGTAGATGTATTTAAAGTTTTTAGCATAAATGAATGAGAAAAACACGCTTTACAGCTATGTTGTTTAGAAAAGTGTATAATATGTAGCCCAATGTCTCCGAATCTCAGCCTGAAATGTGACTGCAGGGTACATCTAGCCCAGTGCTTGGCCCATGGTGGACTTTCAAAAATAGCTTACTGAGTGGACAAGCCCAAGAGATTACCTGATACATACATTTCAGCATTTCATCTGTCATGTTGCCATAGTGGGAGATGTTTGAAAACTACCATTTTAATTTGTTTTATCTTTTGTGGAGCTGGGACTTGAACTCGGGTCTTGCACATGCTGGACAAGTGCTATACCACTGAGCTACAACCCTAGGGGAACTTTTTCCTTTTCTTTCTTCCTGTCTTTCTCTCACTTACTCTCCCCTCAACTCTGTGTCCGTCCCCCTCACTGAGGATTGATCTGAGAGTACTCACATTGAGTTATCTCTCCCAGTCCTTTCTTATTTTTTGAGACCAAATCTCACTGAGCAGTTTAGTTGCCCGCATTGGGCTCAAACTTGCAATCTTTCTGCCTCAGTCTCCAATTTTAAAAAATGAAACAGGTTTACTAAATTCCCAAATGATACCAGCTTAATGAATAAGCTTGGCTTTAATTTGAACATAGCAGACATTTAACCATGTAGCAAATATTTGTTAAATAAGTGAAATGCTACTACTACTAGAGAGAGAAATGGAAACCTAGGCTAGTACATCCGAGAAAGAAAAAAGAAATTGAATAATTAAAATATGAGGTGCTGGGTGTGGTGGCACATACCTGTAATCCCAGCACTGGGGAGGCTAAGGCAAGATGATCACCATGAGTTTAAGGCCAGCCTGGTTGAAATAGTGAGTTCAAGGTCAGATTGAACTACACAGCAAGACTTATCTCAAAAAAAAAAAAAAAAAAGAAAAGAAAGAAAAAGAGAAAGAAGAAAAAAGGAGCGAAGACTGGCTAGATGCAAACACAGGAGATCTGTGGGTCCCAGCAGAGATAACACACTAATGACAAAGCATTGATGCTGATGATCAAAGAGTGTGCTCTAATTCTAAACTTGTTCCCTTTCCAGATTAAGGATGGGTCTTCAGTTTTAGTTTTATCAATATAATCAGAATCAACTGCTCACAATTCACCAGCTTCTGTTTACTTGTTACTACCATATGCTTCCTTCTTCTTAGGCAGCAGAAATTCTTTTCAAGTTACCTCCTCCACTCAGGAGTGCGAGAAACAAGTTCAGCAAACTTGTCAGCTGAAATATTTAGGCAGGTTGACATCAGCCTGAAAGATTCATTGTGCATACATTCAATACACACTGATTGCCTACTTGGCACAGTGCTGTCAAGGGTTGCATTAAGTACAAGGATGAGGTGCTGATGGTATTCTTGCCTTCATGGAGCTGGAGGTCTACAGAGGCCAGAGTTGTGGGGTACAGTGAAGGACTAAGAGATAGATTCTCCAGCCAGCATGTCTGAAGCAAAATGGGAACTTGGACATTTAAAAGAAAATGAATCTGTCTCTCAGCCCACACACTCACTGTTTTTTCTTTAAATGTTGTTATTCCACAAAATACCTTCAGGGCAGGCCGGAGTGATATTTTTGTTATCTACCTTGTTCCCTGCCCCGGTAGGGCAAATGGTTGGGCAGTAAATATGATCTACCGCTTTTGATATTGCCTCCCTTTAGTTTACAGCTCCATAAATGCAACTAGTTCTTGAACTGTTAAAAAATAAGATGTAAGAGGAAAGGTTAAAATGGTAAGATTATTAAGCTGATAGAGGGTGATTGGTAGTGATTTATTTATTTTTTTGTAGGTACCAGGAATTGAACTCGGAACCTTGCACTTTGACAGGCAGGTGCTTGGACCTCTGAGCTATATCCCTGGCCCAGCAGTGATTTAAATAATGGCTTTCAGGCCTTTAAAGTGTGCATGACTGGTGCTAGGCAAAGAAACCTCTCTGGATTTGAGACCGAAAGTATGTGAAATAGTCAAGTCCCTGAAACAAACATAGGATTATTTACTATAAGTTGTATGTCAATGCTGTAGTAAAACATGCAAACAGAACAATGTGCAGTGTCAGGGGTGGGAGTATAAATAAACCTAGGAAAAGAGACACATTCCATTTTTACTTTCAAAAGTATTGCCAAGTTTAGAGTCAGGAGAAAGAAAAAACAGTCTCCTGAGACCAGATGCAGAGAAAGGGATATAGAAACAGACTAACATTCTACTTCTTGCTTTTTACTCGATTTTATACTGTGAAAAAGGAAAAAAGAAACCCACATATGAGAATTGCTGATGTGTAGGCCATCCTGGGGCTACCAGACATGGGCTTTGAAAAGATTCTGTGGTTTCTGTCTCTTTGTGATTACACATGCTGCTCTATAGAGCAAAGAAAACAGAACCTAGAGATCGGTTTTTGAAGTGCCACAGCCACAGCCTTTATCCTTGCCAGTTAAAGCAATGAAAAAGTAACTAAGACACGGGGTGTAAAATGCAGGTTATTTTCTTGGGCCTCAGGACTCTCCCTTGGGAGTCAGAAGTAACCAACTGACTGGCATTTATTGAGACACTACTACATGCCCGACCCTGGCCAACGTGGTTTCTCATAAGGCTGAGTGAGAACCTGGGGTAAGGGATACAGGCAGAACTTGGGGATCCAGTGGGATGATGGGGATCACATGCTCACCCCAGGACTTGACCTGAGCTTTTCCACAGACCTCCTATTTCCTATAGAAAGTAGGAAAATTTTGCTCCTCATGTCTTTCCCACTCTTGCCAGTCCAGTTTTTCTCCCATGTATCCTAGTAGCCATATATTTCATTTTCCACCCATCCAGACTCCTTGCTCCTTCCCCTTTGGTCGGGAGAGAACTCATAAATGTCATTGGTCACAAATCCACTCTCTGCACTGGCCAGAGTGACAAACCCACTTTCTGAAGCGTTCACAGCCATGTTGTCATAGTCACAAGACATGTCATCGGGAGTGGCTTCTCCTGAATGCACCCGGAATGAAATATTCTTCAGGTCTGGCCGGGGCTCAGCTAAGTCAGCTTCACTTTGTTTTCTTATGACGTTGTAAACTTCTAGATCTGGGCTGTTTTCTTGGTAAGGAGAGGGCCAGATGGTGTGTTGCTCCTTTGTGCGAAGGTCTGGCTGCTCCCGTCTTCTAGGAGGAAAGGAAACCAAGGCTGAGTGTTTGAGACCAGGTGACAGGCCATCCCCATGCTTCCCCCTGAGGCAGGAGGAATTAACTCCAAGCAGTCACTAACCTATAGGAGCTGAGCTACATAACCTGCTGCTACTGCTTTGAGGTGGTGGGGGTGGGGAGAAACAAACTAGAGAAGCGTTAGTTCAGAGCAACTGTGTATGTGTCATTTACAGCTGCCAGAGTGTTATGGCTTCTATCTAGCTGTCCCCTCAAAGCCTCAAGTGGAGCTTTTCAAAAATGGCTGGATCTAGGCTGTGTGAAGGTGGAT
The DNA here is from genome assembly GCF_000276665.1 of Chinchilla lanigera. Taxonomy (NCBI): domain Eukaryota; kingdom Metazoa; phylum Chordata; class Mammalia; order Rodentia; family Chinchillidae; genus Chinchilla; species Chinchilla lanigera. Next base: position 13,297,159 of record NW_004955412.1, on the reverse strand, counting down.
TGAGGGTGTGATACTAGGATTAAGGATGTGTGATGCTAGATTAGTCCTCTAATTGGATTATTGTAGTTCTGGGTGGTAGTGGGAAGCCCCAACCTGGGTGTAGGTGGCACCACCCCAAGGGCTTGTAGTCTGGATGGGATGAGAAGGAAAGGGAAAATGTACAATAGATTCTGTGAAATGGGAAGAAATTGTTCACAAGGAAAAAGGAACTAGGATGGGCGAAAGGGGAAAGGTCAGTAGGGAAAAGGGAAAAAATGCAAGTCAGTCATACTATTAGTGTCTCTTAGGTCATTAAACAGGATGGTTTGAGCTAATATGGATTGGATAAATTTTCATATCTTATATGCTGAGCAACTACTTTAAAGATAGCAACATTTAATGTATTATTGTTATTCTCCAGTTATTTTGTTATGCAATTTTGTTGTACCTTTTTCCCATAAAGTAAAATAAAAAAGAAAGGGAGCCTTGCTGCTCGCTACCTCCTGGCTACTGTGCCATGGATTGCTTCTCCTCTGTGATGCCGCTCTGCCACGCCACCCTGCCTTGGAGCCAGCTGACTATGGAATGAAACCTCTGTACACTGTAACCTGAACTAAATCTTTGTCTTACTTTATGGGTGTCAGGTATTTTGTCCCAGCAATGAAAAAGTAACTAAGACACGGGGTGTAAAATGCAGGTTATTTTCTTGGGCCTCAGGATTTGTCAGTGTCTAGGAATAGAACTGGATATTAAAAAAACACTACATTTTAAAAGACCCATTTTTAAGTGAGATTTAGTATGTCCTTCCATTATGAATATTGGCAGTAAACTGAGCAGTTGACTTTATCACCAACAGAAATCATAGATATTTTCATATCACATCAATTATTAGAGTTACCTTGAAATATTTTTTTTTGGTTTTTGGTTTTTCTCCGGTACCGGGAACCGAACTCACGACCTTGCGCTTGCCAGGCAGGCGCTTTGCCGCTGAGCTAAATCCCCAGCCCCCTCCTTGAAATATTTTACCTTCATCTCTACATCTAGGTTACACTAATTATTCCTACCACTAAATAAGGAAGCATTTGTATTATTATATTCATACATTTAGTTTTGGAAGTATTTTGCTAAACCACAGAACAGTGTAACTGTTTCCTCTTCAACCTAGTATATTTCCTTTTACATATTTAAAAATATCATTTCAAGAAGAGGTCCATAGTCTTCCCCAGACTGTTGCAGGGGTCTGTGGCCCAAGTCAAGGTTAAAAACCCCTGGGATAGATTGATTCTGGTTTGAGTTATACCATGCCCAAATCTTGGTGAGGAAATAAATAGAACAAGGAAGGGAAATCGAGAACAAACTGTAAAAGTAGGCTATTGGAAATTACACTTGCAATTTTTGAACTTAATTCTATTTTTAGAGTCAAAGAAAATAACTAATAAAATGATCATAATAACAGCTAATATTTCAAAGTGCTTACTATATGCCTATTGCATGTGTTCACTGCTTTATTACAATAATCTTTTAAGGAAGTTATGAAATAAAATAGGTTCTAACTGGAATCTTACTAATTCACCCAAATTGGTCACCAAAGAGAGGCAGAACTTCAACTGGGTCTAGTTTTCCTGTTGTGGAATGGGAATACTCTAGGCTTCTTCTGTGTATACCGTGATGACGGGGACTAAAAAGGTGACTGAGAACAGTTCTGTGTACCTGAAGAATGGGGGCACATGATCTTGACCATAAACAGAGGTCTAGGTTACGTACTGTAGAAGTTTTGTCATTATCTACTGTTCTGTACTCCATTAAAAGAAAAGTCAATTACAAGTAATTTGGCTTTTTCCTTTTGAATGAAATGCTCACTTTCAGATCCTTCCAGAATGCTTTGGAACAATCACTTTTCCTATAACACGATGGTCATTCCTTACTCAGTCAACTTTAGAACAAGGACACTTTTGCTGAGTGACACACGGATACAAAGGAAATGAATAACCCACTTCCATCCTTGAAGTGGTTTACACCCTTCCACACACACAAAAATAGACTGTGAGTTCACACTCTTAATCACAAGTAAGCACAAGTGCTTAGCATTTCTGAGTTCCCTGAGGACATCAGAGAATGTACTCTCAGATGTGTCGTGGTCATTCTCTTAAACTGCCATGATTTTTAACAAAGTAAACAGGGCAAATCTTTTTGTACCGGATACACAGGTGTAAGCCTGGGAGTGAAGGTTTTACTCACCTCTTTCTATAGATCCAAACCCAGCACATTACTGCGGTCACCACAAGGAGGAAGAGAGGGATGCTGGGGATTAGGATGTAGGCTAGATTCAAGGGAGCTCCTGAAAAGCAAAGCAGCACATTGCCAGCACTGGTAATTTTTTTTTTTTTTTCTTTTTTGGTGGGAGTGTGTGTTTCAAATCTTAAAAAGCACAGTAAATACAAGGGTTTCCAAAGAATGTATTCCTAGGAAACAGTCACAGTTACTCAAAAAGTCTTCCAGTTTCTGCCTATTCTGGTATCCTAAAAAATAATGCAAATACATTTACATTTTGGGGTCTCTTGCCAATATTGAAAGGGCACTTTTGACAATTAAAGATAAATTTACAGAGAGGAGATTCTCTATGCAGCATTCCTTGGCAGACAGGAGCTGTGGGGGCAGTGTGATGCCTTTGCCTGGCAGTTCGCAGTGTGGGGGGAGTGCTGGCAGAGAAAAGGCAATGAGCCTGAAATCTCAGTATCATTACCATGGAAGAGAAGGTTATTAGAATGCAAAGCCTTCCCAACAGTTCTGACTGTGGCCAGCTGGACTCAGTTGAGCCCATGAACAGTGACTGTGAAGACCACTTAGCATCTGCTTTTCTGAACCTTTTAGTCTTTTAAGACTGCCAGAGATCAATCCCTCAGGGGGATTTGAAAGGAATCAAGGATTGAAAACTAACCACCTCTTCCTTTGCTGATCCAAGATTCCCACCATACCAAGGCTGTTGCTTTTATTTTTTCCTCTGAGGCTACAAATCTGACACCCATCAGAAAACAGAAAACACACTCCCAAATCCACTTTGAATATCCCTATAATAACAACCAACAGTCGGGATGCCACCCACCTTTGCCCAGCCCTGCTCTTTTTTTCAAGGTATTTTTCACACATTATAACTACTGTATAATAAAAAATCTGGACCATTTCACTGACGGGTCCTGAGAGGGAGGTTCTAAATCCTTGGAGTTTTCCAAGTTCAGGATTGGCTTTGTTATGCACGAACCCCTCGGTGGTACCAGAGTTCATTGAAGGAGGTGTCTCAGGATGGGGGCTGACCACACCAGGAAGAGCCACCATGTGATTATAAGGTGGGAGCTTTGAGCTGGGTGGTATCATCCTGACCTTTGCAGACTGAACTGTAACCACATGACCAACCTTCAGATCAGTCATGCTGATGTAATGAAAGCCCAAACAAAACCTCTGGACCCCAAAGCCCAGCGGAGCTTCCTGGTTAGTGTGATTTTATAGAAGACACAGAAGATCTCTATTTAGAACCCTCCCAGACCTCCTCCTATGTGTCTTAACTTAGTTGTTCTGGACTGGCATCTTATATAACAAAATACATAAATACAGGGTTTTTCTGAATTTTGTGAATTGTTCCAGTGAATTACCAAACTTGAGAGGGGGGTTATCGGCTCCTCCTTGGATTTGGATCCACATACTTGGGGTGCAGGTGGCCTGAGGACCCTCAAATTTGTGGCTGATATCTAAAGTGAGGGCAGTTGTGGGTTGTGCCTTTCAGCCGTGGGGTCTGTGTTAATTTGGGTGGTCAGTGTCAGAACTGAATTATATATTCTGTTTTACTTTATGAACACAGTAATCCTCTCAATAGGTAAGAGCAATATCATTACTTCCACTATGAAAGTGATAAAGATGAGGTACAGAGAAATTAAGTGGTTTTTTTAACAGTTGCTCACTGACAAAAACCTAAATTTCCCTCTTGACACTTTGGATGAGAGTGAGGTTGCAAGTCCATTAGCACTCTAATTTACCACTCCATTTGTTTTTTTGTTTTTGTTTTTTTGGTTTTTCTCCAGTACCGGTGATTGAACTCACGACCTTGAACTTGCCGGGCAGGCACTATGCCGCTGGGCTAAATCCCCAGCCCTTTACCACTCCACTTTTCTTTTACCTTTTACGATGTAACATTTTAAGTGTTTTTGTCCACTTCCTCCACTTGTTTCCTAGGTGAATATGAATCACAGGTGTTATGCAGCAGAGCTTGGCTTTTTCTGCTCTCATTTCTTTGTATCTACTCTCTCAGTCCCCACTTGATCCCATTCCCTGTGACTCATGGGTGTCCCAAGGCTCTGTCTTCACACAGATCTTCCGCCATCTGTCTAGTCTGATTTCCCTAACTGTGGTAGGATAGCTCCATATGCAAGTTACAATGATGAAGCCTAAAATGTAATAGTGTTTTCAAAGTCACACTTGTCTAATTTCACGTTTAAGGAATTGCAAGAAAGAACAAAGTAGGGAATACAAACATGGGTAATCTGTGATCGATGGAATCCCATTGTGTGTTTTTTCCAGGTAAGTTCTGTACATACCTTTGTTTTCTTTAAATGTTTCCTTGGCATCTTCTTTCTGGGTTTCTTTGGGAAGAACAGGTGTTGCTGGCTCTGTTCCCTCACCTGGAGAGAGACATACAGACTCGACAGTGTGGCGAAAGCCACTGAAACCCAGCTATACTGTTAGGTCTTGTCAAGTTCGAAGTGGGATGCAAAACATGCAGTGGCAATTTGACCAATGACATTTATAAAGATAGAAATATAAATGGTTGAATTTGATGCTACAGAGGTTTGTCTTCATCTTCTTGGTGAGATCCTTGCTGCCCAGGATCAGACAACAAAACAACCACCAAGAAGTTGTAAACCATATAAAATACTAAAGTGCTAAGGGGAAAACCAGTGACTCACCGCCAGGACCATAAATAATCAGTGTGGCTCACTTCTTGTCTTATTAAACTGTTCCCTTCATATGCAATTGTTCCCTTCATATGTCACTAATAATCAAAAGTAACATTCCAAGATGAGCTTGTAACTGTTGATTTTCAGTTTTGAGAGATGAATATAATAACAGCAAGTAAGAATAAAGAAGTAGTTGCTATGGCTGGTTGTGGTGTAGAACCAAATTGTCTTGGTTGACACAGTGGCCTTTCTGTTGAATAATCTGGTTGTAAATCCATTAAGTGAGTGTATAAACAGCTACATTAACCCAAATCTTAAATAACAGCCTTACCTCCAGGCCTTGTAGAAGGAGCTGTTGGTTTTTCTACAGCAGGAAAAAAAAATGAAAATAATAACTAGATTTTTTCTTCATCTGCATAAAATTAGATTATCACATCCATTTCCAATAAACTATTTATTGTCACCAGATTATTTACTGTACCAGATACCAAGGGCTAACGAGTTAGATCAAAAGAATTACTTCTGCATAAGATTAACCTACCTCTCAGTTTTAATTTGGTGCCTTTTTTTAAAAAGGGGTTAAAATTTACACATGTGAATCTTCAAATATACACAAAAATAGAAAGTCTGCTGTAATGCACCCTTATACACTGTTAAGCAGCTTCCATGCTATCAATGTAGTTAACACAGTTTCAACAATATCTCCTACTCCCTGTCTACACGAGTCCTGCATGGTTTTAAAGCAATTCAAGATTATTTTATCAATGCATAGTGGGGGTGTATTAGAGAGGAACAAACGCTGATTTCCAAGCATTAAAAATAGCTGAGGGACTGCGCAACACAAAGGCAGAGAGATGTGATCAGCTCTGAGTTATTTTAAATACTTCCAAGAGCCTCAGGAAAGTGAGAATGCAGACAACCCAGGCCAAGTTTTCTCCCTTTGATTGACTGCTTGTCTTGACAGCAAGTCTCTTATATCAATCAGATACCATGGGGTTCATAGGAATAGGGTTCATAAGGGTGCGATTTTATTTTATTTTATTTTATTTTTTTTTTTCCGGTACCAGGGATTGAACTCATGACCTTGCACTTGCTGGGCAGGCGCTGTGCTGCTGAGCTAAATCCCCAGCCCCTAAGGGTGAGATTTTAGAAATCACATTCCCAAGACCCAGATGTCAAATCTATTCTGGTTTCATTCAGAAACTTTTAATTATCAGGGAAATATGAGAGAGAGAGAGAAAGAGAGAGAGAGAGCGAGAGAAAATAGAGGCGATGCAAATATATTTACATAATTCAAAAAAAGCCACATTTGTATAGCACAACAACTCTTGATAATCTCCTACCTCTTTTGTCTGTAACTCACTATTATTTGTCTATTTGTTTTCCTGAGAAACTATTTTGTAGATAATAATATGTAAAACGATAACCATTGATAATTTCCTACCATTTTGTCTGTAATATGCTAAGTCCCTCCTATTATTATGTTATCCTTGTTTTACTCTTTAAAATAAAAAAATTTTTAAAAAAAGCCACATCTGTAGTGCCTACTATATGAAAAAAATGATTCTAAGTGATTTATAAGAACAAATTAAATTTTGATAACAGCCTTATGAGGGAGCTTCACTATTATTCTGGTTTTGTACTTGAGGAAACCAAAATATAGGGAGATTGAATAATTTGTAAATTCAAGGCTAGTAAGTAACTGAACTGGGATTTCAACCAAGTAAATTCTTTTTTTGGTTTTTTTTTCTGGTACAGGAACTGAACTCACGACCTTGAGCTTGCCAGGCAGGCGCTGTGCCACTGAGCTAAATCCCCAGCCCCTCAACCAAGTAAATTCAAATAAGATTAGACTAGGAAGGAGACAGAATGAAAATAGTAAGCAGACATAACTGTGTTAGGTAGTGGAGAAAAAAATAATCTTGGCCATCTAAGGAGCTTATATTCTACAGAATGAACAAAAATGTGGATGTATAAGGTACTACTTAATATTAATTTCATATTACATTAATATACATAATATAGCCAATAACATTTCATGTTCTACTTATGTAGTTATCTTTCCAAAGTGCAGAAACGCAGTAAGCATAGCCCAAGCTTGCGACATTTCCATCAATCCCAGCACATTCATCGTCTGAGCTTCTGATTATTTTTTTGTCTGATTTTCCCTAAATATTCTTGTGCCTTTAGCATACCTCAGAAACAACCAAGTGTTCAGCTCTGGCTAGCACGCCACCTACTCCACAGGGCCACATGCTTGAATTAGTTTTGGGAATAATATCATTCACCCAGTCCCATCTCATCCTGTGGGAACCACGGAAGTAATCTTCCCCTAGCCCGTGAAATGGATGTTTCCAGACTGAGCACCAGCCATGTCCCTGTTTCCAGGGACAAACCTGGAAACAGGCAGTTAAAGCACTGTGTGAGGAGAAGCACCTATTGTAGTTTTGAGGGGTCCTGAAATCCTTCCAAAAGAAATTATCTTTTTAACTTTCTATTTTGAAATAATTTTAGGTTTATGAAAATTTGCAGGAACAGTACAGAGAATTCTCATGTGTCATTCACCTTCTCATTTTACCACATTTCTGTATCTATCAACTTATCGCTGCATCTTACATACATGCATGTATTTATATACATATATGTACACACACACACACATATTACATTTTTCCAGAGTAATGTGCAGACATCGTACCTCTTTATTCCTAAATACTTAGTCCATATTTAAGAAGGGACAGGTGCATTTTCTGTATAACCACAATAGAATGAAATCAACATTGATATATTATCTAATCTACAGACCTTATTCATATTCTGCCAATTCTCCTGATAATGTCACTTATAGAAAATCATCATCTTCACTGTCACCACCTCTACCACCATCATGATCTAGGATCCAACCAAGGATAACTTGCTGCACTTAGCTTTTAACTGACATTCAACTTGAACCTGAAGGGTGAGATGAGTTGACTGGGAAGTGCAGGAAACAGCAGTGAAGAGCTCTTGGGGGAACGACACTGGGTGCAGAGGTGTTGCAGTAGAACGGGGAGAGGAATAGTGGTGTTGAGAACTGAGGGCAGAGAAGGAGGCAAGGGTCTGATCATGCCGACCCTTTCCTTGCAATGCTAAATTGTATGAATTATCCTGAGGATAAGTGGTTACATAAAAGCAGTGTGTTAGTTCTTCTCTGCATACCCACCTCCCTCCACTGGATCTGTGCTCTGTGTCCTGGGAGGCTGATCTCTATGCACTACGTTACTGGGAACCCCTTGTCCTTTGTTTCCTGAGTTAGTCGATGGGAGGCAAAAGCAAATCAGAGGGTACGAAGAAAGAAAGGTCACTGTATTTATTCTTCACGACCTTCCAGGTCAGCGTGGTTGGCCTGGAGCTACGTTCTGTTAGATACTTTGCCATCTCCTGTTCTTTGCCTACACTTCTGAAAATACGCTTTTTATTATATTCTCCTTATTAAACTCTTTGAGTGTATCATCTTTTTCTGTCCAGAACTCAGCCTAAATAATGCAGGCAATGGCAAATGTAATAAAGAGTATGATTTTCTTTGCACAAAGGTATCAAGTTGAAAAAAAATAAAAGGCTATTGAAGCAAATTTCAAAATCTCTTACTTCAAAAAACATTCAAGAAGTACACACATTTAAACCAGCAAGCTAACAGAATACAGTTTAACAAAAGTGATGGGAAACTAGTTTGTAACAAGTGTTCTGCTCTCCCTGCTTTAGGAAGGTGACCTGTTAACTGACCCAGTCTGTTTTTACAAGCTCCTGCCTGGGACAACTTTGATTGGGAAGGCCAGGTCACTGAAGAAAATAGTTCACCTGATGGTATAAGAGGGGAAAAAAACATTTTTCAGTAGCAAAAATTGCCCCCAAGCATAGTCCAATTGAAACAATTTTAAAATGACAGTGTTACTTAGACTCAAACTAGATATAACTAGTCACTCTAGTACTATCAGGAAAGAAGGCAGAATTGAGGCCAAGCAGTTGGCTTCAGGGAAGTGAGAAACTTTAGGGATGGACTGAATCAGCTGAAGTTTAAATCTAAGTCCATTATAATAAAGGAGTCTGGGAAACCTCAGCAGAGTGAGACTGGCTTATAGCCAGTTCGAAACCCTTACAGACCTAGAAGCAAATCCAGATTGATTTTGCAAGGCATACACAAAGGAAGTGGTCTGGGGAGCTTCAGCTTGTTCATCAAAGCGTCTGCCATCTCTGCCTAGTGCCAGTGAAGCTGACATACTTTATCGTTTGCCCCTTCTGGTCATTGTTGTGTTTCCTTAAATTCCCAGAAAATAATCTCACATGGCTGTTGGAGAATTTGTAGAACAATGGTCAGGTTATTCCAAACTCCTGTAACCAACTTCACTTGTGGAACAAGTAAGAATTCATGTTTTTCCATGAAGATAGCTCTTTCTTTTAAGTCTTGCTTTATCATACTGATATTACATTCTTTCTTTTTTTTAATCCCCTTTCCTAGCATCTAGCATTGCTTTGCTAAAATTACTCTTGAGCGAGGAAGTGTCACTGCATGTCTCTTTACAAGAATTCTCAAAGTTTAATGATGCTGGCATTTGTAACAAGCTTTCTCGGTGACCACACAACCTATTCTTGGCACTAACAATTACTTATAAAAGGAGAGAGGAGGTTGAACATTTAGTCACATAGCCTGGGACAGGATTCATTACCGTCAGAGTATTTGCAAATGAAATTGTTTTTCATGTTGCATCGGTCATCATTCCACTGGAACATGTAGGGGCCCCCGAGGCCAGCAGGTGCTGATGGCTGGTGGTACATGACCACGCAGATCTCGCTGCCACAGGAGGGCTCATCCACATACCAGTTCCTGTAGGAAAAGGATCAAGAATGGAGGCGACTGGAGAAACATATGCCAAGGCTTTCAAGTCTTGGTTTTCCCATCAGGTTCCATTGAGTTGTGAACACAAGATTCTACTTCAGAGCACAAGGAGGGTGGATGAGAATTGAATCACTGCCAGTATGCACAACAACATGCTTTATAATATAAACATCACAATCAGTCATCTGACATTTGAGACATCTTTACAGGGAGGAATATATTACCTTATGATGTCTCCAGAGTAGTTATGATAAAAAGCAGCTAGTAGGGGTAGCTGGCTGATATTATTTCTGTTTTGCTTTCTGCTAGTTGGGTTTTGCTCCTCTTTTCTAAAGATCAGATGCACTGAAGAGACATGATGTATCTCATGCAGAACATGCCCTGCTTCCATCTCTTCTGCCTTTTAACAGCTGCAACTGCCTTCCCAGCCTTGGAGGTAGATGGAAAGTTCAGGCATCTGAGCAAAATATCCCAAGACATGGAGGCCGTCAAAGTAGGTGAGGGGATGGGAAAAGGCAGGAGGGCCATTTTTTAAAGCCATTTCCACTTGATCAGTCTGATAAACCCTTCAGCCTGCCCTGCCAGATGTCTCATCTTTGCTCTCTGAATAGGTGCATTCATAGCCTTAGCTCCACTTTTCAGAGGTACCTGGAATTAAATGGTGCTGCCACATAGCTGGGTATATGGGTGGCAGGTTAAAGCTTTGGATCCTATAGGACAGTGGTGGCAAACCTATGGCATGCATGCCACAGCAGGCCTGCAGAGCCATCTCTACTGGAACACGAGCCAAGTCACCCCAGTAGCCAAGCACTGGGTAACAGTTACTGTTTTTTCTAAACTAAAACTTCAGCCTTCAGTTTTAATTGCAGTGTTGGCACTTTACGATAAATAAGTGGGTTTGGGGTTGCAGTTTGGGCACTCGGTCTCTAAAAGGCTCACCGTCACTGCCATAGGAAGTCTAAATCTGTAAGCATCTACACCACGTGTTACTCCAGGCCAGGCTTTGTGGTCTTTCTGGCTTCTCATCTGAGCTGTTTTTCTCCAGGGCTGGCATTTTGCCCTGAAACCCAGACTATTTAGCTGGGCCCTGCTGCTTTGTCTCACTCTTGTCAGATCTCCTCCTAAGCAAAAAGACAGCTAAAAGAAAGGTCCCTTGGAAACACTAAGTATGGCTCAGTCCTGTGTTGTAGTCAGCCAAATGGAGAACCATTTGCTGTACCCACCGAGTATTTCCGGAATAGCTAAGCCTGGAATGAGCACTTCGTGGACGTTATGCCTGGACAGCTGGGGACATGATGTAGGCTGAGCTTTGCACCTCATTAATTACCTCCAGCCCATTTTCTAACTCCATTGACCCTCCCCACTGACTTATGGATTTATGTTATTTAGTCTCAAAGATAGATGGAATGTTATGGCTGGTGCATACTTTTTGCACTTGAGCCAGTTTTCAGGCTCAGAACTCACTGACAGAGGGAGAGCCCAGGTGCTCGAGAGGAAACACTCCGTAACACTGTGGCAGGTGCATATGATAACAATTTCTCTTATCTTTTCTCCAAAGGAGCCTCTGAGCATTTACTCATAACCATACCCTGGAGAAGCGGCTATATCCAAATATTATAATGAATGTTTGACACAGGGTCTAAGGTGATGTTGATACTCAGGCTGGAAGTGTCATCAGAGCTACTTATGAGAGTAGGAGCTGTTGGTGTCAGATATTAAATAGAGAATCAGCTCATAATAGCACCCAGCCAGTAGTCATTGTCCCACTCCCCAAATACAGGAATTGAATAGACCTATTTGATAGTTGGTGCAGTTTTGCATTGGCTCCTTAGCCTATTGTAGTGGAGGCCAAGTGGAAGCTTCTTAAATTACACTTCTCCCCTCCCCATCCAAGGTACTAAGTAAAACATATCTTATTCAGGGGAAGATGGTAGAAAATAATTAAGACCTGGAGAACGCGGGACATTGTTCTCCATCATATCTCTGTATAATTCACTAGTGTGACTCCTGCAAAAATCAGGCAGATCTTATGGATAATAACAGAGTAGCACACACTCAACCTAGTAGAATCCCTGATTGTAGTTGCTGTGTCATATATAGTACGTTGGGTATTTAGTATGCAGAATCTGGTGAATGCAATTTTTTTCTGTCTGTATCAGAAAGAGAATAACAGTATGCATTCATAGAGAATGAATAACAGTATACCCTCATGGCCTTGCCTCAGGGCTATATCGATTTTTCTCACTTGTATCATACTATGGTGTGAAGAGGCCTGGATTTCTAGGCATCCTCTGTAAAAGGACACTGTTCCACTATATTGCTGACATCATGCCAATTGGGCCAGATGAGCAAGAATTAGAACAATGGATGCCTCAGCAAGGCTCACATGCTTCCAAGGCTTGAAGGTAAGTCCTATGAATATTCAGGGAACTTCTACTTCATTAAAATGTATATGTGTCCAGTGATCTAGAGAATACTATAACATCCCTTTTGAATTAAAGAACAAACTATTACATCATACAATAACTTGAAAAAGGAGCACAGTACTTGGCAGGTCACTTGAGGTTCTAGGAGCAGCATATTTCTCACATGGGAATACTACTGCGGCCCAGGATCAGCTGACATGAAATCTGGTCAGCTTGGAGTGAGATGCAATGCAGAAAAGGACTGTGAAACTGGTTTTGGGTGTGTGCAAGCAGGCTTACTACTTGGCCCATATGATCCAGCGGACCCTATTATGAGAAAAGCTAGTGATGCAGAAAACAATGTCATATAGAACCCATGGCATGCCTCAATGAAAGAATCATGATGTAGGGTTCTGGAGCAAGGCCGTATCATCTGTAGCTGAGAACTAGTCACCTTTAAAAAACTCATGGTTTTCTACTAAGTAAGGCGCATCAAACAAGAGATGGTGCAGCCCAACCTGCCTGTAATGAGTTACATGATGTCAAACAAACCTTATCATAAGATGGAAGAGGTCTATCTAGGACCAAAGGGCACTGTATGGTCAGGGAGAGCAGATTATCTTGGTATCTACTGTTGCTGTACCAGAGCTTTTCCCTCAGCTCACACCTGTAGTGCCTGGAAGAGTCCCTTATGACTAGCAGATGCAGAATTTGTTTCACGGTGGGGCCAGGCTAAGCAATGATGAACAAGCTGCAGTGGACAGTAGCTGCACTGCATCTCTGCTCAGAGGTGGCCTTGAAAGATTGTGGTAAGTGAACACCTTTTCACTGGCCAGAGTTTTAGTTGATGCATTTGGTTAACCACTTGCATGGAAATAGCAGTTATTGGAAGTTAGACCTATACTGACTGAGCCAACTTATGATAAAGTTTGTTTAACATCATGTAACTCAGGGGGAAGGTAAGTAGCATGGCCAGCTGATCAAAGGAAGAGGCCTGAAAGACTGGGGATAAGGAAGTCCTGGGTAGAATGATGCGCAGAGACACATGGGAATGTACGTAAAATGAAAAATTGTATGTCACATGCAAGCCTCACCAGGGAGCATCTATCATAGTAGTGCCACTGAACAGCCAGGGAGGTAAAATGATTCTGATAGGTGATGCCGGCCGTCCTGATAGCAGCCATTCCAGCTACCTTAGTACTAGACAATAGATATAAGTAGACTAATCATGGTGGGAGGGGGATGGAGTTTATGCATGGGGGTAACAGATTGGCTCCTGACCACCAACACTGATCTGGCCACTAAGACTGCGAAATGTCCAGAAGCAGAGAACCAGTGCTCCATCTCTGACGGAGCACAAGCACTTGAGGAGAGCAACATGGCCAGTTAACTACACTGGAACCCTGAAAGGGCCAATGACTCATTTTGGTAGGAACAGATACACAGTCTGGGCATGGGTTTGCCTTTCCTGCCACAGGGCCTTTCTCAGCACTGCTATCCAAAGTATTTAACCTATCAGAACAGGATTATAAATAACGTCTCATCAGACAAAAAGAACCGGTGATGCTAGGCTTTACCCTCCTGACCAGAACACTGCTCATCAGTCTGGCCCAAGTCAAAGCTGAGCTCACTACCTGCACCACCCTGCTCTGGTCAGGGGCTGTGACTATATCCTGGTTTCTGCCTGGCTCATATTCTCCCCTTCCCCATGGATCTGGCACCACGGACCTAGCTGTCTCTTCTGAGTTATGCTATGAGAACCAGCTGCTGTGGGTTCTACACACTTACCTAAATTTTGACGTGCTGCCATCAGTCCAAGCATAAAGGTCCTGGCAGGCTGTACTATTGCTTTGTTTCTCTTCATGCCTTCTGAGCCCAATCCAGAAATCACCATCAGATGCCAAAAGGTTTTCAATGAACATTTGTATCAGTCTCTGCTCGTCTTCAGACTCGATGCTGACGAGCTGGCCCCCATCCCTCTTGCAGGCTTCTTTGGCTTCCTCAAAGTCAAGTCTTCGAGAAGCATCATGGAAGTGAATGACTTTATAACAAGGCCTCTGTGTCCCTCCCCGGCAGACCAGCTGCCCTACAGAACAAAGAAGGCAACCTGTTTCAATGTCCACAAAAAGTATACCAGGAAGGGGGTGATCCTATCCCTGGACAGCAATTCTGATTACTCATCAGCGGACTGTTAGCATGTGAGTTAGGGTTTCCAGAGAAAATGAACACTCTACTCAGCATAGAGATGCAGTGATTTAAACTCCGATGTCCATACTGTCTAAGGGCACCATGTTTTGCTTTTTCTGTTACAAATTCTTGTAAAGCAGACATCACTGTCTTAAAAGAGAAGCTGATGAATATTGATGGTTTCACATAAGGCACACAAATAACACTTTTAAGCCATGAGAGAGTCTCAGGGGATTAGTGTGTCTGGAAGTAGTTATCTTTGTTAAGTGGTTCCTTCAGATAAGAGAGGCGTTCTAAAGTCAGGTACGAATTCCTCTACCTATGAAACAGGACTAATTTGCTCAATCTCTCAGGTGAGCAGAAGCTAATAGCATTCGATGTACAGAATTTCCTGCTACTGATGGTTCTCTGACTCAAAGACAACAGCTAAGTCTTACTCTCCTTTCCCGTAGTAAGGGCTTTATATTTACATACTACCTTATCTCATTTAAACCTCATACCCAACCTCTGATGTAAACATTGTTTATGCCCCATCTTACAGTTGAGAAAAACAAGACTTAGAGTAACCAAGTAATTTGGCTAAGGTCAAATTATTAGCTATCAGCAGCACTGTCCAAGCCAGAACACGGATCTGATGTCAAAGTCATGAGCTATATACACTTCTGGCTTCCCATGCCATCCTGAATTTAGTTTGCACTGGGAGTCTATGTAATGTGTCTCATCTGATTGATACCTGAAGGGCTGAAAATTATTGCAGAAAAAAGGAACAGGATTTTACTGAGAAGCTAGTAACGAAAACTATCAGTATATGCCATTCTACTTTGTGTCTGGGAGGTTAAAGGCTTGCTACAACTGCTATCTTAGTCTCAGTGGTCATTCTTCTGTTCTTCTTGTTTTTTTTTTTTTTTTTCCCATTTTCATTCATTACTCCTTTGTTCAGTCATCATTTATTGAGCTAGGTGCTGAGAATACAGAAACAAATGCCAGTTCTTACACCAGCGGAGCCCACAGCGTATTTCTGCATCTAAATGCACAAAATGAAAACCACATTTCAACAAGGAGAGTAGTCTCCTGGCAATGAGAGAGCCGAGCTGTGGGCTGTGGGGGTGAACTGCTACCACAGAGTGAGGGGTGAAGGATTTTAGTTTGGGAATCTCTTTCCAGAACTTCTGGCACGTTCTCATTTTCCAAACTTGTTTTACAGCAGTGGAAGAAGCCAAATAGCTTTTACTAGTCCCAATACTGTCCAGCATACAGGGCAAAAGGCCACACAGACAGTAAACTACTTTATGGGAAAGAGCACATACAGATGATCCAGAGAGCTCCAGTGAATTTTTATTTTCTATGTCTTCTCTCATCACATTGATAAAGAAATTCTCAAAAAGCAACAAATTGGAAGAGCCTTGGACCTTTCCCCTTTCCTGCCATTTTTTAAAAAAGATATTGTTGCTAAATGGAGCAACTCTAACTGGAGGGGTCCACCGGCAAATTGGGGGGGTTCAAAAGGAAAAGAACGTTCTCACCAAGAGATGTTCCAGAGACTGTGGCTGAGGGGTGGCCAGGGGCTGGGGCTGGGTGAGCCAAGATTCTGTGATTCCTTAAAGGTGGCTTCAAAATCAGTAGAGAAAAGGCAAAGGCCTGCCTGGTGACTAGCATAACACAAGCTGGAGTTGAATTCACTGGCAGCCCTCGTTTTTCCACGCCAGATTGTCAAGGGGAAACATAACACCTTAGTCGGGCTTCCTGTATGGTCCAGTCTGGCCACACATTGCGAGTCTGCAGTGAATGCCAGAGACAGCCAGAGCTGGAAGGAGGCCGAGAGCCCATCTGGTTCCCCTGCCTTCAGGAAGTGTCTTTCTCCTCATCTGCAGGAAGGGGAAGGGTGGGCGGGCCTTCTGCCCCCTACCACCAAGCACCAAGCTTAGCAGCCCAAGGCCAAGCAGCTCAGTTAGGAGCTGCCCCATACCCCACCCCGCCGCCGTCCTGAGACCAACTTTAGATTCCTCAAAGCAGCCTACAGCGGGGATGCCCGGGTGGAGGAAGTTCCTACTCTTCTCGGTCTCTCCGATAGAGCTGTGGGCTGCCAGAGAGGGGGACCCGGGGAAAGGGCGCGGATACTTCCCCTCCACATGCAGAACAACTGAAAGAGGCAAGAAGCCAGGTCACAGTACCTCCGCTAGGGTCCGAGTCCGAGGCTGATGACAGGAAAGGAGGAAGGAAGCAGACAGAGTCACTGCGCGGAGTCAGGCGGGGCGCGTCCCGCGCTCGCCAGGCTGCTTTCGCGATCCCTAAGCGCTTTCCTTTCGCCGCGGGAGCCGGCCATCCTCCCCCAGGGGCAGCGGGGGTAGCAGGCGGGGTGCAGCTCCCCGCCGCCGCCTGCGTGGCCGGCTCCCCGGGCGAGCGGCGCACGGGGGTGGGTTGGGGAGCCTGCGCCCCGAGGGGG
>NW_004955412.1:13257070-13279747 GCF_000276665.1 Chinchilla lanigera | reverse complement strand
GGGTGGGGAAGGCGCGGAGTCCGCCGGTCGCCCCTCCGCCCCTGGGGACGTCACGGCGGGGAGGGCAGCGCCGCGGGCAGGCCCGCCCCCGACGGTCTCCTCCCGCGCCTTCGGCGCCAGACACCGCGGCCGGAGCGCTCCCCGCTCCTCTGAGCTTTCTGGGGAGATCCCGCGTTTGCATAGGGCGCGAGGCGGAGGAGGAAAATCCCAGGACGGCCTCTCTGATCGAGCAAGAGGCGCTCAGTGTGGTGAAAACCAGTGCCTTGCCCCTGTTCTCCAGGGTCTGAGCCTGTGGGCCACAGGGACAGGGAAGTCATGTGCCTACCTACGGTTCAGTAGGCCGCGGCCCCAGCGCTCAGGGCTCCCCCGGGAAAGGAAATGTCTGCATGGAGAGCAAGAGCTCATGCGGGTTGTGTGTCTATTTGCCATGAAAGTTAGAGGACATGGCATGGATAATGTCCCCGAAAGGGGACTGAGTCGGAGTTGTGGGTGAAAGGAGAGTGACCTCTAATGACAGAGGTCAAGGAATGTATTCACATCTCAGCAAGAAAACAATTCTGCTTTTTGTTTTTTTTTTTTTTTTTTTTTGGTTTTGGTTTTTCTCCGGTACCGGGAACCGAACTCACGACCTTGCGCTTGTCAGGCAGGCGCTTTTTGCCGCTGAGCTAAATCCCCAGCCCCCAATTCTGCTTTTTGAAGGGCACATGATGGGAGGCGGGGGTGGGGGCTGTGGAATTCATGCTCTGACTGGGGACAGAGGAAGGTGACCCCTCTGGGAAAGAATGATTGAACTCCCTCTGGAAAGACACTTCTAACCAATCTCGCCCGCAATGTATGCTCCCTCTTCTAACCTCCCACAATCATTGAGTTTTACATTGGGTTCTTATAGTGTAAACAACATATTTTCAAATATATTCAAATAACACAGCAAGCCTATTATTCAGACGAGATCGGACACGTTCAGGGTGGTATGGCCATGGACAAACCTATTCAAAGCCTAAGGCACAAAATAGCAGAAGGTGAACCTAGGTTCCTCATTTTTTCATCCACACAGTGCTGTGGGGAAGCATAGGGGAAGCTTTTTTAGCTGGGCCAGGAACTTCTGCATTTTGGTCTTAGTTTGCTGTTGCTTAGGTATTCATGCTGCTTTTCATAACAGCAAAGACAACACCTAAGACTTGGAGCCACTGAAGCTCAGGGCCCTGCAGACAGGCCTGGTCTGACGCTCAACAGGGGAAGCTGCAACTGCAGAAAACAGGAACATTAGTAGGATGAGGACTGACCTTTATGGTAAGTTCATTTATAGCTCTTCTCTGAGTCCTGATCACAATATCTCACATCCCACACAATTCTCTGTAGAGAGTCTTAGTTATGGAAACAATCGAAGAGAGAATAGTTATGCTGGAAAGAAACATTGAAGTGGCATCTGATGTTCTGCTTCAAATTCTGTTTTTCTTATTTAATATCTGTGTGGTCTTTGGCAAGTTTTTGCCTCTTTAAGTCTCATTTGACTTGCAGTAATATTAATAGTTTTCTTAAGAGTTTTGTGAGGGTTGGGTAAGGCAAATATGAATGTAAATGTGCAGCTGGCTGGCATCTAATGTCATCTAAAAGGATTAATTTCCAACATTACAACATCTAGTACAATTTACACTATTGCTTTGGTCCAAATAATTAGATAGAATTTAAATTGATACCCTGACTTTAGTCCAGATTGACTTTTTTAGGGTATGCAATCAACCAATCTTGGTAGACCTCAGTAATGATCCAAATTCTTCACACCTCACACCTCCCTGTACACACACTCCTTTTTTTTTTTTTTTTTTTTTTGGTTTTTCTCTGGTACCAGGAACCGAACTCACGACCTTGCGCTTGCCAGGCAGGCGCTTTTGCCTCAGAGCTAAAGCCCCAGCCCCCTGTACACACACTCTTTACCATGATTTTGCCGCTCCACTTACTAAAGAGGTCCAGAGTGTATTTTCCTATCCTTTGTGTTTGACCATATGCTTGACTTCTTTGGCCAACAAAATGAGCCACACAGAAAAGGCCTCATGTGTTTTCGTATTTATCTTCCATCTCTGAGAGAAGCATGCCTCAGATATTTCACTAGTTTGTGAATATCCCAAGGAGGACGGCTCGTGGAAGGTAGCTGCCTAAATTGACAGATTGACAGTATGACAGAGCTGCACCAGGTATTGTAGCCTGAAGCAGAGCCCACCTGACACACAGATGTATGAGCAATCATAAGTGATGTTTTAGACCCCTTTGTCATGTAGTATTGTGACAATAGTGAATGATTACACCTGGAAATGTGTGGAGGTGTTACTAGCAGAGGGCTTGTTGCCAAGAAAGCTCACAAAGAGGTATTTTTTGAGTTGGGGGTAAAAATTACCTTGGGTCAGGGTCTGATGCTTAGTTTGACAAGCTCAACCTTAACTAATAGACTATAGGTTGGGTGTCCTTATAAAAAAGCTAGGGACCAGAAGTATTTTCTCTTAGATTTTAGAATACTTGCATATACATAAGGAGATATTTTAGGGATAGGACCCAAGTCCAAATGCAAAATTTATTTATGTTTCATATATACCTTTCACACAGAGCCTGCCTGAGGGTAATTGTATACAATATACAATATTTGACTGCATTCCTCACGTGAGGTCATACGTAAAAATTTCTGCTTGTGATCCTCATGTTTGTGCTCAGAAAGTTTTGGATTTTGGAACATTTTTTATTTCATATTTTTGGATTAGGGATGCTCAAGGTGTAATATATATATGCACACTGCGAGATATAATCACCAGATAAACTGATATTTGTGTTGGCCTGTTGGAAACATACTCTTCTTTGGACAGGAAAAAATTTCTCAGCAGGCATGGAATCACAACAAAAGGAATTGTTTATGAGGAACTGGAGAAAATTTAGGCTTTGCTAACCTGTTCATCTTTACAATAAAGATCTGTTTGATAAATATATCAACTTGACAGGATACCTTTTATTCCTGATAGTGTTAGGCTGGGCTTGCCAGTTTATAACTTTTAAAATGTTACTTTTCTAGGTCTGATTGTCTTCCTTTTGTTCCAAATACTTTTCTGCAAATAATAATGTGCTAGAATCCTATAGCTGACCCATTCTCTATTTCTTTTGCTGATAGTGTCCTTACATTTTGAGTAGGCAGATCCATTTTCACCCCATCTAGAGATTTTTTTCCAGCTTCCTTTGCAGCTGGCAAGGCCTTGTGATCAGGGTCTGACCAACAGGTCACACCCTCCTCTGTTGGCAATGTGGATTACAGCTGCGTCTTATGGAGGTGAGGTTATGCCCAGGAGTCTCAGTGAAGGAGGACAGTAAAGTGAATGGAGGTTCTCAAGTAGAACTTCAAACACGGAAGAGCAACATGTAAGTAGTAGGTGTGTCACTGTTAGTGGGTGTGCCGCTGGACAGAGTGGATGGGACGAATACTTAACCTTCTTTTTCCCAGTATGTACCAGTGGGACTAACCCTTGAAAGTGAGGCATTTGGGCAATGGAATTACATACCTGTGTGTAAAATGTAGGCATAGTAGGCCATTTATTTCTGATCACAGACATGTTCTAAAAATGGGATAAACTAAATTTTGGGAGAAGACTTTTTTCTTTAACCAAGAAGACTATGTTTTTAAGACTTCTCTTTCATCCCTATTTTCTTATTATTTTTACTGATAATGTACAAGTTGGCAGCATATAAAACCTCTGATTCTGTTTATGTGATATTCATAATATTAATAGAATATAAAAATTCTGGAAATACCCTTCAGATAAAACAGTGGAAGTTTGAGAATGTAAAAGTTGAGGGAAATGATTATGGTGTGATGCCAAGCATAGCAGGAGGACACAGCAAAGAAAACAGACACATCTTCAAAAATTAATTAAGCCCATAAAAGTCTGCATAGGTAACCTTTATTTCTTAATCTATTTTAAACCATGTGTTCAAAAACTGGTAAGATTCCTAAAAACCTGCAAATCTTTAACTTCTTTTCTCTAATTTTGATCCTGATGTAAGCCAAAGGTGTATTAAGCCATCTTCTACTGTGAGTCAGTCAGATCAGTCCAAGGCTTTGACTTCTTCCTGGTCCTTACTATCTGTCTCTGGTACCACTGGCCTGTTGGTAATAATATGAATCAGTTCCTATAGACCGTAATTGGGAACACAATGTGGCATTAAAAAAAAACTAAAAGAAATTCCACAACAAGAATTCACTGTTTTGCATAAGCATTAGGTTTTATAACCAAATACAAAATCATACGTGAGAGGAATGGTCATGCTGCTGCAAAATGTGATTTCAAGAGCATGGGAGAACACCTCGTACCCTGAATATTTTGCTTGTCCAAGAATGCAACTTCTGGGATTTATTTCATCATTGGTAATTGATTCTTTGGATTACTCATTGTTCTGTCTACTCTGAAAACATTTCTTAGTAGATAATAAATATATTGATGTTCAAATGCTACATGAATATTCTTTCCAGTTCTTTCTGATACAAGGAGACACAGATAATCCTAAGAAGATCTGCTGAAGAAGGGAGATGGAAAACTGCATCTGTGTGTGTTGGGGAGTTTGGGGCTGAGAGGAGAAGACGGAGAAAGAAGAGGGCAAAGTTAAAGTCTTTTACAATTGTGTCTGAAATATTTACAAATTTAAAATGTTTATACATTAATGTATGATATGAAACACAAATTTTTAAATTACCTAATGTGGAATTACATGATATTCCTGCACTAAAATTTTTTAAACAATTATTTTCTGAATTCCAACATGTAGGCAGTGAGCCAGGCACTTTGGAAAGTGGCCCAATTTCTCACTGGGTATAGGAGGACACATTGTAGTTATAAACAAGACAGAAAAATGTGAAATGTTAAATCATTTGAGATAATAAGAATTAAATAATTATAAAATATTATGATTGAGAGTAATACATGATTGATTACCAAAAGTATGGTACAGAAGGTAGCTACAGGAAGTTCAGAGGCAAAAGGTGTTACTGTGAGCCGGGCATGATGGCGCACACCTCTAATCTCAGCACTTGAAAGGCTGAGGCAGGAGGATGGTTGTGAGTTTGAGGCCAGCCTGGGCTACAAAGTGAGCTCAAGGGCAGCCCGAATTGCATACTGAGACCCTTCCTCAGGAAAAAAAAAAAAAAAAGAAAGATATTACTGTAAAATAGAATGAAATTCAGGTGACAGGGTAGAGGACAGGATGAATATATTACAAAATGAATTAAATAACTAAATATTTAAACTAAGAGAGCTATCTGCTTAAACCATAAAATAATGTTTTATTCTTAGGTGGACCAACATGGGTAGTAGCAGGAATATTTTGTAAATACACATACAGAAATCTAAGACACCCAAACATAGCTGTTTCAAACTATTCAAGTATCAGTCTTGATTCTTTGGGTCAGGTAAATAAATCATTTGATTGGGCTAGTTTCGTTCCACCCTTAGAAACCAAGGCAAATCAGCTGGCTAAAAAACAGAAGATAAATTGCTCAACAGCATGTAGAGAAAATAGCTAGGTGATTAAATGATTTCTTTTAATTTTTAAGTTTTAAAAATTGGCAAAGGCATATTCATTCTTCTTTAAAGTGACTACTTTGATAATAGTCAAGGGAGTCAGCTCCATTAACAGTGAAATCAGAATCAAAATTCTACTATTTTCCAACTGCCCTTCCTGAATTTAGTATGAAATGTCAGATTAATGTTGAGTTAACCACGTTGGTTTTTAAACATAATACAAAAATGGAGAGTTTTGTAAAAATTAGATATGTTTTAATAATTAAGTGGTGATAGCTAATTTCTTTCAAACTCTTCCAGACTGTGTTTCTGGCCCGGTACTAATATTCCAGGGGGAAGGCCATTAATTCACTAGTGAGAGGCTGGATCCTTTTGCTACATGAGCTTAGTGATATGTTGCTGGTAGGATCAGAATTATCATCTGTAAAGACCTGTTGACATGCTAAATAAAGATGGTGGGACGAAGTGGGCAGGGGAGGATGGATGTCTGAGGGCTTAGGGCAAGTGAGTACAATAACCTGGATGATAAGGGAGGGACAGAGAATGTGTATCTGGTCTCCAGTTTGCACCAACCTTTGCTTGCATATTTCAGTTATACAAGTGGGTACACAGGCTTTAATATCTATGAGAAGGGAGTAGCTTATTCAAAGTAAAAAACAAAACTAAAGAACCCTCCCTGCAAACACTAATATGGTGGGATGAATTTTTAGGAGATCTGACAGTAGAGGACAAAGAAAAAAGTAGTGCTTCTTTAGACTACAAAACAAAACAAAAAACTAGGAGAATATTCTTGACAGAACTAAACTTACGTTTTGTTGTGTACTTTGTCTTTAACTTTATAAGGACGGGAAATCAATTCTTTCTAAAAAATCAGAAAGGAAAACTTTTACTTTTTGTGGCAATCAAAATTTACTCACTTGAAAAAAATCTAAGGTAAAATCATCGCAGAGTTTGTAAGGATTAAATTCTTAAATATGGAAACAATTGGATCAGAAATCTCTCAGATTAATGAATTTAAGGTTCATTCAGAAATGAACCCATACATTTATACCGTGCTATTATTATTTTTATACAGTTTGTCTATCATCATTTAGCATTTATTTTTATATGATCTGGGAAAAGAGGAATCATTATAAAACAAATGCTGGCATTGAAGAAGTCTTTATTAATATCATACAGCATTATAATATGTAAACAAAAAACTCTTATTGATTACAACACCCTCTCCAGATGTAGAAGGCTCTAGTGTAGGCTATGAGTAGCTACATTTAAGGAGTTGATCTAGGAAACCTCAGAAAACTTGCCACAGATTCTCCTTCCAGATAGGGATACTCAAATGCCCCACTATTAGTCTTACCGAGATCCTTTCTTCTCTTTGTTTTCTTAAGAGTTGGAGAATCTCATCTCTCTTTTTAGCCTATTTAAAGGGAAAAAATGTGGGTGAGACTTGATGCAATAATAATTGCTATGCCTCTGGTATGTACAATTCTTCCATTTTCTTCTGGTACTGGCAGAACTTTAACATATTTTTTCCACAATAGATTTATGCATTATCATTTGTAGCACAATCTTGTTTTTATTCCAGAGGAGGCAACTTTAAAAAATGATTGAGTTTTGATCCTAAATGGAGAGCATTTTCGCCTCCATAATAACTCTTATTAGGGCCTTAGCACATGAACTAAGAGTTTTATGGATATTATGTCATTACTAACAACTTAGAAGTGTGACATTACTATGATTTCATTTTATAGGTGAAGTGGAGTCAAATTAAATAACTACCTCAAACTATTAAATGGCAGAGTGGGTCAATTCCAGCCCTGTTAAGTCCAAGCTATTGACCATCAAGCTAAATTGCTACAAGATGTAGGATCAGGGGGTTGGGGATTTAGCTCAGCGGCACAGCACCTGCCTGGCAAGCACAAGGTCATGAGTTCGATTTTCGGTACTGGAAAAAAAAATCAAAGCAAAAAAAAAAAAAAAAAAAGTGGGATCAAGTTAGCGCACCACTACCTAAGTCCATGGTAAACAGGGCTGGCTGTAGTTGCTTGCATATGGGAATAGAACCCTATTCTCAGATCTCTCATTTCTCTATCTTATCAAGACATACAAATCCTCAGCTAAGTTTTCTAAAGCATAAAAACTCTGTTCTCACAGAATATTTTATATTCTAATAGAAAATGTGTGCTATAGGGCTAGTCAGCAGGGGGAGTTAATCCAGCTTGGGGTCACTTTGATGATCAAAATTAATTTATTTGATGATATCACACAGCACTTTGCGAAAAGTGGTTACATGATAAATAATAGTTGTGTTATAGAGGTACTTACAGACTGAGGCACTTTCTAAGATCTTTATTTAATGTGAACTAAGATTTTTGATTATAAATTAATCATAAAACAGGTATTACATTCCAAATTGAAGCAGAACCAAAGTTCTGTGGCTTAACAGAACTTGAGAATATCATGATTTTCATTTTCTTGGAGTTTCAGAATTTATTTTAAATTCTATGCCGATTGTTAGGAGTCAGTTTTCCTACAGAGTCAACAAGGAATTTCAGTTCCTATTTTAAATAGAATATTAATGCTCAAAAGGTTTCATTTCCCTTGTATGTTACGAATGCAGTCTCCAGGATGTCGAGAAATATGATTAGCTTAAGGAAAAACTATCACTAAAAGTCTCGTATCTGAGCTTGATTTCAAAAGGCAGTATCCACCTCTCATTGATTTTGATAACAAAATGTTTCAACTATGAGTTTTATTCTGTAAATGTATGACTATTCTCTGTATCTGCTAACTAAAACTTGGTGTATAGATTTGATGACTGCCTTTTAGTAAATTTATATCTACTATAGTAATAAGAAATTGAACATTTGGACTTCAAAAGATCTACTATACACTTTAAAAGACAGACTGAGTAATCAGTGGAAAGGCTTTCTCTGGCACTAACGTGATTTTAGTAGGCAGTCTATGGGATGGAAGATGACATAGGATTATTTATACAAGGGGGGAAGAATGCTGACTTGCAAGAAAAAGATGCAGATCTAAGCACTTTTCCATACCTCTTGGAAACTGCTGGACCCTGGCTCAGGTCCCAGATCTGACATATACAATTTTCATCTAAAAAATAACAGTTTACTAAATGAGAAAGAAATATTAGTCATTACATAGCTGGGAGTCAGTATCATTTTTTCTTAAATGTAGATTTCAATAAAGTATGAATTTATCTGTTATGAGGAAAATTGTGTCTTGGGGGTTCTATTGCATATATTTTCCTATTTATGTTCCATAATTTTAGTAGACGTATATAGCTCTTGTTTCTGAAACATTCATACACATACACACTCCCACAAATGCATGCAAGGCAAATATAGAAGTGATCTGTCTTCAGTACTGGGATTGAACTTCAGGCTTGCTCTTTCTAGGCAAGTGATCTACCACTGAGCTATATCCCCAGACCTGTTTAAGTGATTTAAAAAAAAAAAAAACTGTTTAACATTGCTTTAAAGGGTACTTAAAAAAAGAACAAGTGAAATTTGAATTTTAATGTTTAGAAAAATATGAGTAAAATAAAGATTGTATTTTTAAATTTGATAAAGCACACATATACTAGCGATACTTCTCATTATATGATTAAATTATATGCTATGGAAAATTCAGTCTGTGATAAAAATCAAAGCTTGTCCTTAGCAAACAAAAGACTACTGAGACTAACATTTTCATCAAGTTAGTGGTTACATCAATATGATGAATGGCTGAATGGGACTGACCTCATCTTTCAGATATGTCTTTCTGGTCCTGCTCTAAGGATTTAAAAAGGAGGAG
This sequence comes from Chinchilla lanigera, assembly GCF_000276665.1. Lineage (NCBI taxonomy): Eukaryota > Metazoa > Chordata > Mammalia > Rodentia > Chinchillidae > Chinchilla > Chinchilla lanigera. The sequence continues at coordinate 13,270,379 of NW_004955412.1, read as the reverse complement.
GGTAGAGAGATCCCCACATAGATGACTATGGAATTTCCTCTCTAGCCCTAACTTCTCTTTCTAGCCCAGATAGTCACATGTGTGTTAGATAACTTCACATGCTTATCTCAGAGGTGCCTCAAACTTCATAAATCTAAATTGAATTTTTAATCCCCCCTCCCCCAAAAATCTCAACACTTGACCTTCATCTCATCGTATTCCTTATTTTGGAGAATGGCACCATCTAGCCTGTTGTGAAGCCAAAATAGCTAGGCCTTATCTTTGATTTCTTGCTATGCCTTACCTTCCATTTCCAATATATAACCTGAATCCGAGCTATTTCACTTCCTAAATATCTCTCAAATTTACCTACCTTTTCCTATGCTACGGTCACCATCCTAATCCAAGCTACCATCACCTCCCTCTTGGATGATTGCAGTGGTCTCTCCAATGTGATTTCTCCACTTATGGACACGTTCAGTCCATTTTCCATATGAAAGTTTCTGATCTCTTTCAAGCAGATCTGATATTATCATCTCCCCAATATAAAAACATTTCAATGGTGTCCTAATAATGGCCTAATTTTCCTACTGAATTTTCATATTGGCCACTTAGCTTCTGAGGTGCATCACGTCTTTTCTAGCACAGGGACTTTGCACATTCTATTCTTGCTGCTTGTGGTACTCTCTTAATGCACCCTCCAACTTCTAGCCTAGTTAATGTCTACCCTTCCTTCCAACTGCCTTAGCTTAAAGAATCCTCCCTAGTTCCCTTGACTGAATCAATGCCACCTTATTAGTATTACCCTAACATCATGTACTATTTTTCATAAATAGTTCTCTTCTGGCTAGAAAGCAAGTTTCATATAAGGGCAAATTTTATATCTTTAAAATGTATTTTTCATTGTTCATCCTTGTACTTCGGTGCCTAGTACAATGCCTAGCACAATGCAGAAAGAAGTACTATAGAAATGTCTGAATCAATTTTGCTCAATTCTTCCAAATCAGATTTTCTTAACTTTCGGTTCCATGATTCACCTTACTATTTGTGGGTCTGTGTGGCCCTTTTTGCTTGAATTTGACATTGCATCTTAGGCTTTATCTCTAACATGCTTACATCTCTTGTTAAGCCTACAGAGTTTTCAGTTGCTTCTGGGCAATGTCCTGGAAAGTTCAGCTTAGCCCACAATCCAACATTGGCATGGAAAGGTCCCGAAGTCCTGCAGTGAAACCTAGACAATGTCCAATTCAACACATACAGACTGATGTCTCTACTCCCACCAACATCTACTTTATCTACTAGGAATATTTATGATAAAAACCCAGGGATGCCAAGATAATATGCACAACAGTGCAACTACAGTTAGTAACTTTTTCCTTGGTGGTTCTATTCCATGCTACACAAATTTATCCTTCAAAAGAAAATTTTCAAGTTTAGAGTAAATAACACCTGTATTTTTTCCTAATTACTGAACTGCCATTGTAGTGGTATCCTTTCTCATAAAAGTTGTTAAATAGGGTTTAGGTCAACAATAGGATCCATTGTTTGTAAATTGATTTTTGAACACTATTTTTTTGGCCTGGTTAAAACATAAAACTAACCACAGGTAGTCCCTTTGTCTGCCACATAAACAAGTTTTCTGGGTATGGCAGTAAGGAATGACATGGATGTTTAGCAATGTGACTGGAGCTTGGGAGAATATTCTAGGGCTCTTCCTTTCCTCCTTCCTCCCTTTCTCCCTTCCATGCCTTCTTCTGTATCAGAGTTCCAGTCTGTAGAACAGTGTCTTATTCCCTCTGCCCAATTCTTACTCTCAATTCCTTGTCTAGTATTCTAGCTACTGTAGGTCAACAGTCCTGCTTTATTTCCCACTCTTGACCCTATGTTTTCCATGGGAAAATTTTTCTTCCTGCTGTTAAACTCCAGCACCATGCTCTTAGCTGCTACTCTCTCTTTCTGGGGTCTTTTCCTTCAGAGACTATACAGTGCTCTGTTCATCTACAGTGACTTTTCAGTTACCTATGGAATACAGCATACTACCTTTCTTGTCTGTTGCTCCTGTATCCTTTTGCACAACTGACTACATGTCTGTTTAGCAACGATGCCCTCTGGCCCTTCATCAGTCCTATTCTGGCCTATACTTTTGTGAGTACCTCACAGTACGTCTAGCTCGAGGAACTGGACTGTCATGTAGACTCTTGCTCCAAAAAAGTTACATTATCCACTTATTTCATTCATAAGTGTTTATTTGGTAGGTTAGGAGATCACCTGCTGTTTGCTAGGTCTTGTGATTATAAGTAAAAAAAAAAAAAAAAAAAAAAAAGACCTGGTCCTTCTTAAGGAACTTAGAACCTACAGGAGAAATATATTTACTACATCACCATGTTATATATCAGGACTGGGGAAAGAGGAATATTCACAGAATCATAGGGGGGACAAAGAAAGGGGGGTTTGTACCAGGTTCGGCAATGTGTGAAGATGGGAAGGCTTAAATGGAACTGCTGAACTGCTTTGAAGTAGAAGTACCAGTACAAGGAGGTGCTGGTTAAATAGAAAGAAGAAGGAAAAAGGCATTTCTAGGTGGAAGAAACTGTAGGTACAAGTTCACAGCTATGAAAACCATAGTGGCTTCTTGGGATGATAGAGGACTTAGAAGGGCCTGGTATTAATTTTACTTGCTGGGGAATGGTAGTGGATGAGGCTGGGGAAGTATGTTAGGAGGCAGATGCTAAAAGTTTTTATAGGGCTGGGGATGTAGCTCAGCGGTAGAGTGCTTGCCTAGCATGCATAAGGCCCTGAGCTCCATCTCTCACACCACATACAAAAAAGTTTCTATAAATTAAACTAAAATTAGAGTACAATGGACTCTCATTATTTGGTAGGTTAGGAGATCACCTGCTGTTTGCTAGGTCTTGTGATTATAAGTAAAAAAAAAAAAAAAAAAGGACGTGGTCGTTCTTAAGGAACGTAGAACCTACAGGAGAAATATATTTACTACATCACCATGTAGAAGTTATGTTCTAGAAGGTCAAAAGATTGAATTAGTGACTCCTAAACCATTGTTTCTAGGTTTCTGTTGGCCTTCTGGTCATAGCCTTTCATCATCAGAACAACACAGAACCTTGCCTACATGTGTTTCTGTCTTGAAATATAGTATTGATTTAATAGCATTGCACTCATGGCCAACAGCACTATAAGTCAGGTCTGAACAAAGCTTATCTAATGCATGCAGTTTCCCCATAAGGCACATCACAACCTTCTTGTGTTTAGGAAAATGCGGCAGCACTTTAGCACTCGGAGATCATTTTAACCAGCAAACTCTCTCTCTCTCTCTCTCTCTCTCTCTCACCCACACCCACACCCACACACACACACGACATTGCACTAACTATGCAGAAAAAATGATATTTGTTTACAGTATGAGTTGGAACACGAAGGCAGAGCATGATATTGTTTGACCTCAGCTTGGGACAGTGTGTTAGGAAACTCATATTAATCTATGACTTTGAACATGTCCATAAATGAACATAAAAACATCATCATCCTGAGTATCTTTTTTTGGGTCTTTTTTTTTTTTTACTATTTTCTTTTTGGTACTGGAAATAGAACTCAGGGCCTCAGGCTTGCCAGCAGGCACTGTGCTGCTGAGCTACATAGCAGGCCCAGCACCATGAGCGTTGATTTTAGCTTTACAAATAAATTGTGTCTAGTAGGTAAACTTGTAAATATGGAATCTGTGAGTAATCAGGACCTATGGGAACTGTAAACCTCAAGAGCCAAATAGGTAAGTGATTGTATCACCTCAGCTTCTAGGGGCACTTTTTTGGGAAGTCTTTCTAGGTCTCTAAGTTACCCAATCTGTGCTTGAACTCATGATCCTCTTGCCTCAGCCTCCCAAAGTGCTACGATTATAGGAACGTGCCACTGCATCTAGCTGTTACTAATTTGAAGAACAAGTCTTCTTGTACTGGAACTAGCTCTGCATGATGTAAAAAAATACATGATCCCATTTTTTTTTACTTTATATTGTGTGCAATAGTTTCATTTAATTGTGTTTGATATAAGCAGAGAATAAATGTGGATTATTGTCCGATAGCACATTAGGATTTAAAAATGTTTTCATTCTATTCTTAAAGTGAAGTATGGATGGTAAAGTACATAGATCTTTGAAAAATAAAAAGGAGGAAGTGATGCTTTTGGGAAATGGCCCTACATCACGCTGAGGTCGGTCTGCATAGGGCAAATTAATCCAGCTATTGATTCCAAATGTCATTTTTCCCACAAATATGCTTTCACGGACCATAGATGTTTCCCAAAAAGACTTATGGGAGATCTTTATCTGTTACTTAAAAGTGTTCCCCAGATTGAATAAATTTTGAAAACAATATGGTATTACAGATAATGCAAAAAGAGAGTAAACATATTTATATAGTCTTCTTTTACTTGCTGTCAAAATATTTGCTTAACATATAAATGCAATATGTTATGGATTATGTTTTTAGGATTCTTCCAGTTGAATGTTTTGGTAAAATGGGAACAATAATTATTTAAGTGGCAAATATCCTTTGTTACTGCAGGAGAAATCCACAGGGGAATGTATTTCCTATTGGAGATCTTTTTACAGGGGGGAACAGGAGTTATGTAAATATTATGTTAAGGCAGGATAGCAAAACTAAAAGCCAAGTAACACTCTTACTGGGAAAATTTAGACTTGTCTTGGAAACAATCCTTAAAACTGTTTAAAAAATTAATTAAGTTTATTGGTATACTTTAGGTGTACATAATGATCACATTTATCATAGGGAATTTGTACCTGTACGTGATATAGCTTGATTCTTTTTTTTTCACATTCCCCTCCCCTCCCTTCAACCCCTCTTCCCCTCTTTATTTACAAAGGCTTTGTCTCCATTTTTTCCTTCCTTTCTCATTTTTTTTCTTTTCCCTTCCTTTTTTTCCCCTCCCCCCTCATTTCTCCTTCACATTTGAACATTTCCTTCCTATTTCACAGTATCTGTTATACATTTTGGTCTTTATTTACACTTTCAGTTTCTCACACCAGAGAAATGGTGTGGTATTTACATGTGTGTCTGATTTACTTCACTTGAGTATGGTCTTACGGTGTATCCATTTACTTAGAAATGTTCATCCTTCTTTATGAATGAGTAGTACTCTGTTGTATAAAAAAATTCACATATTCTTTACCCACTCATTGGTTGATGGGCATTTGGGCTGTTTCTAAAATTTAGCTACTACAAACTGTGCTGCTATAAACATGGGTGTGCATATATCACTGTGGTATGATGTTTTTAATTTTTTCAGGAAGATAGCAAGAAAGGGAATAGTTGGGTCAAATGGAACCTCTAGTTTTTTTTTTTTTTTTTTTTGGTTTTTCTCTGGTACCGGGAACCGAACTCACGACCTTGTGCGGAACCTCTAGTTTTAATTTTTTGAGGAATCTCCACGCTGATTTCCACAGTGGTTGCACCAGTCTATGCATTCACCAACAGTGGAGAAGGGTTCCTTTCTCCCCACAGCCCCACCAGCATTTGTTATTGGTTGGTTTCTTAATAGTAGCCATTCTTTCTGGAGTGAGATGGAATCTCAGTGTTGTTTTAAGTTACATTTCTCGAACGATCAGTAATGTTGAACATTTTAAAATATATTTATCTGCCATTTGTATTTCCTCATCTGAGAAGTGTCTATTCATTTCATATGCCCACTTTTGCAGTCAGTTGCGCACATTTTGACACAAAAGAGGATTTTCTTTTTTCAGATATCCTGGCAACGATACAGGAATTTTAATTCTCTATGCCTTTGGTTCCTGGAAGCTGACATAATGATTTTAAGAACCTCTTTCAATACTCTGAAAGTGTAGGCTAATAGATAATAATGTTTAAAAGTTTTCTACTTTTACCCCTTAGGGCCTAAAAATACTTTCATGAAGATTCTAATATTCTTCTTCTAAGAATGTCACTGTGAAATGACATGTTTGTTGTTCCAGCAGGTTCCAGATACCAAACTTGAAGGAGCTTCTACCATGGTCAGTATAGACTATATAGGATGTGCAAGGACAGACTAAAACTTCCTTCCCAATAGGGAGTCTATTGGAGATGCCGTTCTGTAGATTTTACACTTTCCCTGGAAGAAGTTTTAGTTTCTATTCACTAATGTTAAAACTTTAATTTCGGATGGACCATGTTTCCAAATATGTCGTATATATATGAGTGATTTGTATGTATATGAATGATTGCTCTGACCTCTTTCTTCTCTCAGCAAATGAATTATTTATAATTCTTTTCATAAGGAGATAATCATCTAAAAAGCTTTCTTAAAGGTGGCAAAACTAAAAAGCAAATTGGTTTTATGATTTCAAAGAATTAGCTGACTATTCATTTATTATAATGTTTTCAGACTCCTTTAGAACTCTCAAAGGAAGAATAACGGCCCAGTATAGTGCTATAAGGTTTCCTTTATGGACACAGTAAGCCATTTTATCTTGACAGACTCAATTGCTTTTGATTTCCTGCCACAGGTATCCATCACAGAAATAGCAGTTGTGATTAATAGCATTTTACCCGCTAACCAAAAGCATGTATAATGTATACCTAGAAGATATTCTCTGATATAACATTAAAGTTTAAAAGAGCTTCAACAACTGAAAAGTCAATATCTGTCAGAGAAAAAGGGCTATAAGGATGCCTCTCAGAGAGGCAGAAAATAAATTTCTAGATTTTCTTTAATTTTAAGGAGAATGTGGATTAATAGAACCCCAGGAAAATTCATGGAAAATGGTTTTCCACATTTTAAGATGAAGATTATATCTAGGATGTACTTACCAATGTATACGTCTGAAACATTTAGGAAGTTCTCTTCTCTTAAATAGATCATTGTAAATATTCTATTGGGTAAAAAAGTTATTCTCCCCACCCTCCATTTACTTTCTAACATCAAGGTAAACTTTATTGGATGACAGTGGTAACAATGCTAAGGGAGCACTGCAGACTAAGAAAGACAGTAGCATCAAAAAATTGTTTCCATAACTAAGGGAATCAAATTTCCTCCCATCATAAGCAGATCCATGAGATACAAGTAACATTAAAAAAAAAGGAGATTGCACGTCTGTAATCCCAGCACTCGGGAGGCTGGGGCAGGAGGATTGTTGCTAGTTCGAGGCCAGCCTGGGCTACAAAGTGAGCTCAAGGCCAGCCTGAACTGCCTGGTGAGACCCTGTCTCAAAAAGACCAAAAAAAAAAAAAAAAAAAAAAAAGGAGATATGCTTGAACAGATTAGATTCTGGGATTATTCTTGCAAAAATTACTAATTTAGAAAAATTTTGCCAGATGAACCTATGTGGAAAAGGCTAACCAAGATTGAAATATCACAGGACTGAGATTGTAAGTCAGTGATAGAGTAGTACTCCACATATATGAGGCCCTGGGTTCAGTCCTCAGAACTATACAAATATATAAACAAACAAGAAAACAGACCCAAATTGAAATATTGCTGTATGAAACATTCATTCTCCCATTAATTAGTTCAATTATGCATTCATTTATTCAATCAGTAAATGGTTTTTGAGTTTCAATAACCAGAAAGCCATTGAGCTAAGCAAATAAGACATAACTCTGTCCTGATAGAGGGCATTTGTTGATGATTTATTTGCCAGGTGTTTATATACTGTATATCAACTCTATGAGGTGTATTTTAAAAATAATTTTTTCCACTAATATTTGAAGAAACTGAGCACCACAGAGGTTTAACACATTGTTCAGCTTGGATAGAAACCTATAAGACTGTGAGCTAAACTAAACCTTTCCTCTTTTTAAGTTTATTGTTGTTGGCATTTTGTTATAGAAAGGAAAGCTAACATAGTCGTGTTTGTACTACATGGTACAATTTTTCCCTATATATTTAGAAGTCATAATTTAGTTAATATTGTCTCTTTCCTGCTGGCTTTTTGTTTGTTAGGCCTCTTACCTTCTATCTTTGCAATTAGAATCATCTTCTACATTGTACTGCAGGACCCCTTAGCTTAATGTACAACTTGTCAAATATTGTTCATATTTAGACATAGCAAAAATATAGTTTATGTATTTACCACTTCAGTGGCACATATGGGAAAGAGTAAACAGTGTGTTTTGGCCTAAGTGGTTGAGAACCAAGTATACTGTGTGTGTGTGTGTGTGTGTGTGTGTGTGTGTGTAGAAGGCATACAGGAAGAGAGGATAGAATAGTCTGGTTATGGTCAGGGTGAAAAGGAACTCAAACATGCTAAGCAACTCCTCTTGATCCTGTAGAAAGTAGGGGCCGTGAGGTAAAAATGAAGATAGAAGAGCAGGACAACCATATGTGGATGTTAGGAAGTTAAATACCATCTCCTGGAGAATTGCTTTACATGTTCTCTGTCTGACAAGCTCTACATCCTTCAAAACTCAGTGCCTTTGGGAAAGTTTCTTGATTCCTTAAGCTTGACTTTGATGTTGTTTAGTGTGCTGTTAAGGTAATGCATGCATATATGCAACATAATAGTATATCTTCATTGTTAACTTTAATTAACTGACTCCACCATACTATATGCTCCTTGATACTGGGGCCACGTCTTATCTTTAAATTGCAGATTTTAGTACTTGCACACAGCAGGCTCTCAATAATATCTGTGGGATTAATTGAATGGTTAATAAGTTAATAGAAGGACCCAAGATGAGGGTTTTAAAAATATTAATATCACAGTCTGTATTATATCCACTTGTAACTTATACCATTGTCTTATTGCTGGACAAAAGCTGATAAAATAATTAATAGTGAGACTTTGACCTTTTATTTCTAATCCTATCCTATAATGAAATATAATAAAAGTTAAATTCTTAAAGCACCAAGGAAGCTGATTTTTAATGATTTTTTAATTCGTTGAAAATTAGGCTTTCAAAAACACTTACATAGTCTTAACATAGCTGGGTTTGGTGGTACACACCTGCAATCCCAGCTACTCAAGAGGCTGAGGCAAGAGGATCATAAATTCAAGGCCAGCCTGGGCATCTTACTAAGATCCTGTCTTAAAAGAAAAAATAAAAAGGGGTGGCGATAGCACACCTGTGCCATAGAGCAGTGCTAGAGGACCTCTGGGTTCATTCTCCAGTACCAGAAAAGGAAAAAGTACCAGTACTAGCACCAGTAGAAAAGAAAAAGAAAAATGTCCGTGTATAAATTTTCAGTACATAATATCCTAAAAAGAGAAGAAAATGTTATTTTTAATCACTCCGTTCATTTGAAGGGATTACCAGTAGTCCACAGAGTGAATCATTATGATCAGCAAACTTAAACGCCTTGTTCTGTAACTTATGCAGAATTCCCGATTCATCATTCACAGTTTGCCAATGTGTCCAGTGATTAAAGACATTAGGCCAAAACAAATCTCTCTTTGCTTGGGTAGTACAGGACCAATTTAGGAATAGAAGATAATCTAGGAACCAAACAAAAGGTTGCTATAAATCACACTATTATTTGCTGAGTTACAAGCTGTGCCTATATCATAGAAAGTGGACAAGGACTGTCGCCAAGAAGAGCCATATGCTCTGTTGATGTGACTACACTAATGTAGCTACTTTAGTCAGAACAGGCCTAGAGGACAGAGTCATTCCACTCATTCGATTTTGGTCAATTAAAACCAATCAATTCTATGTGATTTTTCCTGTTCTTGTAATATTTTTGTTCTTACAATAGTATAGTTGAGGCATTACTGAAAAGTGTGAATCTTTTTCCATTTCTCTCTGATTCTATTGTTCCTATACATTCCTGGAATTTTGCAGAGACTGAGGTTCGCCACGCTTCAATAGAATTTTAAAATTTTCCATTCAAATTATCATAAAAGCTTTTCTAAGTTAATGAACCCAAAGTAGCACATTTTATATATGTAAGTTAAAGAGTATCCTTAGCACCTATAAATACATTAATAATTTTTAATTAATGAGGATTATTTAGAAATTTAATGAAAATCAGATGTCAGGAAATGTTGGCCCACCTTTTGGAGGTACTTTTCTTTCTCCTCAGCTTCCTGAATCCTTAGGGTTTCAGCAATGATATCAGTATTCTCTAGAGGAATAAAGTCAATCTAAAATAATTTTATCATAATTTGTAACAGCATTGATATAAAATTGGGTAAGGGTTAAAAGTGCAGGGAGGTAAACACAAATACATATTGTGTCATGAAATCTTATAACCAGATTCATAAATAATTGAAAACTGTCTTATTAATTAGCAGTAGCTGCACAGACCCTCTAATCTCTTTAGATGATGAATAAACCTCAACAGAGACAAGAAAATGTCTTTCAAGAGAACATAAATAAAGAATCAGAGATTCTAATTTCTACCTTTGTATTCAACCTGTTACAGAAATTTAAGGATTGGTCTATGGATAACCTTGTGTGGTCCCCGAGGTAAGGTCTTACGTATGTGATTCAGAATATTATACCAAAATGCAAAGTTGTACCTTTGTATTTATTCCTATTTCCTGAAAAACCTAAGAATCCAGATGTTGAAAGGCATTAAACTTGGTACTTACTGTTATTCTCAGAGGGAGAAGGCTGGATGTGACTTTTCTCTTAAAAGTACAAAGGGGAAGTAAAGAAAAGACAGAATATTAATGCTATTTGAACTTTCTATATCTATAAATATAATAGTTTTCACATCCTAGTTTTCCCATCTCATTAAGGGCTTAGCAGCCAATGAACTTGGTTCCTAAAATTAATTTGCGTTTGACTTTCTCTAGGGTTTTCAAGTTTTAACTCAATTCTGTAAACTGTTGTCCTTAATGTCCAACACATACCATTTTCCTTAAATTGATTATTCCACAGTTTCCCAGATAAATGTCATAATTTAAGGGACACTTAAGAAGTAGCTTTAGACGTTGACAGTAATACCTCCAATCTGTTTTTCAGGGGTGGGGTGGGGTGAAGGATTGCTGGAATTTTTCAGGAACTATTTATACAGTGTATGTATCTGCATATAGCTATTACTGTTAGTGTATACCTGTCAGACATTTGAGTCTTTTTTTTTTAATTTTGTTTGTTTTTGGCTTTTCTCCGGTACCGGGAACCGAACTCACGACCTTGCACTTGCCAGGCAGGCGCTTTGCCGCTGAGCTAAATCCCCAGCCCCTTGAGTCTTATTTTAGACTTAGGTTGGGCAGTGTCTTCCGGAAGAAGATCTAGTACTTGCAGGTTGATTATGATGCAGTAGAAATTAACCACCAGGAAGTAGCTGTTTTGTACTCACCGGCGACATTACTCTTAGAGCCCGCAACAGGCAAACGCTGACTGCTCCCTCTTGTCAGCATCAGCTGAGATTCGTTAGTGGGAGACATCGACGCCCGGAGCCAGAACTGCTTAGCCAGGCTGCTATCCTGTTCGGAGCAGCCAGCAAACACCAGTAATCCTGGAGAGCAAATTTCGTGGTCGGAGCTGACATCTGAGCCGGGCCCCGTTTCCATGGCAACTCAGGACGCTTCTCCAAGCTCCTTCCCCCCTCCTTCCAGCACTCCCTGTCCAAGAAGCCGCTAACAGTCACCGCTGGAGGCCCACAGTCTGTTCTGTAGATGTTGGGGTTCCAGCACGCTGAAGCCTACTTCCGTGGTGATAGCAGGTGTAGTGCTTGCTCAGTCTTGGGAGTCAGATGCGCGGATCCAAACAACTTTTGGCGCGTGCTGTCAGAGTCAGTGGGGGAGCACTTTAGCCTCTAACACAACTTCCGCCTTCCACTTGCTCCCACGCCCCCCAAAAGATATTTGAACAAACTTTAAAGTCCTTGTCTCCATGGCCCCAATCTCCTCTTCCAGACAGGACTGTGGCTTAGCACTCACTCTTGTGGACATTCTGAGTCCTGTAATCGGAGACTCAAGGAAGCCCATCAGAGCTAGAGGCTGGAACTGGTCCTATAGGTACTCGTGTATGTAGTTTGATCTCTTTTCCCTCTGCTCTTTTATGATAAATCTTAGAGCAAGCTGCATTTAAATTGTAACTGCATTTATTAATCATTTCTGCCAAAAGTTGCCTATAGCGCAAAAGTTTTAAATGATTACTTAAAAGGGTATATGTAGTGAGAACATGGAATTCCTTCATGAAAAATTTTGTTAGTGTGTCTTATAACATCTTTAAAAAGTGTGTGTGAGTAGCTTTCCCAGGAGATTTTTTTAAAAATCTAGGACTAATTGAACCATTTCAGAGATTTAAAAAAAAAAAAAAATGTGATTACTGCTGCAGAAACTAAGATGGCCATCATGAAGCCAAGTGAAAGGAACTGGACACATGGCAACAGCCACAATTTATATCTACACTGCACTTTATTTTTTTCAAAATATCACTAACAATATAGTCTCACAGAAAGATAATTCAAAGAATTGACAATCAGAAGTCTTCATTAGGGGCTGAGGATTTAGCTCAGCGGCACAGGGCCTGCCTGGCAAGCACAAGGTCGTGAGTTCGATTCCTGGTACCGGAAAAAAAACAAGAAAAAAAAAGTCTTCATTACAGATCCGTCAGCTAAGGAAAAATGTATATTCTCCTAATATGTCTAAAAATTATTTCACTTAAGACCCTGAAGGAATATTGAAAAAGAAATACACATACACGTATAGTATGTTTAAGCAGCTAAATATTTTTTTTCCCCTCTTGGCTGAGGAAGTGATACACAGGAACGGGATAGTATCAGCATATTCCCATAGCCCTCTCCCCGACAGTGACATCATAGGAGCGGCCCATTTGGATGCATCGCAGTCTTTTTACCTGGCCGTGTGGTTAGTGATTGGTACTATTAGCAATCAGCTAACTACACTGCCTAGTAACTAGACTAAACAAGCACATGAAAGCAAAAAACAAAAACCCCAAAACTGCAGCCGCAGGCTGGCGTCTCCCTCGGGAGCGATGGGCAAACCGCGGGCTAAGCTGCCGTCTGGGCGACCCCCCACCAACGAGCAAGAAAGCAGCGCAGGGAGCCGGAGCGCACGGCGGGAACAGCGGTCACAGCAGGGCTCTCGGCGCACGGCCGCAGGACAGCGCTCCGGCCTGGCGACCCCCGGCCGGCAGGCGGCGGGGTCGGGGTTCGCGCTCTCTCTGACGACGCCCGCGGCTCCCGGGCAGCGGCTCCTCGCGGGCTCCGCAGGGCGGAGGCGATGCTGTGCCTTGTTTTGATGGCAGTGGAGTTAGTGATTGCAAGCGCTGCAGCACAATCAGCTAATTACACTGCCTACAAACCGAGCACCGGCGCCGCCGCGCAGCTCCGGCGTCTGCAGGGCCCGGCGGGTCCCCGATGGGCGGGCGCGGTGGACCGGGCGCCCCCA
>NW_004955412.1:13090205-13256703 GCF_000276665.1 Chinchilla lanigera | reverse complement strand
GGGGGAGGGGCTGTGCCCCCGGGTGCCCTGGGGAAGAGGCCTCGAGATGGAGGCGCAGATTCTAGACTCGTTTCTCTTCCTGGTATATATAGCAGGAGGGTCAAGAGCTCCTTCCCGCCTCTCCCAATCCTCAAGAAGCCCCACAAGTGCCCCCCCCAATTTTCACGCCAACCTTCACCCCAGTTTTCATGTTCTGCTCAGAGAAAAGAGCTTCCCAGGGGCCTCAGACATAGGGTCCTAGGGCCGAGCTTTCCAAATAGAAGTAGGCCTCAGTGGCCTCTAACTGCCTTTGAGAGCCCCGCCAGCACCTGTGTTCCTCGGTCTTCTGCGTTTACTCTCGTAGAAGCCTGCCTGGGCAATGGGGTGAGGGCTGGGTCTTCCAGTCAAACAGTGGGCCAGCCAGTTGGTCAGTCAGAGCCAAGTGTGCTCCTTATGAGATGAAAGCCACAGCTTTGTACTCACAGGTCAGCCTTAGGCAAAACTCTGCCTACCTCAGCACATGTTTAGTACATGTTCAGCACCTACTCTCTATAGTCTAGGACAGTGCTATCAAGTGATGACACATTATTTACCATTCGGGACAATATATAAAAGCTGCTAAACTCGGTGGGCGTTGCTCGTCGAAATAAAAGGAGGGAGGTCAGAGAAGGTTCACGGAGATGAGATTTGAGTAGGTCCTTGAAGCACAAGTCAGTTCCGACATTCAGGGTGAGGTCTCAGAAGGTCTGAGAAACAATGGTTTGTAACAGTTACACCTTTCTATCCTTACAGTTTTACATCTGACGATGTGCTTGTGTTTGTATTTGGAGTAGAATGGACAAAGGGGACGATTACAGACGATTGCTGGGTGATCACTGGCAATTCTTTCTTTTAGTTACTTTCCCCTCTTTTCCGTTAATGGAAGAGTCAGGAGGAGATAAGTATTAATATGCTGATTACATACTTTCTGGGACTCAGTTGGAAGTAGCTGTCCTCAAAGATCTAGCCATCACTCACCCACTAGAGAGCACTCATTGTTGACCCTGAAGGGTTAGTTCTAAGTTATTTTCCACAAAGGAAAACTTCCTAGCTATAGGTTGATTCCCCAAAACCAGCAAATAATTTCAAAGATGCTGCTAGAAACACGAATAGGGGCAAGGCCATCCAGACCATTCTATTTCCAAACTCACACTGTTAAAACAAGAAGATGCCTTTGAGTAGGTTGAGAGCATGATTTTTGAATATGAAAGATAGCATATTTTTTTTGCCAAAGGCATAGATTGTTCTATGCACACCAAAGTGAAGCGTAAGAAACCAAAGGGAAGTGGAAAATGTTAATTGTGAAACTTCATTGTAAAATTAAATTGTAAAAGGCAGATCATTTGCAAGTAACTATTTTGTCTTCATTCATCTTATATATTTAGGAGTCACAATGTTATAGAACACATTACATAAATTACTCACACACTCAAATATACATATATATATAAAACAAGGAAATAGCCTCTACCCATAGACAAAACGCAGACCTATAACTTTTGGGACCATATAGAACCAGTCCTGCTCTTTCAAATTGTTAGTCATTTTTAGCCAGTAAAATATTAAATACTTCCTTCTAATTGATTTTTTTTTATTATTATTAGTTACATTTTAAATAATCTTACCTGGGCTGGATTGCTGCCATCCAAAGCAATCGTTGTGCTAGGTGCCTTGGAAGGTAGATTTTTAAAATTTTCTTCGAAGTTATCAAAAAACATATATATATAAAAGTCATCAAGATGCACGGTCTACTGAAATAAGTTTTTTTAAATGCAGTTTATTTTGTATATAGTGCAACTGGAAAATGACAAAAGACGTGTGTGGCCTAGTTCTGTTTGAAAAAAATAAAATAAAAAAGAATGCTAGTTCTTAGGGTTGCTGTTGATTTGGCCTGCAGTTACTAGAGAAACTCCAAGGATCTCATTGCCTTATGGTGCATGTCTAGGCATGTCTGGAGACCAGGGAGACCCATGATTTAATCTAAGTAAGAATGCTCCTGGTGTTAAAAATGCCCAAACAGAAGATTGCATTTGTTTTAGACACACCAGGAAGGGACTTTGCAGGGGAATTGTTTACCGTTTTAATTTCTAGGCTTTTGGTGATCAGGGAGATGGGGAGGGAGCTCTAAGGAGATGAGGTGCGCTTGGTGATTAGGGGAAACAAAGACGGGTACCAAAAACAAATGTCTTCTACTTCCTAGATGAAAGACAGAACTGATGCGAGGGGGGGATGACAAATGGTGGAAGCAACACACTCCTTCCCTTCAACACACACACTTGCACCAGCTGAACATCCGCTGTCTTCTGTGGCTTTTGAAGGGGGTCTGAAGGAAGAAGTGAGGAATGAGACTATTAGAAACTGCTATACTGGATTTGAGCAGCTTCAGAGAAACCCTGTATTTTAAACGAGTATTTTCTCTTGGAAAACATGAAGCCACATTCTGGTTTTCATATAGTTCCTCAAATGTCAGATGAATGTGTTAACATTCATGATGGTATAGTCCTTATAAACTGGTTTATATGTTGGAGCAACACTAAACTGAAGTTAATTTAGTGCTTTGGAAAAACTAAAAATCAGTGAATCTGGTTAGTCAAGAGGGGAGTTTTCATTTGAACTAAAATGAACTGTGAGCAGCTTTTGTAATTCTAGTCTTCTGGGTCCATTTCATTGTACTCTCATTAGGATGAATGCAGTATATTCTTAATTAGCTTGTTTATGTTTATCAATTAATCAGCATTGTTGCTTTCAGTATAAAAATGTTACCTCATTTTTTAGGTAAATCAGAATGTAACAAAATAAGCTTCATAATTATGGTTGCTAGAGCTCTTATGGCTTCAGCATGGAAGCAAATATCTTGGATATTTTCTTTTTTTTTAAAGATAAAAGAACAAAAACATCTTAAGAAACACACATACATTTAGAAACTAACACAAAAGCAATACAAGCAATACAGAATCTCAGACAAGGTGATAGGAAATTAACAAGGTTGTTGTATTACATATTGATATCTTCAATTTGGATACTCAGATAAACAAATATAGACAGGTAAGATTGATCATACACTTAAACACTAACTGTTCGTTTCAATAGAGCAGTAAAAGTCGATAGTACAACTATGTTAGCTATCCTGGGTATACATATATACATATTTTTCCCCTTCTTTCTTTTCTCTTTTCCCTCATCCCAAAGAGAACTATAGACCAATCTCCCTAATGAACATAGATGCAAAGACACTCAATAAAATACTAGCAAACAGAATTCAGCAAATCATCAAGAAGATAATATACCATGACCAAGTAGGATTCATCCCAGGGATGCAGGGATGGTTCAATGTACACAAATCAGTCAATGTAATACACCACATCAACAGAGCCAAAGACAAAAATCACATAATCATCTCAATAGATGCAGAAAAAGCTTTTGACAAAGTCCAACATGCATTCATGGATATTTTCTATCTTTAGAGAACACAGCCTCCAGGGATTATAATCTAGGTGGACAGGTAGAAAATTTGACACATAAATAATTAAGATTGTCAATTTATGTTAATCATCTTAATACCACATAATATTCACATATAAATTAATCTTAACACAATATATGATTAATGTGAATGAAATATTTGCTATATATTGTATTTATATCACATAGAAATGTATTAAGTATCAAGATAATTAGATTACTAGGTGCTTCAGGAACCCTAAATACTAGTGTCAGTGTCATTATAGCCAGCACTGAAGTAAAAAGATAAGGAATATTGCCAAAGGTCAGGACAGAGAGAAGACTACATGGAAAAGGGGACTGAACTGATTCTCAATGGAAAAGGGAAAGTATGACACAGATGCAGAAATGTTTTGGCAGCAGAAAGGAAAAATACAAACAAATGCATGGAGATGATTATAAACATGGCCAATGGAGAGAGCCACCAGTATGCCTCCATTGTCCATTAGGGAAATAAGATTAGAAAGGCAGGTAAATAGAAAATAGATTATGGAGGACTCTAAAATGTTAGTCTAGGGAATTTTACTTTTGTATTTCTGCTGAAACAGCCCCCTGCTATGTATATAATGTATTTATTGTTTTATGTTGATTAAAGTATCCGTTACCCTTCCCTCTTTAGCAGTGGCGTGCATTTGTAAATGGATGGGTGAGCCTAGAGAGGTAACATCTAGTTTAAGGAAGGCATACCAAAAAGACAAAAAAAAAAAAAGACTTCAAATAGGGCTGGTTATAAGACTAGTTATTTCATCAGAAGTCCAGTGAATCTGATGTTCAATTTAGATGATGTTTTAAAATTAATTTGCCTATTTTGAAACAGTTATATTTTCATTTTATCAATGAAGTATAGCTAAAACTAAGAAGACAAGTGTACAAGTATAGACACATTTTATTTTTTTATTGATAAATTTTGGGGCTCAACTATCCCTTAGTGATCAAGTTGAACTTTCCCATTTTAAAATGAAGAAGGGCAGTTTTGGAAACTCTTATGTGCACAAGGTAATTTTCATGTTTGATTCCATTTGATTTCCTGCTATAGGCATAATATGAAGGGAAAACGTATCTTTGATGTGTCCATTCCTGTAGTTCATCTAAGTGAAAATGGCCAGAAACCTCATTTTTCCCAGTTTCTGTGGCGCCTCACCCAGAATTAATATCCTCACCCAGCCTCTGCAGACAGAACACCATCCTGTTGGTTGTACCATGCATAACTCATCTGATCTTGCCAAAAACAAATCCTTAAAAGACAATGTCTTTTTTTTTGTCCTTTTGAGACAGGGTCTCACTATGCAGTTCAGGCTGGCCTTGAGCTCACTTTGAAGCCCTGGCTGGTCTCGAACTCCCAGTGATCCTCCTGCCTCAGCCTCCCGAGTGCTGGAATCACAGGTGTGCATCACCACGCCCGGCAAAAAAAAGACAATGTCTTAAACAAGGAAATAAATGTCTCATAATGGGAATGTTAGACATTACATAAGAACAATGGGGGAGATGTTTTGCCCTTCAATTTTTAGCATTTTCCTTTCTAGTTAAATATGAGGTTGGGTTAGGCTGTGCCAGCATGGATCTTCTACTAAATTCTATGCTTTCTTCTCTCTCTCTTTTTCTTTTTTTTTTTTTATACAGGGTCGTCTTATGTAGTCCAAGTTGGCCTTGAACTCACTATGTAGTCCAGGCTGGCCTCAAACTTGCAGCGATGCTCCTGTCTCAGTCTCCCAAGTGCTGGCCTTCTGGTAAATTCTAATGTCCTTTCAATGGACATTACTCCTGGGTGCCTAATTACCACAGAAAATTCAATATACTTCAGTCTGAGCTCATCATCATTTGCTTTATACTGGTTCTTCCACTGAATGCCTTAATTACTTCAAGGATAACATTCTTCTCGTGGTTACTAATACTTGAAACTTGGAATAATTTTTTTAGTATTTCATTTCTCAGACCCTGACTCAGTCATGTGTCTGTACATCTGATTTCCTTCTCAAGACTACAAGCCTCTTGGCAGGAACATTTAAGTTGGTTTGTTGTATATTCCATAGCAGTATCTAATGTGTAGTACATGGTCAGTAAGTAGTCACTAAGCGAATGTTAATTATACCAGGAGGGGTAATTGTTATTAATGTAAAGGAGGTGATTTAAATCAGGTGTTTGAAGTATAATAAACAAGTAACTGACGGAAGTTTTTATATTTGATGCTGAGTTTCTATTTGATTGTTCTTTCCTGAAATCTAAGTACACTGTTGTTCTACAGTTCTATTCACGACTTCCAAGGCCTGCTTGGGCCTGTTGCAGAAAATAATACTAAGAGAGGGTTTTAAACCTCATCAGCTAATGTGCTTTGCCAACTCAAAGTGTAATGGAACAGTGTGTCATCGGGGAGAAAAGTGAAGTAACAAAAAATTATTAAACACCTGGCACCATTTTAATAATGTAAATACTACCACTAGCCATTTCTAATGGAAAATTTGTGTATTTGCTAATGTATATATTGCCTTTACTTCAGAATCATATATTATTTCAGCAATAATCCAGGAGTTGCTCTGAATTTTAGATTTGTTACTTTTAAGATAAATTAAAAAAAACCTTTGCAAAAGTTGGAGAAATGACAGATATCAGCCATAACTCACATATTACATTATATGAGCCCGGAATGTCTTCTTCCAGAAAGCAAGGCAACTATTAAAAAAATATTATGGGTCATATCAAAAGACACAAGAGCCAATATGAAGAGCTTCCTTCAGCTGAAATAAGTCAGCTTAAACATTATTAGTAGGTGCTATTCCTCCTTCGGGGCCAACACAACCATCCCACAGCTACTAGAAATATGAGACTCTAACGGCTCATAGCCGCACCTCTCAGGGACTGTTGGCCTCAACAACTGCCCGCCTGAAGTTATTCCCCTTTCAAGGATAGTCTGCAGTCACTGCTGACAGACTAAGGTCATGATACAAAAACTGAGCACCTGTGATTCAACTTAAAACACTTCTGAAGGCCACACCATCTCTCCAGCTTCCTTCCTGTAAGGTAAACCAAGGTCTCCACTGTAACTTTGTCGATCCTAGTGCTCAGTCCTATGTTCCTCACTTCCTTTTAGGTGTATCTCTCAAGAACACTCCTCAATAAACCTGAAAAATGGTTAGAAAAGATGAGAATAAATAATGCAAATTTGTCATCATAATCTGTTAAGTGTAAGGCATTATTAGGTAGTTAAATATAGAAAATAAATTTAAGAGCTCTTTTATGTGTAAGAGAGATCTATTCTATAATTTTCTACCTTTTCTGTATGTTAGAATCAGCTGAGCTTTCAAAAATCTTGCTGCCCAGGTTGTGCTCAGTACCAATCCAGTCAGAATGTTAGGGGGTGGGAGGCAGGGGTCGGTATTTCTAACACAGCCTCAGGTTTCCAAAGTGTAGTAATTTGGGAACCCATGCCATCGAGTGAGGGAATGAGAAACATACTGTGGACAACTGAAATAAATAAGAAACTCTGGAGGCAGAAAATCATTAGGATCTTACCCTCACTTGTACTTTATTTCATATGTCCAGGACATAGAGTAGACATTTCAGTACTTACTGAATCAGAATGAACTAACCTTCATTAAGTTTTAAATTGTCAGTCTTAGATATCATAGTACTCAGCTATACATTTCAAAAGTCCATATACTTGCCATTTCTCATACTTCTCAAGCATGAAAGATATTACAGTAGCCAGGGCAGACTCTAATATTTGTATCCCCCTCACCTCATTCTGCTGAAAGGTTTTTTTTTTTTTTTGCTTTTTCTCCGGTACCAGGAACTGAACTCACGACCTTTCACTTGCCAGGCAGGCGCTTTGCCGCTGAGCTAAATCCCCAGCCCCTCTGCTGAAAGTTTTGACAGTCACACCATTGCAGCCTGTCAGAAGCTACAGTGATATTCTATTACCACTACCAGTGAAGTGTTTATTTCATCCAGCAAGTGAGTAATCCAGGTCCAAAAAGCCCAATTTAGAATCTACTCCCTTAGAACACTCCTGGGACAACTATCTTGGGTTCCTTACAACATACTCTGAGAGTGGCCGATAGCAGGTTTATTGAGGAGTGTTCTTGAGAGATACACCTAAAAGGAAGTGAGGAACATAGGACTGAGCACTAGGATCGACAAAGTTACAGTGGAGACCTTGGTTTACCTTATAGGAAGCTGGAGAGATGGTGTGGCCTTCAGAAGTGTTTTAAGTTGAATCACAGGTGCCCAGTTTTTGTATCACGACCTTAGGCTGTCAGCAGTGACTGCAGACTATCCTTGAAAGGGGAATAACTTCAGGCGGGCAGTTTTTGAGGCCAACAGTCCCTGAGAGGTGCGGCTATGAGCCGTTAGAGTCTCATATTTCTAGTAGCTGTGGGATGGTTGTGTTGGTCCCGAAGGAGGAATGTAGCACCTACTAATAATGTTTAAATTGACTTATTTTAGCTGAAGGAAGCTCTTCATACTGGCTCTTGTGTCTTTTGATATGACCCATAATATTTTTTTAATAGTTGCCTTGCTTTCTGGAATAAGACATTCCGGGCTCATGTAATGTAATATGTGAGTTATGGCTGATATCTGTCATTTCTCCAAATAGTTTTTTTTTTTTTTTTAAAGTGGGGCATAGTAGTTAGAAACCATAAAATGAATAATAAGTGTGCTTATTGATTCTTAGCCTTTTCAGAGGACAGAACTAAAATACATTTTTTTGGAAAAAAGTTACAAATTTATATTAATATATCCACTTCAAGTTTAACATTACAAGATTTTAAGTTAATTTCTTGGATTTTATGTTCATAGTTCCTTACATTGAAAGTCTTAGTTCATAAAACTACACATTTGCATTACTCTACTATATTCTGTTTCTATTATATATTCATATGATTATTTCAAAATAGTCCAATATTACTAGAAGCAGTTAAGTTACTGAATAAGTTTAGAATAATAAATCCTTGCAGCTCTGTCTTTAGAATATATTTGAATGTTTTTCAGAGTTACTTGAAATATTTCATTTTTTGTATGTGTGGTTGCCACTAGGTATACTTTTCATCTTAGTAGTTTGTTTTTTTTTTTTTTTTTTTTTTGTTATTTTTTGAGACAAGGTCTCGCTATGCAATTCAGGCTGGCCTTGAGCTCACTCTGTAGCCCAGGCTGGCCTCGAGCTCTCAACGATCCTCCTGCCTCAGCCTCCCGAGTGCTGGGATTACAGGCTTACACCACTCCGCCTAGCTCATCTTAGTAGTTTGAAACATAGTAAATTCTAAAGATTAACATTTTGATTTTGTATTCATTTTAACCTTCTAAGTAAAATTTATTTTATACATCATTTATATTATATATTTCAGGTTAAACATCTTATTGTACCTTTATTTTTCCTGAAGAAGCCAGAGCAGCTAAATTGAGACAGAGTTAGATAAAACAGAGGTACCAATGAACTAATTTGCCCATAATTATAGAAAAAGTGGAGATATAACTTAGATTTCTTGATGTTATTTTATGGAGACAGATTATAGTTAGGAAACATACAAATTATTGGGTTTAGACTATAAATATGACCATTGAGTTTAAAATCTATGAAATCAGTGAGTACTGTGTACAGGTGTAAGTAGTTTTACTAAATTAGTACAAGAATTTTGAATGATACTAATTTTATGAAACCAAAGTGGTTTTAATTTTCTACTTAGGATATGAAGCTTATTGATAAATGCTAGATTAATGATGATTATAAATACCAGATTCATGCATTACTCTAAATATATATAAATTTTGATCTGTTGATAGATCAGAACTATGCATTCTTTTTCAAATGCATTATTCTTAAGCAACCTTTTGTAACTTTTAAAGATCAAGGTATGATCCTACAGAAATCTTAGGAAGTCCATATAACAGATATTAATTCATTCCACTGCATTCAATTAGAAACCTTGTCATATTTTCTTTTTTAGTTTACCCCTTGATCAAGTTAGGTGAACAATGAAACTGCATTATTTTATCAATGATGTTCTACTCACATAAAGTGAAAGACTAGAGACAGTTATGTAGTATAATGTTTATTTTAAAAAGAAAATAGATGCCTTATATTACAGACCAATAACATTGGCCTTAAATGAGACAAAGTTCTTAAATATTCTACCAAACAGTTTCTGAATACTATGGAAGTTGGGGTTACTTGGAATAGCAGGAGATCCTAAAGAACAAGGTATGTCAGGTTAAAACACCTTCTTCTTTCATGATAGGGTATATTAAAGGACATACAGATTTTGCAAGGTAACTGGTGAAATCTTCACCATTGACTAGCTTTCCCCTGCAGATAGAAGAATTGTTCAAAGTGGAACAAATACCATTCTGAAGAGAGCTCCTAGAATTTTGTCAAAGCCCTTGCATTGATTTTTATTTATTTATTTATTTATTTTTTGGTACCTGGAATCGAACTCAGGACCTTGCACTTGCCAGGCAGACGCTTGTGCTGCTGAGCTATATCCCTGGCCCGGTTTGATCTCTATTCTATTCAACTTGTTTCTTCATTACTTGTTGGAGGGAGCAGGTATAGTTAATATTCTTACCAAAATATAAAAATGACAGGTAACCAAAAAGATAATTTATTGAATGATAAAATGTGGATCACAAATAACCTTGACTTACTGTAGCGGTGATCTAAATTTAACATAGTGGGGTGAGGATGGAGCTCATGGTCGAGTGCTTCCCTGGAAGTCCTTAGTTTCAATCCCCACACTGCAAAAAGGAAAAAAGATATTTAACATAATGAAATATGATAGGTCAAGCTCCAGTATGTGTCAGGAGCCAACCTATGAGCTCATACCTGATCAAAGGGCAACGAAGATGAAATACAAAGTGACATAGAATAGGTTAAAATGTGTGGGGCCAAGGGGCTCTTGTCTTCTTGCCACAAAAAGCCCCAAGGGACTGGTGCACCTTGGCTTTATTCACTCAGTCGCAGGCATGAGCAATCAGAATAAAACAGGATTCATCTGTCTGCCACCATCCACGGTACATATCCAAGTAAACAACAGGGTCTCAGCTGTATTGATTTTCCACGCAGCGTGTCAGCATACACTTTCTACCTTTCTCTCTAGTGCTCGCAGAAGAGGCCAGTTAGGCCTTAATCTTCTTATTTGGTCTCCCACCAGTATCTAGTTGTTTTACTTTATTTGAATCATGCAGTATTGGAAATGACATAATAATAGGATAAATATAAAATTCTTTACTTATGTTTGCTAATTTCAGAGGCCACTTTTGGAGCACTTGCTTTATGTCACAACTGTGTTAAGTGCTTTATATAATTTTATAATTTAATCTTGACAAGAACTTCGCAAGTCAGTAGTCAGTGGTACTAGCAGTAGTAATAATATCTAACATTTATAGCGCACTTACTGAGTACCAGGTTCTGTTCTGGGCACTTTACACTTAATTCTCATAATAATCCTACAGTGTAGGCATGTTGTTATATTCCTTATATACATGAGGAAACTGAGGGACAGAAGGTTAAATAACTTGCTAAGGTCACACAGTAGATTCAGCTAGGATCCAAGCGAGTAGTCTAGTTGCAAACCCTTCACAAGCAGACATCACATCCTCTTTTTTCAAAAGTAGTTCTTGAAGATTAGAGAGGTTGAAAAACTTCCCTAAGTTTCTAGGAAGCTAGAGGACTGGGATTTGTTTCCATGACGTAGATTTTATAGTTGAATTTTAGCTACTCTGTTGTAGTGCCTTGCTGTACAAATAAAAACCAGGTAATTCAATTATCTGCTGTAATCTTGACAGCAACCCTATGAGGTCGCTATTGTGCCTCGCATTGTAAGCCAAAGAAGGGAACGTTTCAGAGAGATTTAACAAGTTATCCAAGATAAAACAGATAGTGAGCTGTAAAGTTGCAATTTTACACCCAGGTTCATTTGACTCCAAAGCCCATGTTCTTAAAAGTTGTAGGGTACAGGAAGGGAATGATGTGACAAAACAACAGAATTAGTGTGAAAGAGCACCTTTAGGTTCAGTGTGAGTGAGTGGTGGCAGGCAAAGGCCCCCTGAATACAGTATTAGAGCACGGAAGGCGACAGAGACTGCGCTAGTCTTTATTGGTGGAGCACTCTTGGAGAATTGTATGCAAGTCTGGCCCTGGACTTTTAACGATATACCCAAAGCTTATCCAGATGTGATATGTCTACAGGAAGGAGAATACTCAGCCTCTAAAAAGAGAAGACTTGGGAGGCTGAGTAGTAGTATTTGAAACATCAATATATGGTGGAGGAATCGATGTAATCTATAGTTCCAGAGGTAAAAACCAGGCTACATATACAGAAAATCAAAGAAGTACATTTGGCTCCATGGAGGTAGGAAGGACTGATTGGTGCGACATTTGGAGCATTTCAGAAATAAAGTGGATTTCCTTGTAAGAGATTATTTATCAGGAAATAAGAGTGACCACCAATCATAGGTGTTAAAGATTTACATATATCAGGTGTAGTGATTCTTAAAACCTTTTAGTCGGTACAGCATAATGATCATCTGGGGAACTTGTTACAGGCTGACTACAATGTCTTACCTACTAGAATTTTTACAGCACATCTGGGATAAGGTCCAAGAAGCTGAATTTTTAAATAAGCAACCTAATGATCTCAAATCAGGCAATAACTGACTCATCCTTCGAGAACTAGTGAGGCTAAGATCTCTTCCATTTATTCTGCAAATAAACATCTGAGTGAAAACGTGTGCAGTTAACATAAGGACTGCTCAAAGAGAGTTCTCTGAAGTTTTATAAAAGATCCACGACAAAATTCTTTAATGTGTTGACAGAGTTAGAGCTGAAATTAGGATATTAGCATTAGAAGGAGAGGGGTTTATTCTTACCTTTTGTCATAAAAAATTAGATTTTAATAGCAAAATAGAAAAATTAAAACCAGCATGAAAATCTTTGAGCACTTTAAATGAGTTACTCTGTACATGCTAAGGTGCAATCCAATGGAGTCTTGGAAAAAGCAATATATTATCCTAATGCAGAGCACCTGTGTAAAGTGAGCTACCAATCAGATTTTTAGGGCCCACGCTTATAAAAACTGCAGCCAGAAACTCACAAGGCAGGCATGAGTGAGAGTTGTAATCCCAGGCTGTAGTCTTTTAACTCTGACCCACTTTTTTGGGACTAGAAGGATTTTTCTGGCAAGTATAATATTTGCTTGACTAATCTTAAAGTGTTTAGCTTTGTAAGCTACATTTTCAAGCTGCTCTCTCTTGGAAAGTTTTGCCATTTGTAAATATGTGTCCTTTACTGTCCTATATTAGGATCCTTTTTGACTTAGTATTTCATAGTATTATGAAATAATATTTTATTACCTTAACTTTAATTAACTTGATATTTTAAAAACATTTTACATAATATTTCATTTGTTTCTTAAGTGTTTTAAAGTTTTAAAGATTTTTTTCCTTTGAACAATTATGAAACAAGAAAGTTAAAGAATTGGTGTTCTTAGCTGTTGTGCTGTTTGATGAATGTTGATGTGCTTATTTAGTTCACCGAGGATTTTTTTTTTCCTAGAAAATTATTTTTAATACATTGGGGATCTAAAATTTCCAAATGGCAATTAGGTACGGATAGTAAATCAAACTGTTGTCCCTGTGTGATTTATTGTTTCCCATTGGGGTTTCAGGACTCCTCATAGATTGCTCTTGAATCATGAGAGATGAAATAGCAGCAGCAGTTTTCTTTGTTACAAGACTGGTGAAAAAACATGAAAAACTGAATAAATGGCAAATAGAAGACTTTGCAGAAAAGCTGATGAAAATCTTGTTTGAGACATACAGAGGTCATTGGCACCCCACCTGCCCTTCTAAAGGGCAAGCCTTCAGGTAAGTGCTAGTATGTGGCAAGGGAAAGGGCGGGAACCTACAAGCAATAGCCACCTGCTAGGAGAATGAATTGGTTCTCTTGTCTGTCTATGAGTTGTGAAAGTTTTACAGACTCAAATTCATTTGGTTCAACGTGGGCTTGAAAGAAAGATGCGGTAGTTGACAGATGAAAATTATGGAGCTAGCTCCGGTAGATAAGGCAGATTACACAATTTCTAACATGTGTTTGCCATGAAAGATACACAGTGATATCTAGTAAACTAATCATGTGATTTAATGCTGCAACATTATGAGTCACTGTGTCAAAACCTGATACTTCTGTTTGTAAGATTGGGGCTGGGCGAGGGGACGGTGGGAGTAAGGCGGGAGCTGTGTGTATGGAATAGTGTACCAACAATAAGATTTTTTTGGAATAGTGCCAAGGTACCCATCCTCATGTCATTTTCCTTCCCTTTCCTGCTCCTTCCTCAAGATGTATCCGAATAAACCATCAGAATAACGACCCCATTTTGGCAAGGGCTTGTGCTGAGAGTAAAGTGAATTATTTTCACCTGGGACTTCCAAAAGAGATGACCATATGGGTAGATCCCTTTCAAGTGTGCTGTAGGTGAGCGTTCTCATAGTTTGTGTGCTCTGTGACCCTGGAAACAAGTTTATTTTAGTCAGGTCTCTATACTTTGTGAAAGGTGATGTTCCCGAAGTAGGGAGGGCATACTGCTTGGTTAAGAGTTTACATGCAAACTTTTATTTTCATGAGATGAAGGGGGAAGTGCAAAGATTTTGCAGAAACTTGCAGTGTGACTTTATTCACTGCACTCTATTGCAAACTGTAGGCTGGTGACTTCTCAGAATTATAGGCAACACCAGGAAAAAAGAAGAGTTACCGACAATGGGGGCCATTTAGTCCTTAGTTGAACTGAAAGAAACTGGTCTTTGTCATTTTCTTGAGCAATTAACCAAGATAGCTTTACGGGATGGCCCTACTAATTACTACAGTCACCAAAGGTCATAGTGTCCTTCACTCTGTTCTTTTGGATCCATCCTTTTTAAAATAACTTTTAAAAATTAGCATGTTGTCTCCAGAGATGTTTAGAGATAGAATTTGTGGGAAGTTGAATCTCTACAATGAATAATTTCTTTTCCTACTTAGGTGTGGTGAAAAAAAACATCCATTTACAATCGCTTCTTTTAAAGGCAAATGGGAGGAATGGGAATTAACTCAACAAATCAGTTGTGCTGCTAACAGAGCCTCCTTAGAGTACTCCTCCGGCTCATCCTCTGATGAAGAAAGCGGCAGCACGGAATCTCAGCTCATTCCTAAAGTCAGCAATCCTAAGAGTGTCTATCAGGTCAAGTACGCTCCAGCTCTTCTATTTTTTTTTTTTTTTCCTATTTTAAATCTAAAAAAGGTTTGCCTGGTGTAAACAAACAAAACATGGAAAGAATGAATATAAAGATAAAAACCCTACAATGTTAGTATTTTGGCAAATTTTTTTCTGTGCCTCAACCCCTATATATTACCTCTACTTGGCTGAGTTCTTAGGAGCTATGATTTTGTTGTTGTTCTGTATCTTCATACAATGTTGGAAAACATAGGTTTCCTTCTACTGACATTCAATCAGATTAGAGAGATTTTATTTTTTTGCCAATCAAAAATAACATGTCATTTATGGAAAGTTTGGAATATTCAGAAAAGAGCAAAAGACTATAATCTTGCCACTGAAAGTCTTTCTTCTTATTTTTTCTTTGGTACCAGGAATTGAACTCAGGACCTTGCACTTTCCAGGGAAGGGCTTGTGCCACTAAGCTACATCCCTGGCCCCTGAAAGCCTTTCTCAGAGAGATTTAAAAAAAAAAAACAACAAAAACCAATCACAACCCATTGAAAGATACACATATTTAAATAAGAAGTGAATTTCATAAGAGTAGGCCCCCAATACTTCCAGCTGCATTCAAATTGATTTCATAACCTGCAGTTTGAAAATCACTGATCTAGAATCTCTGTTAATATTTTGTATATTTGTTTGTATCTTTTAAGTGTTTATATATTAAAATGTTAAAGCAGTTAAAAATGTTAACATTTTAATATTCAAGTGACTTTCTTATAATTTACTGTTATTGAAATTCACAGCTATTTTATTTTAAAAAGCTACTGAATTAAAATTTGAAACATTGCTATACCAGTTATTTCTTGAGGTTTGACACATGGACATGGAATTACTGGGTCTGTAGATATGGACATTTTATTGGTTTTTGGTATATGACCAAATATTTTTGTAATCTCACTAGCTCATGTAAAAGTATCTGTTTTACTATTTTTCATAAGATTGAATATTCTCATTAAGAAATAGATACTTTGGTAATAATGGTATTATATAAATCAAATATTCAGAAAGGCTCTACTTGCTGAAATGTTTTAAGTATTTACTGCCTTACAAATTTTCTCTTCCTTACCCATTCTTTATTTTTAAATTTTTTTTTTTTAAACCAACTTTATGTTCTCTAGGTTTAAAAAAAAAAAAATAGAACCAGCTATCTGTTTTTTGCTTGGGTTTGTATCTCAATTTCTGAAAAGGTGATCTAGTTCCTAAAATCATCCCAATCATCTGTTCTTTAGAATTCTAGTGTATTAATAGGTCTATAAATTAACAGAATATTTTAATCCATGTTATAGTATCGACAGGTATTTCCTCTCAAGGTTTTCTAAACTATATGTATGTATGTGTATATGTTTTGTTTTGTTTTTGTTTTTTTTTTTCCTCCGGTACCAGGAACCGAACTCACGACATTGTGCTTGCCAGGCAGGCGCTTGTGTATATGTTTATATTATAGTTTCTATGTAGTTTTATTTGTATAACAGTTTAAGTTATAGTAAAATATTTGCCCTATTTTTATTTTTATTTTTATTTTTTATTTTATTTTTTCTCTGGTACCAGGAACCGAACTCATGACCTTGCGCTTGCCAGGCAGGTGCTTTTTGCCTCTGAGCTAAATCCCCAGCCCCTTGCCCTATTTTTAGACTTAGATTTTTTTTTCTCTTTAGGGATCAGGGCTTTAGTCAACAAAATTCTTTTATGGCAGAATCTCCTCAAAGTCAGATCTGTAAAACATCTGTATCAGCCATCTGGAATGTTTACAAAGGTTTTCCTGGGTCATCTTGGCCTGGGGGATCACAATGAGGCAGTTTTGGATTAGGGTGGCAGAAGACAGGTAGGGATGAGATAGCTGGGGAGAACTCAAGGATATACACAAATTTGAACGTGTGTTTTAGAAATTTTTAGTTGGAGTAAAGAATTTCTTTTGTTAAAATGTATAAAGGGACCTTACTTAAGTTTAAGGTATATACAGTTCTGGCAAAATTCCCAAAGATGATTATCTACATTCATTTTCATTCCTTCCAGGCTGAAAACTTGAAACAGCCCTACCCATCTTGGCTCCATGTCCCCCGCAGAAAAAATGTGGCAGATGGCGGCCGTGCAGGAGTCCTCCCGAGCCGGACTGCTCATCAAGCTGCACATAGGAACCCCAAGTGCTACAGGCCTGTCGCTGGGCACCGCGTGGACAGGTACCACTGGATCAACTCAAACCGATAATACAGAGGCAAAGTTGCAGTGAGAGAGCTTAAAGGTCAGGCTTTGTCTTCCCTAAAATGAAAACGAGGCTGAGGCTGTTGAGCGGCCCATGAAATAGAAAAAATTAGCCACATTGGGGATCATAGTGCACAATGGTGAATCCTCTCTCATAGATTAAGACTCTACTCGTAGCTGTACTTTTAATTTTCATTTAATTTTTTAACGAAATTTTATGTTAACACTTAATGTACCCAGTAAGGTAACAGAATGAAGGTATTAACCTGTGACAAAATTCAATGAATTATGAAGAGTAACAATTTAAATAAACATACTGTGTTTTTAATACTGTATTGATGGATTGTTGCTAGGAAGTTTTAAAATTTGTGTTTCTTCATGAACAATTGTTTAGAGAGTGCTTTGATAACACAGTGTTCTGGCTTCAACTTTATTTCTTGCTGTAGTTGTTCTATTTTACATGTTCAGTAAGAGCTTAAGAATTACTCTTTTAAGATACAGAATTCCATTCTTTATGTCTTTAAAAATTTATGAGATTTATAAAAATGATACTTACTTATAATGAATTGAAGCAAAATAGGACAACATACCACTAAGAAAATAAAAATATCTACCATCCAGCTAAAGCTGATCATTATTAACAAATCTTTCCATTTTTTGTATATAGGTACCGATGTAGAAATACATATACAGACAAGCAATTTGATAAGAATCTCGTACTAGAGGTAGTAGTTAATATTTGAATTTAATTCTATTTGATCTTAGAAAAAAAAAACTAAAGTGTACTATAATGTCCAGTAGCTTTTCTACCACAAAAAATTTTAAGTATTCTCTAGAATGGAAAAAGAAAATCATCAGGCAACTGGAACAGTCCTTAAACCTCCCCTTCATTTTATGTATATTATTTGTTGCCATGCCAACTATAGAAATTAGCATCCTTAATTTTTTGTCCCTTTGTCCCATGTTATTTTTAATGTCCAGTTTTAAAATTTATGTTCTATCCTAAACCTAAATAGATTTTGTTTATAGTTCTATATTTAAGTGGATTAAATGCTCATCAATATGTGAGGTGTGTTTTGTTTCATCTTTGTTTAGCTGGATTTTATTAATAAACTTTTCCACAAATAGCTTATAGATGTTAAATTCTGTGAATTCATTTGAAATATAACTTGAGGCCATGTTTTCTTTGCCTTTTCATTTCATGTATCACACTAATCTTTCTGGCATTATATGTTGCCGTGGAAAGATCAGTGGCCAGTTTGATTTCTTGAACTCTCTGACACTTATACCAACAACGTGCACTTACTTTTTTAGGTGACCTCTTTTTTGCTAGTGTGAAAAATTCATTCCTTACACTTAAAATGGAGTTGATCATTCTGTATCATTTTTCTTGAAACACTATGGCTTTCTGATCTGTAGATATATCTCCCCCCCGCCCCTCCCCCCCGGCTTTCTTCCGGTACCAGGAATTGAACTCACGACCTTGCACTTGCCAGGCAGGTGCTTTGCCGCTGAGCTAAATCCCCGGCCCCCTGTAGATTTATCTTTTTGAGTGAGATTTAGTAGTCTCATCTTTGAATCCTTTCTTTCCATGGATACCAGCTGTATTCATGCAGGATCATTTTTTCTGTCCTTAATAATATCTATTACTTATCTAATGGTTTTCAACTCCTCCCCTCCCCAGAGAGGAGGGCCTGACGCATGCTAGGGAAGTTTTGTACCACTGAACTACATCCTCATTCCCTTTCATCTTAAATTTATAAAGAAAACTGATTGTCTCAAAGCTTTTATTTTTGTCAACATGTATCAGTAGTTTATTCCTTATTGTATGGATATAGCGTAGTTTGTTTAATCATTTACTTGTTGAACGACTGGATTGTTTCTGGATAGTATGAATCTAGCTGCTATAAACATTTGTGTGTATGATGGGTGAACATAAGTTCTTTCTCTGAGATAAATGCCTAAGCACATAATTAATGGGCCATTTGGTAGCTGCATGCCTAGTTTAAGAAGCAATCTAAATATTTTGGAGTAGATGTTCTGTTTTATATTTCTGTCAGCAGCATATGATTGAACCAGTTTCTCTACATTCTTGCCAGCCTCTTCTGTTACTATTTTTGTCTTAGCCCTTCTGATGGGTGTGTAGTAAAATCTCTTGTTGTTTTCTAGTTTTATTTCATTGTGATCAGAGAATATACGTACTATGATTTCTTTTTTTAAAGAAAAATATGCTGAGCTGGGTGTGATGGTGTATGCCTATAATCTCAGCACTTTGGAGGCTGAGGCAGGAGGATCACCACAAGATGGAGACCAGGTTGGATTATATAGTGAGTTCAAGGCCAGCCTGAAGTACTTAGCAAAACCTTGTCTCAAAAAACCAAAAAAAATTTGTTTTGCTGAGACTTATTTTGTGGCCTAACATGTGATCTATCCTGGAGAATATCCCATGTGCTGGTAGGAAGAATTTTATAGCTGTTGGGTTAAATGTTTTGTAAATGTACATAAAGTCTACTTGGTCTATAGTATAACTTAATTCCAATGTTTTTTTTTGGTTAATTATTTGTTGGATAGTAGTCTAGATGACCTGTTCATTGATGAAAGTGGGGTATTGAAGCCTCTATTATTGTATTAGAATCTATCTCTCCCTTTGGGGCTAATAATGCCTGCTTTATATAATTGGATATACCAACATTGGAATGAAAAAATGAATGAATGAATCTATCTATCTATCTGTCTGTCTATATATGGATCCCTGTATTATATAGTGATCTTCTTTGTCTCTTTTTATGTTTCTGAATTTTGTTTTTGAATTGTTTTTTAATGTTTTATCTAATAGATAGCTACTCTTGTTTGCTTTGGTTTTTCACTGGCATGGTGTATCTTTTTTCATACCTTCCCCTTTCAATCTGCTTGCATCTACTGTTGAACTGAGTCTCTGGTAGGCAGAGTATTGTTGGGCTTTATTTTTAAACTCTGTTTAGCCAGTCTGTATCTTTTATTTGCAGAATTTAATCCATTTACATTCAATTTAATTATTGATAAGTATAAGCATACTCCTGCCATTTTGGGGTTTTATTTTCCTGGTTGTTTTGTATATTTCTTACTCCTTTGTTCTTTTCTTGTTCATCATTGTGGACTGGTACTTTCCTGTACTGATAAGGTTTGATTCTCTTTTTTCTCTTTTGCATATCTATTCTGCTGTTGGGTTTTATACATTGGCCTTTTTTTTTTCTATTTGCAATATATAGTTATCATCCTTTCTCTTCTAACATGAGACTCCCTTAGTCATTTCTTGTAAGACCATCCTGTGGTGATGAATTTCTTCAGTGTTTGCTTATCATGAAAGGTCTTTATTTATCCTTTACTTCTGAAAAATAGTTTTGTTGCGTATTTAAACTTCTTTGTCAGGCCATTTGTTGCTTTCCTTTTTCTTGTGATCTGTGGCTAGAATTACTGTGTTCCTTTAGAGGTATCATGACTGACTCTGTTTTCTCATGCTTCTTGTTTCTCTGTTGATTTTTATGCATCTGGTAGGTCAGTTGCTTCTACCAATTTTGTAGGATAACTTAATGGTAAAAGACTTTCTATTAGTGATGTGTCCTAAGGTGTTGGTTGGATACACTGCATTGGCTTTGGTTCCATCCAAGTGGGTTCTTTAGTGTAGTATCTATACAGCTTCTTCAGCTGTAGTTAGTGTTGATAATATCTGTGGATGTCTTGGCGACTTAGATTTCAGGGGTAATGGGATTGCACCACCAGCAAGGATGCAGCTCCCTTAGGCAGGGAACATTCACTGATAACTCTGGGGCTGGTGCACCTGGCTGCAAAGGTGAATGCCTGTCAATTTCTGAAAGTTATGTGAAAGTAAGGTTACCCAGGTAGGCCCAGGTGGCTATGACTCAGTAGCATGGTTGGTAGGGAGATGTCATTGACTGAGGACCACTTGGGGGCTATGCTATACTAATGTGTCCAGATACCTCTCAGTATCTGAGGGCTGCACACACTGCTTTGTGGGATGTTTAGGGAGGTCTGCTCAGCTGCTTTTCAGAGCTGGGAATGTGGGCAGTGCTGGGCTTCTGTGAATGGGCTGCTCAACAGCTCCTTGGAGCCACAGGAGGATGGGTGGGCTGCCAGGTTGCTTGCTGGGGGCATCAATGGGCCACACCACGCAGGAAAGCTTGCTATGTTGTTTCCCAGGGCCGTCCTCTGGGCTTAGTTGCTCAGGGCAGCTGTGTTATGCAGCTAAGCGTATGTTGTGTGGGCTGGGCCTTCTGGCTACTCCTGGGACAACAGGAGCCTGGGGCCCCCTGACTTCTGGGGACCTCTAAAGGATAAGCTGCTCAATGTTGGCTGGCCAGATTCTTCCTGGGGTGATAGGAAGGTGGGAAGGGCGATCTGACTGGTTCACAGGGGTAGGTTTGTGGAGCCATTCAGGCAGCTACCGTACTGCTTCACAGGATCCTGGGTGGTGAGGCCTTAAGCTGGCTCCATGCAGCAAGAACCTGGGTGAAGGTGCACACAGTATGGGTTGAGCTCTTTCTCTGGGGTCAATTTCATGGTGTGAAAATTCAGCAGCCCTCTGAACTAGGCTCTGGTCCCTTAAAAGGCTGAAAGGATCTTGTGGCGGTAAATAGCTCAGGTGTTTGTGCTGTGAGTAAGGCTAGGCAGGAGCCTCTAGCTTACCACAACTACAGTGCTTGTTTCCGGGTTAACCTTCAGAGACAGAATAGTAGATGCGGTGTGCTTAGTTCCCTGCTTTCTATGACTATTGTAATTGTCTGTGCTCTGCAGTGTCTAGTCCTGTGCTCACTTTCCAGCGCCATTCCCCAGTGGGTGGAATAATGTAGGCTGCACTCCCAAGGGTTGCGGGAGGAGTGGGAGAGCAGGCTTGGTCTGCTGGTGCTGGGCCA
Source organism: Chinchilla lanigera (assembly GCF_000276665.1). Taxonomy (NCBI): domain Eukaryota; kingdom Metazoa; phylum Chordata; class Mammalia; order Rodentia; family Chinchillidae; genus Chinchilla; species Chinchilla lanigera. Next base: position 13,234,832 of record NW_004955412.1, on the reverse strand, counting down.
GGGGGCGTGAGCTGGAGTGCTGCTCAGCACTAGTTTCCACTGTGGTGGGCCCCATGTTGGATTTCAGGCCTACTGCCTGGATTTTGTTCTCTCTACACCCACTAAGAGGGAGCGGTTGTCTGGCCACACTGTGCTGCTCTGTGTTTTGGGGAAAGGGTGATGCAGACTCCCTGCTAGCTTCTTCGAAGGGTCTCTCCTTATACTAAAACTCAGTCTCCCACCTGGCTCCCCACATCTTGTAAAGGCAGATCAGAGTGTGAATTGCTGCTCACATGGGATATAGTTGGTTGGAGGTGCTTACTCGGCCACCATGGCACCACCTTTGATATCTCATTGTGGTTTTAATATTCATACCCCCGATGGCTAGCGGTGTTGAACATCTTTTTGTATGTTTATCTGGCATCTGTATATCCTCTATAACTTCAGGTCATTTTATAATTGTTTTTAATTGAGTTTTGAGTTCTTTGTCTATCTATACAGTATTCTGGTCCTGTGTTAGAGGTATGGTTTGAAAATATTTTTTTCTATTTTTAGCTTATCTTTTTATCCTCTTTTCTTTTTAATATACTCTTAATAGAGTCACAGAGCAAAAGTTTTACTTTTGAAGTTCAGTTCATTACTGTTTTCTTTCATGTGATTTGATATTGAGTTTAAGATCACTTTACCTAGCCCTAGATCCTGAAGATTGTGTTTTCTCCCCTTGGAGTTTTACTAGGTTTATGTTTTATGCTTAAGTTCCATGCATTTTTAAGTTAATTTAAAACATTTTTTTTTTACATTTAAAAAATTTTGTATGAGGTGTGAGACTTTAATTAAAGTTCTTTTTTTCTGCTTATAATCATAAGGACCAAGTGTTGGAAAGGCTTCCTGTGGGTCTACTTCTGTTTTATATATAATGGTCAAGGATTTATTTATAACTTTGTGGGAGGACTAGGGAAGAGTGAGTAGAAGCCATATACCACTTTTGAAATTGAAAATGATTCTTCAATTAAATTTTTGCAAAAGTAATTTTTTTGTAGATAGAGGGTAAAATATGATTTCTATATCTATTGGGTGTTCTTACCCTTTTTGTGGTCAATAGGCTGTACTTGTGCATCTTTGTGTTTGCATACAAGGTACTTCCTCAAAGATGACTAGTATCTTAAATATTTATAAAGAAATTTGCTATTGATTTGATTCAGGAGTAAATACATATAGTGCAGTGGGAAGAGAACATGATCCTTGCGTTGAACTTGTAGCACTGCCATTAAGAAGCATGCGCTTACTAAAAGCTTGCAGCTGTTAGAGCATTAATGGAAATTGGATGGAGGGCCCAAAGGGTCAGCCAGGAAATTAATAGGCTCATGTTCTGGTAGATGCTTTGGTCAGCCAAGAATAAGGAATATAGAAGAAAGATCTTTGATTTCTGCACTTATTTTTCTTTGCTGCCTCTCCCAGAGGCCTTGGACTCTTGGCCTAACTATTCTATATAGTCTGGTGTGTCTGGTTAATTAATCTTTGCTTTCTGGGAAATATATTTCATAATTTATGTGAGCAGCTAAAAAAGTCTTTGAGGATTCACACCCAGTATTAATGAAATCAAATGAAGATCTCCTCAATTAGTCTTTCAGCTTGTGTCGTTGTTGTGTATTAGTGAGGTGTGCTTCGTTTAAGAACTTCCAGTTCATACAAGGTACTTCCTCAAAGATGAGGAAACAGGAGAACTACCTCAGAGCTCACTATTATGGTAACTACCATTTTATTGGTACCTGTGCTGTGAGAGCTGCAGGTGCTTCTAACTGAAAAGGTAACTAATCAGGTGATTTGTAAGGCTGACATACTTGGTACTTTGCCGGTGGTTAATAGAGTCTGCCAAAAAAATGTATATATAGTTTAGGACAAAAAAAACTTGTATAAATATTTTAATGCTAAACTTGAGACGTCTTGAGATTAATACATGTTACCTTTGGCCTCTACAATTACAAAGTGACTCAGAGTGGTGACCAATAGCTTCCAGACATTTCTTAGCACTGTGAATTGCTGCTTGGTAACCATGGTTATTGAGATTACTGCAGATGCATTTTCAATTTCTTCTCAAAGGGTGAGCAGTGTAGGGGGTTTTCTGCAATATACAACACCCTCTCGGGTCCCCAATACAAAGGTAATAATATCATCTGTTGAAAAAACACTGTACTATCTTTCTTTTCCTGAAGTGTGTATGCATTTTTTGGTAGACTTTGTATAACTATTTAAATTGAACTGAACTAAGTGACCAACCTTTAGCAACAAAGAAATCAGAATTCAATGTCCTTGTAAGGTGGTAGAAATGGAGGAGTTAAATGTAGTGTTTATGTTAGGCAGCTGTCATTTATGGCTTGATTTAAAAATCTTTGTTAAATTTTAGTTGTAACTCTTGCAATGTTGTCTCAAGTGTTTTCATCTTAACTTATTTTCTCTAATTTACCATTAGTGTTACAATTGGTTGAATATTGTGCTAAATTCTTGGCCATGATAGGTATCTCTTGATTTACATTTTTTTCTTGTCTTTTTTTAATTTACTTTTTTTTTGTCCTTTTTTTTGAGACAGGGTCTCACTATGCAGTTCAGGCTGGCTTTGAGCTCACTTTGTAGCCCAGGCTGGTTTTGAACTCACAACGATTCTCCTGCCTCAGCCTCCTGAGTGCTGGGATTACAGGCATGCGCCACCACGCCCGGCCTGTATAGGTATCTCTTAATTGTAGCAAAAGATCGGCAAACTGAATAGGAGGTAAATACTGAATTCACTGATTAGGTATTAGCTATTAGTTACCCAAATAATATTTGTATAGTTTTAATTCTTTACTAGCCTTCCTTTGGTTAGGAGACTTATTAACAGTTGTTATAGTCAAGGAATAAAAAGCTTTCTCTTATTTATACTGAAGCACAAAAAAGAGCTCATGACCATATGAGAAGCTTGAATGGCAGGCACTGGAATTATAACCTGACAAGATTTTGATTTGGCGTTTGTGTTTAATTTTTTTTTTTTTACATTAAATTCATGGTTCAACTCATCCCCAAAACTGCAGTTTCAGATGACTTCTTATCCATTTGAGGTATTCTAACCAGGGCCTCCAAAGAAAATTTTGTCTATCTCACATGGCTTATATGTATTTTAACTACTGTCATTCTAGATCCACAAATAATATCCATCTACTTCATCTGATTCAGTAATATTTTAGATAAGCTAGGCTGATCATACACATTTTACGTTTTCAGAAGGAGGTCAGTCGTCAATAGCTTTAATAGGTATTTTAATAAAATATGAGGTCTAATAGTCCCCTCCAGTCACAGTGAAAATATTACCAGGTTCCATATCTTCTCTTGCAAACGTTAGCTCCTATGAGTTACATATATATCCAAAGCTATAAAATAGATTTATGTGACTTATACATGAGTAATAGACATTTCCAAGTAATTATTTTGCTTCATCCCATGTATTGATACATTTAACCTTTTAATCATGCAGGCTAAAGTGGGATCACCACTTTGTTTCTAGATCTAAAAGTCAAACAGAAAAAGAAAGATTATGTGGTTATTTTTATTAAGTCTCAAAATAAGGGAAAGTAGTTATTCTTAAGAATCAGTAAAAATGGCAATTCAATAGACTATGGGTAAAAGACTTAAATAGGCAGTTTACAAAGGGAGATACTCAAATGGTGTATAAATATATGAATGATGCCAAGTTTCACTTCTCATTGGGAAATGCGAATTAAAATGAAGTGATACACCACACACCCAGAAGAATGGATAAAATATAAAAGATATAAAACAGTAAGTGTTGATGCAGAGAAGAAACAACCAGAAGCCCTCTTCCTTACTTAGGGTTACTATACAATTATACAATCACTTTGGAATTCTAGTTGGTAGTAGCTACTAAAGCTGAATATATTCAAGCCCTAAAACCCAGAATTTCTAGACCTAAGAACATGCCTAACTAGGTATGATTCCATATGGTCACCGGAAATGTGTAAAACTAAGTGTAATAATCCCATACTGGAAAATACCTGCAGAAAATATCCACATATGCATCAACAGTAGAGTGAATAACTGAATTGGGGTATCACCACCTGGTAAAGCACAGTGCAGAAGAAAATCACACTACACATGCAGCAGTATGGATTAATCTCACAAAGTTGAGCAAAAGAAGCCGGTCATGCTTTTATGATTGTATTTCTATTCATTGAATAAACAAAAACAGTGACGTTTAAAGTCGAAGTTCTTCTCGAAGTTGTTTATTTCTTGGTTTGGGTTACATGGGATTGGACACATTGGAAAATTCAATTAGGTGGTACATTTACAATCTGCTCACTTTTAAAGATGTAGTATTCTTTAATAAAGTTTGAAAATTAAATTTTATCCTGTCCATGGTGATGATTTTGAATGAAGTGGACTAGAGGCCAGAGCCGCAGTCAGTGCTCAGTTATCTCTTTCAGTTGCCAATTTCTGGTCTTGATCTCAGTGTTTAAGACCGTTCACCGTGCTGTATGAGGAAAACAAAGACTTTGAGAGTTCTGTCTTTGCTAATATTCCAACATTTGCTAGTGTTACAAAATATTGATGTCGGTGGCTTGAAAGGAAACATCTATGAGCTTTTAAACATATAACTTTTTAAATACCTATCATTAAAAACAACCCTTTTGTAAATAAGCAGTAGGTACTATTGTGGGATAATGGAAGAAGTGTGAATGAGGTGGCAGTGGACCCACATTCTAGCTGCTTTTTGTTTTCTAGTTGGGTAAATGGGGGCAAGTCTGGGCCTCAGTTCTTTCTTTCTATCATTAATATTTTACCTACCTAAAGGAGGAAGGATGAACTTTATGATCTCTGGGGTCCTTTATAACTCTGAAATTTAAGAGCCACCATCTGTGGGTACTGGGAAGTTTCCTAAATAAAATAACTGATCCTGTAACTTATTCATACCACCCATTATCACCACTTCTTTTTTTCTGTTGTCATGTTTAATTATAAACATGGCTCCGATCATACACAAATCAGTTTCAAGGCACATAATGAAGTATAATCTTAAGACTGCATCATCCATCCAGGCATCTTACCTTGTCTTCACTCCCAAACTGATCTCTTGATAATTTTAGAATTTGTTGTTCTGAAGCAAGGATGCTTTTCAGGAAATGTTCCATATTGGTGAAAAGGAGAAGATCTTTGTTTCTCTTAATATACTGTAGAGAGTATGGAGACGGAGTTAGTAGGCTTGCTCTTATTTCCTTTGAGTATTCTTGGATCTATTTAGCCAAAATGTGGACCTAAGAATATGGTATATGTTCCTACTTTTAAAACAAAGTGAGACTTCTTTATTCATTGATGGTAATTGGCAGATGACTAACATTCCAGCTTTGTAGTTATCTATGACTTAAGAAGTAAATGCTGGGTGCCTCTATTCAGCTATCTTGCATCTCAAAGATCTTTTATTTTTAATAGCCAAAAGGCTTAGATGATAATATTTTCATAGAAGTGCTTTAAATAACACTATTAAGAAGAAAAGGAGGGGAGGGGAATGGGGAAAAAAAGAAGCAAGATGTACCATGGACAGGTACAAATTCCCTATGATCAATGTTATCACTATGTCTATCTAAAAGGTACCAATTCAATAAAAAGAAAAAGAAAGAAGACCATCATCAAGCTTGCATCAAAAATAGCATATTATAAGTTTGGGTAAATGTGCTATCACTTTGGCATCTAAATTTAGTCTCTGGGTCACAATGAGTTTTACAGATGGAATTCTGCTTACTTGTTTACAGTATGTTATTAAGACATGAAATGACATATAGACCTGTCTTTGCAATCCCTATAACTCAGTGGTCCATGCAACCACTATCTACCCTGTAGAATACAAGATTTTAAAAACATCATCATCCAGCCAGGCGTGGTGGCTCACACCTGTAATCCCAGTACTTGGGAGGCTGAGGCAGGAGGATCACTGTGAGTTTGAGGCCAGCTTCGGCTACAAAGTGAGTTCGCCAGCCAGAAGTGCAGAGCAAGACGCTGTCTCAAAAAGACAAAAAACAAAACAAAACAAAAAAACCTGCACAAAAAAACATTATCATATATAGTTTGGGAAGCAGGCTAAATGTCAAGGCAGTATGCCACGTAGGGAGACCAGAAATATCTGAATAGGTCATACACTGAAGCGTTGTCTTTGTGAACAAATCCATTTTAACCGAGAATAAATGATATATAAGATGAAGTTGATTACCTCTTCTGATGACTCTGGCTCTAAATGACACTCATGCTTCCTTTCAATGAGTTTAGAGAGAATATCTTTATCTCTTTCAGAAATGGGGTGCTCTGCCAGCAGAATAGCACTTATGCTTTGGTCAAGCTTGCTATCCCAGGAAACTGCTGACATTTGCAGCGTGGTAGAGAATGCGTCCCTGAAATAGGCCTTTAGTCCCTGGTCAAGAAAAGGAAGGGAGAAATCAGTAAGACATTTAGCCAGTGGCTATTCAAGCTTTAAAATAATAGTTGAAAGGAAAATGGGGCTTGAGCTTTATCGTCTTCACTTGCCTTCTCATTAGCAGTTCTGGTGAGGTTCATGGATTGACAAATATCCATAGGAATCTGAGATGCTATTCTTACAGGAGGACCACTGTCAAGAAGTGGCACACCCTTTTTATCACATGTGTGCACCATAGTAGACCAGTGTAGGTATTTTGTGATGTGCTGTTATAGAAAATTTGACTAAGAAAACCCTCTTCCTGGCCTGGCAGTAGGAACCGAAGGCCACAAATGGAACTCAGATTTGAAATGTTACCCAGCCTAAAGCATTTATAATCCTGAGGAATGGGGTCTGGGTCACAGAGAAAGAGAAGGAAAAAGGCCTGTGTATATTATAAATACCTCATAAAATGATCTCAGAAAGGTGGGGTTGGAGTCCTGGCCGAGGTCTCCAGCAGCAATGTGGGCCAGGCAGTGGATCAATAAGAGAACAAAGCTTCCCACAGACGCCAAACACTCTCTATCAACAAACAGTGTATTTTCAGCACTCTGTGTGGGGACGATACCCAAGCACATAAATGTCAGCTTCAGGGACATTTCCACTGCCTCTTCCTTCTTCTCGGTTTATATAGTCTAAAGTAAGACTCCCTGGGCCTAATGGAAATTTACTGAAGGGAAGAGTCAGAGGTCAGGAAAAATTATTGTTCTAGTTCAACTCTCTTGAATATGCCATTTTATTCCTGTCCCTCAAGATTTCCAGGCTACCTCCATTTTACAGAAAACAATCTATTTGAAATTCAAAGTGAGGTTCCTTTGGTATCTGTCTCTTGTCACTGCCCTTCAATCACTGTTCCCTCAAGCAATGGTTTTAAAACTGTAATGTAAAAAAGAATTACAAGGGGGTGATTTTACTGTTGGTGCCTCTCCTAGGATTTCTGGTTCCGTGGGGTTTGGGCGGGGCCCGGGCATTTCCATTTCACCCATGTTCCCAGATAGTTGATGCGGGAGGCTCAAGAAGGACAGTTTGAAAATCCCTGGCTTACAGGACTCTCAGGGTTTTATTGAAATCAAATTCTCAAATCCCACCTATCTTGCACTTGGTTTGAAATAACTTCCTTGTGAATTCCTTTAAGGAGACACAGGTTAGCACTGGAGAGCCTTAGAAGACTGGACAACCTGATATGTCCCTTGAATGTGCTGGGGGTTAGGAGAACGACTTTTGTGTCCAATACACTTGGAGCTGGGTCTCAACTCTTGCGAGTGCTGTGTTTTGGGGCAAGTTGCTTAGCTTCTCTAGGCCTCAATTCTCCAACTTATAACATGGGGGTAACTTGTTACCTGGAGGTTGTAAATAAGATAATACTTGTAAGGCACCTTTCTGAGTGTCTGGCACACATTACTCAGTGCATCCTGGGTTGGTCTCCCTATCTGTAAAATGGGATTAAATTCTTGCCTATTCATAGAGTTCTTTAAAGCTCAAGTGAAAGAATGCCTGGAGATTACTATGCGTAAGTGTTTCTTTTTTGGTTTTATTAAATTCACTAACAATCTACTAGTCAAGTGAATATAAACCATTTTCTGGTTCTCTGACATTGACGGATATTTCTTCCTCAGGATCATTTGTCAGTAGAACGTCACCAGTGTTTACATTCTATATACCCCAGCTTAGAATTACCAGAAGGTGCTTCCAATTGACACAGAGGAACTAGTGACAGGAACAGTTTACATCCTTTCTTAAAATAGGAAGATGCCGATTGTGCAAGATTTCCTGATGCTAGATCCGTGACTTACGGGAAAGACCGGTTTGGAAGCACAGGGTTTGATGGCAAAGATCCATGAATGGGCACAGAGCGATTATGCTGCTCTAAGCACAAGCCAGGGCATACTTTACTGATGAGAGAAAGCTCTTACTCAATTGTCATTTATTATGCTTTAGTTAATTATTCCCAAGGAAGCCTAAAATACATCAGGATTTGAGAGAGAAACATGCTGCTTTTGCTTCTGCTTATCTTTACTAGGCTCTAGGATTTAAAAACCCACATCTGGGAATGTATTTGCAGCACCTGATAGAAGAAGGAATCTTGGAAGGCATTGCCTGAGGCTTCTGTGGTGGGGAGATGAGAAGCAATCTGCAGAGTGATTTCTGGAGCCTGAAAGGAACGGCAAACAAAAGCAAAAACCAACCCATTTCTGAAATAACTCTCCTGTGTGCCTCAGCTACATAGCATTGACCAAATTAATGGGAATTAAATGCATGGAGGCATTAATTTAAATCATAACAGCCTAAATAGATTCCATGCACACTGTGGAAAAATGGAAAGGGGGTTTAACTATATATTTAATACTGATGCTAGCCATGATTATTAATCTACTACCTTTCTAAGTCAATTTACACATTCTGGCATCTAGATAGTACTTAATTCATTTTAGTGACTTGACCGTTCACTGCCCTAGGTGCTTCATCCTTGGGAAGACCCATTCCCTCAGGACTTCCTCCTGGCCACTCTGACGTCCTCAGCTACCCTGGTGACTGCTCCCTGGAGACCAGAAGCCAGACTTACATGAAGCTGGGGGATGAGGAGATGCAGGACAGAGAGGCCGTACTGGTAAACCACAAACTCCCTGGCAGAAAGGTCTGTGGTTGGCACAATTATTAGCTCTTTCTTCTGCATTGTTTGAGGTTTTAGAAGATCCTGCAAAAAGCTTTTTGTGTCTGCAGAAATCAAAAGAAGCCAGTAATCATTTCACTGATATTCTGGATGGTAACGATATGACAACAATAACAACAACAACTAGTACTATTATTCTATTACAACTACTACTTCTACAACATAGTTCAAAATTACCCATCCATCTACCCATCTATCATCTATCCATATATCCTCCCATGCTATATATCTACTGTGCCTCAGACTTTGTGGCTATCTTCATGGGCAAGTGATTGAGTCTCCTCAGTAAGAACAGAGAAGCCAAAAGGAAGGCCCAGAGAAGATGGCAGCAGGTTAGAAGATTTTCTTCTACTATTTCAGAGAGGACTTTTTGTTTTGTTTTTACAAGTATGCGCTCAGAACAGTGTCTGGTACATAGTAATCGCTAAGTAAATTTTGGTTGTTTAAAACATCTTATTTCCTTACAAACATGTCTTTAATGGACCTTTGACAATTCTAAATAGAGATTTAGACATTTTTATTGTGTTTGTATTTTTGGGAGGACAATGAAAAATGGCTTAGGTAACAATATACAGGAAAGAGCACTTAACTAATAGCCAGAGACCCTGAGAAAGGCACTTCACTTTTTTGAGCGTTGCTTCATATGTGTATAATTTCACTATCCTATAAAATTAGAGCTAGGCTTACTAAGTATAAACTCAATGTACATGAACTTGCTTTCAGAATTATAAAGCCAATATAATTGTAAGAAGGCCAAAGTAGACATGGGAACCCTTAAAAGTGAGCCCATCTCTGCTTGTTCTCTTAGTTCTCATCAAAGGGAGGAGGAATTAATCATAAGATCAGTCAAGTTCCAGAATCAGCAACCTTTTTCTGTAAAGGGACAAGTGGTTTAGGGAGCCAAAATTGGGGTTCAAAGTGAGTGTCCTCAATTATCATGGTAGAAGTGGGGACTCATTCCCCTGGAAAGTTTTTCCTTGCTTTTCTGGTATGATGATTTGGCCTCCTGGGAACGCAACAGAATATGCTACCTGCATCTCTCTTTTGGCACTGCCCTTGTAGTATTTGATAGATTTTATACGGAGAAGTAGGTGAAGAGCACAGTTGCTGGGGAAAGTCTCCCTGAGATTGAATTCCAACTGAACTATACATTAGCAGTGTGATCTTTGACTACTTACTTGACCTATTCAGAAGCTTCAATTTCCTCATCTGTAAAATGAATAGTAGTATCCACCTCACCGGCTGGTTATAAAGATGAAATGAATTAATATATCGAAAGATTTAGTATAGTGCATGACATATTGTAAAGCATGCATAAATTCTTCTTTTGACACCTCTCCTAATCACTTAAAAAGTAAAATCATTCTTAGCTCATGCACTGTACAAAAACAGGTAGCAGGCTGGAATTAGCCTGTGGACCATAGTTTGCTCATCTCTGCTCAAGTTCACAAATATTCATGGAACTGTGCTTGCCAGTGGCTGGCATCATGGTCTTTGGAAAGGCCCACACATATCTTCTGTTCCTTCTCTTCTACCTGGGACATAGGTGAGTTGAAACAGGCCTGACTCATCAGAGCAGACCAGCTACTTTCTGTTTTGACTTCTAATTCTAAGAAGTAGTCATGATAAAGTGATCGGGAGTCTCTTTGGCCAGCAAAGTCTTTTCTTCCTTTGTTCCCCTTGTTATTTTTTTCCTGTGTCTTACGCTTTTCCATTGACTGCTTTTGACAGGTAGCTCATTGGTATGGGGTAATGATCCCAAGTTAGAGTCAGTGTAAGATCCCAAGTTAGATTCAGTGTTGGAAAGATAGGGGAACTTTAGGAATTCCCATTTGGAAATTGGCCAAGCTATAATTATAGTGATGCTTTGATTCCTGTTTGTTATTCTTTATGTGGGAAAATCTACTGGGAATCTTAGGATGCTGATATGGAGAAATCAGTTATCAGTAAGGCCGGATTCTGGTATTCCTAGTTCTTGGGGGTTATACTAGCACACACCTTCAGGGCTCCATGGTAACTCTAAGGGGCTGTTGGGGAAGGGGGATTACTTCATGTGTGATACCCTGGCTCTTGCAGTTTAGCTCCTCCCTTTTGGACTTGGGAAGAGAGGTCCATTTTCTTCAGGATAGAGAATGGTGAGGTCCAGATGGTGTCAACTTTATCTGTGTCCAACAGAGAGGAATATGACAGTGCAGTGGAGGCACAGAAATGTGGCCAAAGCTAAAAAGAATCAGATACAGCACCAGGTGTGACACGCAGCTTCTAAGATGGCCTTCACGATCCTCCATTTTCTGTGTCTAATACTCTTGTATCATCTCCCTGGTCTGAGTGATGGTTGGAGGTTTCGATTTATTTCAAGGGAATGGAATATGGCAGAAGTGCTGAGGTATCACTTCTGAGATTATGACACAAAAAGCCTGTGACTTCCATCTTGCACATTCTCACTCGCTCACTCACTTGCTCTGAGGGATGCCAGCTACTGTGTTGTGTGTCCTGTGAACTCCACGTGGTAAGATGTTGATGTCTTTGGCCATCAGCCAGCTAGGACTTGAGGACTGCCAACCACCACAAGCGTGAGCTTGAAGTAAATCCTTCCCCAGACAAATCTTGAGATGACTGTAACCCTGGCTAATACCTTGATCCCAGCCTGTGTGATACTTTGGGCCAGAGATACCCATGTAATCTGCACCCAGATTCATAAGCAACAGAAACTGTGAGTCAGTTTAAACCATGAAAATTTGGGGTGATTTGTTATGCAGCGATAGATTACTAATACATTGCGTTTCTCTATTTCTTTCCCAAAGAACCTACTGTAGCCTGCTTCTGTGGTGTCCAAAGCTCTAATTGTATTGGGAATGGTCAGACTGCAAGGATTGGTGGCAGAATTGAATGCTAGATGAATGACCAGCCTCACCTGCTCTTAGCTTTTGATCCTCCAGCCCTCTGCTGTGTTCTTGATGTTCTTCAAGCACTGCAGTGAGGTTTTTCAGAAATGGGATTAACATGGGGCAGGCAGCAGCCTGGTCCCTGAAAGAAGTAGTGACTCTTCCATAGAATCTGTCTCCAGGATAATTCTCCAAACATACAGGGATTCCCGAGGCAATAATCTAGGATGAAATAATCAGAACTGAATTCCATGCTTGGTTGCCCTACCCCATAAGGCTGCTTTTGGAGTTTCTCTTGAAGTCCCCATCAAATATAGAAATTAAGATCTTACTGACCAAGTCCAGAGGTCAGTACCTGCGTGTGTAAAAGCTGGAGACGGCTCAGCTCCCGTTGGAACTGTAACTGACCACGGGCCCTGTCCAGGACCTTCTGTCTGTCTCTCACCATCTTCTGAAACTCATCAGAAAGATGCTGGACTACCTAGAACACAGGAAACATAATACCCAAGTTAAAATGGAATGTCCTTGTCTTGCCTCCTCCTATCCTGTTAACCTCTTTTCCCTTCTTTGGGCCCACCTACCCTGGGCCCATCTACCCTGAATATTACATGGCTCTGAAAAACAACATAGCGATAGGGGATAGTGTGTTCACCTCATAGAGTTCCCGTCTCCTCTTCAAGCTTACCTTCCTGGGCCAGTTCCAGACTTGTGGGTTCTGATTCCTACCCTGCTGCAGCCGCATCTCCTCCTCCTGGCCCTGTAGCCTGAGAGACGCTTGCCTGAGCTTTTCCACTGCTTGCTCTAAACTCTGCAGGACCTTCTGCATGCCCAGCGCCACCTGTGCCTCCTCTTCCCACTCTTCTCTGTCTGCTGCAGAGTGTGGAGGAAAAGGGCACACGGTCATGGCTGCCATCAGGGGTCAGGGGAAGAAAAGACAGTGAATTGGAGCCACTGGACCTGCCAGGTATGAGCTTGGGCCTGGTCAGGAGCTTGGGAGAGATGAGTGCATTTGAGGGTGAGAGGGGCTCCTCCCCGCAGCCTCAACTTGTGGGCAGCTATGGGTGGTGGCATTGTTCTAGCGGATTCCTACTGCGGGGATCTGGATCTAGGAGATGCTTTCTCACCTTGAGAGAGCAGGCCCCGCTCTGGGCTGCTGAGCATGCTCAGAATGCTGGCTCTCCGCTGTGTCTCTTGCAGGCAGCAGCTCTCCAGGGCTGCACAGGCCTCCTTGGCAGCCTTCAGCTACATAGGACAGAATGTATAAAGGTATGAACCATGAAGGGAAGGCAGGAACTCTGAGCCGGGCCACCCCACACTGGTCTCTCCTACTCCTGCTCCATCCTGCTAAAGCTACACCTCATGGGCTTGTCCAGTGTCTGGGGCCTAGGCCTGGGGAATCTTGGGAGTGTCTGCCCTGACATGGATTTTATTCCTGTGGCTGGGGAAAAGACAAGGACTCCAAATGTTCAAAGAGAAACCTGTGGCAGTCTTGAAGACAGGTGGGGACCAGGAGGTGGCACTTGTGACCTGTGACCTCACCTGAAGCCTGATGTTGTTGCCTGGAGTGTGGAGTTCCTGGCCCAGGTGCCCTAGGTACTCCACTAGGCGTTCTTCCTCCTGCTCCTGGTGGTGCCAGTACTGCTGTCGGGCTCTCAGCTCCCGCTCCAGGAGGTCCCACTATAATGTCCAGATTGCTTAGGCTTTTTTAAGCCTACACACATGCCCAGCCCCACATGATCTGGCTGTAGGTTCCCAAAGCTTCTCAAATACCTCTAGGTACCCATGACTAAGCTTGGAGAAGCAAGGACGTGACTGCAGACAGATACATTACAATCACACACCTCTTTCAAGCTCCCTAGTCCTTCCCGTCTTCTAATACCTGTCCTTGCTAGAGTCCTTTGTGCCTCCTGCCCCTAACTTTTGCTTAGGAGACCAGGGTAGATAGGCATATGATGGTGGGGAATACTTCTCAGTCTCTCCTCTGATTCCTTCGTATTGATTTTTGAGACAGTAGTGTCAGAGCTCGAATTTAAGTTTCTTGGCTTCTAACAAGGATCTCTTACTACATAATCACCTTGGCTTCTGAAACTGTAATTAGACATAATGTATGGTAAGACCCTGAATCATTTTTATTTTGGTGGAGATCTGCCAAGGGTGGAATTATTGCAGTCACCTCCTGATGGAGCTTCCTGCTCTGGTCTGGCTTGCTCCCATATGTCTTCTGCCAGAAGGAATTTCTAGAACGCTGATTATACACAAACACAAAGCTGTCTGAAGGATGTGCCAGCCTGTTAGCAGTGTCTGAGTCTGGTGGGGAAGACTGGCAGAGAAGGTACAATGAGGACATTGGTAGTGCATGGAGGGCCAATAGCAAGGAAGGGGAGACTTTTGCTTATTCGTTTCCATACTTTAAAAATGTAGTGGGCTTATGAATAATTTTTGTATTGTTCCATATTTCCAAAATTTCAGTCCTCCAACATTAACAGTTGTTGATCACTGGTCTACTTAAAATTCTTCAGGTGTCCTGAGGCTGGCATGGCTTTCTCTGCCTCTCTCTTCAAGTTTTAGCCTAAGCACTACCTCTTTGGGAAGCCTTCCCTGAGCTCTCCTTCATGTGACTGGGCTGCCCGTTCTCTGAGTTCCTGTAACACCTTCTAAACTACAGTCATTTGGTTGGCGCCTATGGCCAGCTAGCTTCCTTGGGATAGGAGCCCTGTCTAGTTGTCTTAGTATCTCGACTCCTAACACATCATCTGACTCCCAGAGGACTCTCAATACGTGGTTGCTGAGTGAATGCATGAGTAGAGTGAATTCATCCTACGTACCAGACCAGGGTCTCTCGTTCCTCGAGGCAAGGCCTCTAGCACCTGTACCACGGGTACCACCACACTGCCAAGGGGATCCACTTGAGCACCAATGACAGGACCATGCTCCCTGGTCAAGGGGTCTATGGCTTGAGACCCAATGGAGATTGGGACAAGACCTGTGGGATACCAAGCTTTAGTAACCAGAGTTGGGGTGAGAAGGGAAGGGGCAATTATGCAAGAAGGAAGCCTGGCAGGAAGGGAGCCAGAGGAGACCTTAGACCTTCTTCCATCCCTGTGGGCCTCTGAGATAGAGTAGAGGGCTTCCTGATGCCACAGACCCTGGGCTGGGGTGGGTGTGAGTGTCTAAATTTTGTGAAAGGACTCAGTTTTCTCAGGGAGGATGAATGATATGCGGCCCTGGTGTGTGGGGATCTCTGGGCATCTTTATTTTGGCTCTCAGCAGCTCTAGAAGAAAGCTCAGAATGGCCCGTCCCTGACTAATGACTGAATGGACCAGCAGCGCCCCTCCCTGAGCTTCACAGGGTTTGCGTTCTCAGAACAAACTCCCATTCCGAACCCCCTTAAACTTTCAGAAGTTCTGCGTCTCCTCCTACCTTTACCATCGGCATCTTCCATTGAGCCTGCCAGGGGCGTGGCATTACCAGAATTCCCATCTTGCTGCATACCCAGGATGGGCACCATGAGTCCTGAGCCCTGAGGGTCTGGGATCTCCAACCCGTACAGGGCTGGGATCCACACCTCTGTCCCAGGATAGCACATTATTCCTAACAGAGAAGGGGAAGGCAGGGGAACAGGAGTTAAAGGCTACGCCAAGCTGCCTGAAGTCTTTGCAGGCTCAGAGGATCTCTTTCCTGACAGGTTATCCTGTGAAGATTGTGTTTGCTTCCTTTGGGCACTACCTAGCATTCTCAATTTGAAAGGGAAGAATGATTCCTGATGGAAGGTGCAATCGAGAACTGAGTGACAGCAGACCTTTTGGGAAGCTGAGAACAGTTTTCAGGCCACACCGGAAGGTGGGATGAGGAGGGAATGCATGTTCTCGAGCACCTTCTATGCACCAGAATTTGAGTGAAGGACACCATATAAATGATACCTCATGTGATCCACCTGTATCTATCAAGCGGCCCATTTTATTCTCATTTTAAAGATGTGGCACTGACAGAGAGGTTATCAACTTGCCCAGGGGCAAAGTTAATAGATAGTAGAGCATGTCTTCGAACTCAAGTCAATTGTCAATTTTGACCCCAAGCCCTAGTTCTTTTTTTTTTTTTTTGTTACACCATGGACAGATGGAAGCTTCTAGAAAGAGAGAGATAAGCTTCAGGAAGATGCCACTCCTATTTCCTTTTCCTGATTTTCCTTGTATAAGCATTGTTGGGGGAGCTGGAGGACTTGGCTGGACTCTTTTCCTGAGTGTATGAGTGGGAAGTCGAGGATCTGAGAGGTTCTAGGTGGCTTAAGGATGGGCTCTGCAGCCAGCTAGCTGGAGGACCGAGGCTGGGCAAGTCACTTAGCTCTGAACTTCAGGTCCCCATTTATAAAACAGTTGTCGTAATGCCTGCTATGGTGTGTGATGACCCTCGGAAATAATGAGAATATATACTTTGTGCAAAGTGTAAGGCATAATGGAGTTGGCAGGAGACTGGAAGACAGGTACAGCCAAGTCCTCCCGGGGATGGGGCGTAGAGTCACCGAGCCACACAGGCATGCCCAATGGAGCTGCAGTCCTGTCCCTGAACATACAAGCCGAGGTGCACGGAAGCGCCAGCTCATTCTGGGTCTGGGATTTCAGGCCTCGAGAGTTCTTGTCCCAGATCAGTACGTACCCATCCTGCCACCACTGGCTTCGATGCCACGTGCTGCCTCCAGCTGTCTGGCCAGTCTCCGAGCCTGCTGCAGGATATGGTGCAGACTCAAGGCCAGCGCCTGCCTCATGTCCTTGATGGCAGCCTCTAGGGGCCCCTGTGCCCTCCACTCCGGGTTCTCCTGCCACTGCTGGAGCACTGCAATCACTCTTCTCTGGGCCATCAGCACATTGACATCCAGCAGGGCCTGCGACCCTCCCGTACAGGGCAATGTCCGGCCCTCCTGTTGGGAAGCCCCTTGGAGCCGGACTGTCTTCCCGCTCAGTGGCTCCACAAAGGTGTCGCCAGGCAGCAGAAGGTTCCCGGCAGCATCTCGCAGACCCACCAGTGCACGCACCTGACCTGAAAGCGAGGAATCAGGAAGGCAGAGTGAGAAAGGAACACAGATGGGTGCGGGACAGTACAGAGTAAGGGCAGGAGGGCGAAGCGAACTGCAGGACCGACAGAGCAGGGGGGAGGGGGCGCTAGGCAGTATGGGCGCTGGCGGGAGAGGAATAGGCATCCTGCGTTGCTCTGACTGTGGGTTACCTCGCTGCTCGTTTTCTTCCCCAGTCACTGTAGTAGAAATGAGGGAGACAGGGAGGCTGAGAAGGGGAGGCAAGGTTGGGGGTCACATGCAGAGGGAAGATTCTGAGTGGGAAGAGGGGATGGGGCAGGGTCTGCAGTTTGGAGCAGAACATGGGGACTCAGGGAAAGGAGCTGGAAGCCAGGCTGGGCGGGGAGGAGAGCACAGGAGGACGGCGCTGAGGGCTGCCAGGAGACCTGTGTTTTCGTCCAATCCAACCCCAAGGATCGGTGCGACACCGCCTGTGACTGGGTCCTCCATCGGGCCTCCCAACTCCAGGGGGGCCAGTGTTTTGGTGAGAGGATTACAGTATGTTCCTCCAAGAGTGAGCCACTGCCTCGTTTGGGGGTGCAGAGTGACAGCCAGCACAGGCACCTCGATGCCTGTTACAGGATCGGTCATGAGAGCCCCCAGCTGGGACGTTCTCTGTGGCTGCAGGACGGGCAGGACCGTGGCTGGAAGAGAAGCTGTGTCGGAACAAGTTGGGTAGGGCACGTAGGGGAGGACGGCAGCTTCTGATGTTCGGATGCTACCTGGACAGGGAGGTGAGGAGGCGTTAGTACCGCTTCCAGCAGCAGCTCCCTTCCTCACCTGCAGATGGCGGAGACGGGCTGTGGCACCTGTTTTTTCACTTGCCATCTCTTTGCAATCACGGGGCCTTGATGTCCATAAGGAACATTCAAGTGAGGAGCGGGAGGAAGTATTTTCTGCTCTGTTGGTCACCAAACCCCACTGTCTAAGGACAAAAGCCTGCTTCCAGTGATTTCAAAAGCCTCTTCCCAGGTAGTTCGTTCCGGAGGGGCTCAGCGAGCTCCGCCCCCATCTCTGAAGCCCACAGTGAGGTGGGGGCAGATTAGTGGGCAAGGGTCTCACCAGTATTAGAGTCAGTAGTAGGCACCAAGGTAGCACTCAGCAGGTCGTATCCCAGGTGTCCAGCCTCGGGCAGGACATGCCCAGTGTCAGGGTGGATGAAGTAGCCAGGAGGTATGGGCCCTGCGTGGCCACTGGCTGCAAGCATGGCGCAGTTGGGGCCGGGGACCAGCAGCATGGTGATTGGATTCATTCTGATGTCATCGGCGCCCTCTCGAGGGTCTGCCAAGTCTGTAGGAGAGCAGACAGTTGGCAGAGCCCTGGCTCTGAGGGTGAATGAGGCAGGCTGAGAGGCGGGGCTTGGCTGGTGAGAATTCCACCCTAAAACACATATACAGTGCTCCCCAGGGCAGGGGGCTCATCTTTTGCTGAGTTCAGGGTAGGAGTCCACATTTGGGACAAGCCTTTGTAATACTGCCAAACTGCACACTGGCAGAGACTGGACGGGCCTTGGGAAATGGTGCGGCTTTTGGGGCAATGCGGTGGGTCCAGGGATTCCCAGACTCAGCATACTTGCAAGTCCTCTGGGGGACATTTTGCAGCCAAGTCTGACATTTCTCAGCCCTGGCCATTAGCCTTTATTAGCAAGCTTTTAGTTTCAGGAAATGCCACCTCAGCTGCAGGGCTACAATTTATGATGGTTTTGTTTGTTTTCCCCTCATTTCTTCCCATTTGTAAGGTTCCCTTTTTTGTGTGTGTGGGGCCGGCTCCACTCCGCCCCCTGTACCCACTGCATGCACGCAGGTAGAACTTGGGGTAGAACTTGTGTTTTGCAGGGCTTCTCACCCTGGGGGCACAGCTAGATTTCCAGGGGCTGAGTAAGGCTCACCTGGCCTCAGCAGCTCTGCCCCAGTGCCGGTGCCTAGGAAGCCCCAGGCTTTTAGGCGGTGGCCCTCCTGCAGCAAGGCCTGGGACAGGTGGGCCAGCACGGTGTCCATCTGGGGAATCACACTGCAGGGGCACAGGATAGGGTCCGTCAGGGCTCAGGGGCAATTAGGGAGGGAAAGGAACACTTTTGTGTGGCCATTCCTGGGGCCCTCCCGTCCTACCATCCATGCTCACGTTCCCTAGTTCCTATCTTCCTACTCCCAACCCTTAACCAGGTACACACCCTTCAGGATTCTGCCCATCCCGGGAGGACGTCCGTGGCCCGGAGCCTGTCTGTGCCTTCAGCAGCCGCTTAGCCTGCATCAGTGCTGAGCAGAAGGTGGCCCACTGCTCCTGCCTGGCCCGGAGGTCTTGCTGAAGGACCTTCAGCTGATGGCTAAGGCTTGCTGTGTACTCAGCCGCCAGGTGCGCCCTCCGCCTGGCCTCTTCCTCTGCTGCCCTGGCAGCAGCCTCAGCAACCTGGGTCGGAGACAATCCCCCCTCTTCACCTGAAGTGGCTGTAGCCGTCAGGGACAACAGCCTCTGGGACAGGACATTCAACTTCCCCTGGGAACGCCGTAGTATTCTGGGGAAGAGTAGCTCAGCAATGGTACCAGGAGGGAGAAGGATTCCCAGGGATGGCGGTGAGGGCTGTAGCTAAAGCCCCTGGGCCCAGGGAGACGGAACAGAGGTGTGATGGGGGTGCTGCTAAGGAAGGGCGCTCCGGCCTCTGTGTGTATGTGTGTGTGTGGGAGTTACTCTGAGCACAGTCCCAGATGGGACGATTAGAGCAAAGCCCACCTCTTGCTGTCCCTTCTGTGTGCTCCGCAGGTGCTGGTTAGTGGAGGCTGTGGTTCCATGCTGAGCACCCCACAGCTGCTTCAGGGAACGAGCTTCACCCAGAAGTTTGAGGTAGAAGAGTTTGAGCTATGAGACAGGTGGAGTTAGCCTGGGACCTCTGTATTGGAGCCACCTAGCCTTTTACTCCTGGGATTGCAGTGCCCCCTAGTGCCCATAGCTGGGGAGACTCTGCAGCCTTTGGAAGGAACGGAAAAAGACGGTCTGGAGTCCCAGAGCAGACCTCCCAAGGGAACCCCTGGCCCCCTTTTATGCTTGGGCTTCTAGTGTATTGCCTTTGTTTCTAGTGCCCATCACATACTGGCATGAATGTGCTCATGTAGGTGGGCTACCAAGGACCAGGGATAGAAATCTAGGAAGAGACTCCAGAGGTGGCCTTGACAGATTCCCTACCGTTAAGCTGAGGCCCTAGGTTTAATAAGAGCAGTCCTAAATTTAATCTGAGGTCTTCTGTTTCCTTGCCCATAGACTTTCCCCTTTTCTGCTTCCTTATTGACCAAAGATTTCTTTAGGCTCCGTGTCCTATAACCACCTCTTCCGGAGAGGAATCCTATGTCTGGCCCCATGTATTTCTTCAGCCTTGGTTGGAAGCAAGACTTGCAAGTTACCTCCTCCTTGTTCTGGCTGAGTTTGGCTGTCACTGTCAGAGACTGCCGGAGCAGGATCCCAAAGAAGGCTTCTGTGTCAAACCACTCGAGGTCTACCGGTTTCTCAGCCTCCCAACTCCCACCTGCGGAGGGATGGGAAACAGGATTATCTCCCCAAATGCAAATCTCCATGGATCCTCAGTAGTGAACACTCAGTCTCACTACTAATGCCATAGTCCTCGGAGGAGCAGCATTAGCACTGTTTAGGAACTTGTTAGAAGTACAGAGTCTCAGACCACATCCCCGTCTTATTGACTCCTAAGTCCCCAGGAAATTCATATACCATTCAAGTTCTAGAAAAACAAGCTAACTCTGATGCTGCTCTCTGAGGACGATACTTTGAGATGCAAGGGTGGACTGTGAAAGCCTCAACATGATGTACACTACCTTCTGCATGAACTTATTCCTCAAGATAGTAGTAGATGTTTCTTATTTTCATTTGAAAGCTCTGAATTTAAACGTTTCCTTCCCCTTCTACATTGTGTATTCTTAGTGCCTGATAGCATCTGCATAGAGTAGCCACTTCATGAATATGTCTTGAACACACAAGTGAATGAATAAAGAGGAATTAAATAATGAGCCATTCAGGAAGATGAGAAATGAGGCAGGAGCCGGCCAGTTAGATTGGGGGTCATCTCTGGGATGCTAGTCCAGCTTGTCACTCACCATGACCTCCCTCATCTCTGGGAGCATCGGAATCTTGTTGAGATTGGCCTCTCCTCACTGACAGCACCCCAGTTCTTGGGGACGTGTATGCATCCAGGTTGTATCCTTGCTGATGGTTTCTGTAGGTGGGATGAGGGGCGGCCTTCCGCGCCCAGCTGAGGCTGTGACACTGAAGCTACAGGGTACATAATGGGGGTCACGGGAAAGAAAAGGAGCCGAGGGAGAGGTATCCTTTCTGATGACTCTGAAAGGAGTGGCCCCTGGCTCATCTGTGGCTAGAGAGCACCGCATGCTGTCTGCTTGGGCCATTGGAAAGGCCATGCTCTCTGGAGCTTTGTCCTTCTAAGCCATCTCTACCCTTCACCCTATTGCTGGAGTGCAAGTCTCCTCAGGCATCTTTACTTGCCCAAAATTCTTATCCACTGCCTAGTAAAGTCCAAACTTTTCAGCAGAGCCCATGAGTCTATCCCCAATTTAGGGTAAAGAGACAAACTGTTTAAGCCTTATCCTTGTCCTCACACCCTAAGCTGCAGCCGTGGAGTGTCAGGTTTGATTCCCTGAGCAAGTGCCTGGTGTCTCATGCACCTGTGACTTTGCTATAATACAGTCACCTCTGATATCAGGAGGAACTGGGCCCAGGACTCTGTGGATACCAAATGCTATGGGTGCTCAAGTTCCTTAGATGATTTGGACATATTATTTGTATATAACCTATGCACATATTGCAGTATATTTAAATCTCTAGATTAAATCACTTATGCTACCTAATTCAATGAAAATTTACATAAATAGTTGTTATACTATGTAATCAAGGGAATAATGTTGAGAGAAAATCTATACATGTTCAGTGTAAATGTGTTTTTTTCCTAATATTTTTGATTTTGAAAATATTTTCCTAATATTTTTGATTGAATTCATGGATGAGGAACTCATGGGTATGAGGGGCCAGTTATACCCTTTTTTTCCATCCCCAGTCCTCCTCCCAACTCACCAACCCCCTTGTTAGTACAGGAAACATGTTCTTATACATCGCCTATTTCAGGCTTCATTCAGGGATCAACTCTTCTGGAAAGTCTATCTTGACTCGCCCGGATGTTAATCAGTGGGTCTTCGTGTGGGGAGGGCCCCTTGGGTACACCTTCACCGCGGTGCCATTGCATTTGCTGACATTTGCTTCCTGATCTGCATTCTCCCTACTAGACTTTGAGCTCTGGAGCCTAAGCCAGTACCTTCCTCATCTCTGCATGTTAGCAGCTATTATAATGCCTACTGCATACAGAAACTGAAAGTCTCATTTACAGGGAGGGACCTGGAAAGGTATCTTGTGTTGTAACGACAGGGTCACTTGCCTGGCTGGACTCACCAACAAAAACAGGCAGAGGCCCAGGAGCAGCACAATCTCCCCCAGGACTTCTGGCCAGGCAGACCTCTTCATGGGGCTGGGGATCTTGGCGATGCCAGTCTGGATGAGATACCTGGGGGTTGTGGAGGCAAAGGGCCCGTCCCCAAAGCACTGGCCCCCGGGTGGAAGAGTGCGGAGGTACTGGGTGGAAAGAAGTCCATTCAGTCTTTGTCTCACTATTACAGACTGATCAGAGGACAGAGTGGTGACCCAGGGATGTCAACATTAACTGAACTAGTCCAGACTGTTGTGTAGACCTGGGGCTATGGTGTGTGTGTGTGTGGGGCGGAATTGGGGCTTTATGACAATTTATAGGGAGAGCTGAATCTGTACTCCAGGGCTAGATCAGTACAGCCTCTTACATGACGTGCTGATAGGCTAAGATATTAAGTCCCTCGCGTGACATAGACAAGGCCCCTGGATCAGTGGAGGCATAGTGTGTAGGTCACAGAGATAAATTATTGTGTAGATGGTCTTAGGATATGTACCTTCAGGATGGAAGGGGATGGGGAGGGGAGGATAAGGGGAGGGCTCGTGAGAACCAGAGGTCCTAAGCCATTTGTTACACTGATTCCTTCACGGCACCCTTGAGTACTGTCCTTGCGGTCCTCTTGTCTTTGCACATCACTCGTTGGGCTGCTATGGAGGGAAGCGTGGTGTCCCCAGAATCATCTATTAGGAGCATGCCACCCTGACACTTAGGCGGAGGCATCTAGGGCATGTATTTTCCTGGAGAGCTCTCTGAGGTGGTTATGAGGTATTCTTTTTTAATGAAGAAGAAATGGGATAAGGTCTCAAATGAGGCAAACCATCATAGACAAACCATCTTCCGATGCCGGTTGCTGCTCAGATGAAAAATATAGACCCCAGGCAGCTGGAACTGCTGCAGAAAGAGGTGGGGGCCCTGCTCAGAGAGTGGGGATTCCTCAGCCAGGGCCCGAAAGCGCCCCCAGTCAAACTGCTCCAGTGTGTTGTAGAAGTGGCCCCTGGGGATGGAGAGAGAGAGCAGGGAGTATGCTGCATTTCGGAGGTGGTGGCAGATGGGGGAGCCCCCAAGGTGTCAGGCTGTGACCACTCACACGTCATATTCCGGGTAATGTTCCCGGGTCACCACGAAGGCCAGCGTGTCATTGGTTTGGAGGCAGACAGTGGGGTTTCGGATGCCTGGCTCTGGAGGCGGCAGATCCTCAGGGTGTGTGGAGTTGCGGTTCAGTGACCAGTGGGAGGTCAGATGTCCTTCCTTCATCTTTCCTGGGAAAGATTCAAAGCGTGAAGGAGAGCAGCTGTGTTCAGACAGCTTTGAGCTGGGTCTTGGGGAGAGAGAAGGAGGGAGAAGAAGAGCAAACAGGGAGGCTGTGATACTCACCTGCACCCTGGTCTGGACGCCCAAAATTGGTAAGGGGCAAAGCCAGTGGCTGAAGAAGCTCGTGACCTGGTCTGGTCAGCCCCAAGAAGCCAAGCTCTAGAACAAGACAGGGAGCTCCCTGTCCCTACAGGGACTAGGGTGAGAGTTTTCCCTAGGACGTGGACGCAGCCTGGAGATGTTCAGCCTTAATTTGCTCTTGGTGGGATTCCGCTCTCTTAAAAATGAAGGGTGAGAATTCACAGGCCCTTCTCCAGGAGACCTCCCCAGGGGAGGTCCTGCCCCGCTTCCCCCACTTTTGCTCAAGGGCCAAGCTTGTGCCAAGGGAAGGGAAAGGCTCATATAAGTGTGGTCCTGAGCTATGGCCTCCTTCTGTCCAGCTCTCTTACCATCTACCTTGACCACGTACAGAGGGACAGACTTCTGCCCCTGGTCCAAGTTGCAGGGATGGCCCACAGCACGTGGTGAAGAAGGCCTGTCCAGCAGGTAAAAATCCTAGGAATGGGGGTTGGTGGGCAGTGTCAGGTCAGTTGTCAAGCCACCATGCGTGACGCACTTGCTGTCAAGCAGGGAAGAGTTGGGAAGAGCACGGGGTCTCCTTCCCCGAGCCCTTTCTGGGTGTCTTGCCAGGGATAGAAGGACGTGGCAGTGTGAGTAATTCAGAGAGTTCTGTGGGGCAGAAGCAACCTGGAGTGTGGCCTTTTGAATGGTATCCCTCCTCTTTAATAAACACAATGACCTCTACCCCAGTTTTATAAAAGTTTATAAAATGAACCTAAGTTGACACGGGGTCCTTTTCCCTGGCTGTGGAAGCTCCTTTATAGGAGAGGAAGTGACAGTGATGGAGGCCATGAGCAGTGGCGCCAGGGACCTATACACACCCTCCATGTTCTATCTATGGAGGCAGAAGCCGCAGGTTGTGAGTTTGGACCGCAGGGCACCATACCTGGACCCCGGTGTCTTCAGTGATGGAAAGCTGTGGGATGCCACCAGGGCAGCTGAGTTGCAGGGCATGTTTCTGTTCTCTTGGGCACAGGGGTCCACACATGTCACTTGAGTATTGTCCCCAGCACAGGCAGAGCCCTAGGTGTGGGTCATAGCCCCGGGCGTCTCCTGGTATAGCACACACCTGAGCAAAGATTCAAACTTCTTGGGGATACCTCACTGAGGGAGGTTCCCCCTAATTATCTTTAGCTTTGAGGATGTACTTCAGAGGGTAAGCTTTCATATTTTTGTACATCTTTTTTTTAGTACATCATTTGAGGATGTACTTCAGAGGGTAAGCTTTCAGAGGGGCCAGTGGAACAAGCCCAGTGGTTGGGAAGCTGGGCTTTTGAATGGAAGGGTTGAAGGCAGGGTGTAATCTATGGGCAGGCGCCTACCTCATTAGCACAGTGGTCATCCCATTGATCTTTGGTCAAACATAGCCCCTCCTGGTTCCAAGTGGCCCCGTCTTTGCAGCTTTTGTGTTCCCGCTGGACACAACCCATGGGCTTGCCAATGTCTTGGTAGCCTGGGAGGCAGGGGCACCGACTGTCACTGGGCTGTGAGGAAGAGTGCTGTGGTTGGCTGGTTGATACTTGGTGGTATCGAGTCACACACAGCCCTTTGGCTGTGACCTTGCCGGAGACAGACCAAGAGAGAAGGAAAGGGCAGGGGAAATGAGCAATAAGGAGGGCTGGAGAGAATTCATGTTACAGGCGAAGGTTACTGGAATGTGCAGGTAAGGGTCCAGCAGGTGATATTATTTCAGTCAAAAAGATAAAGGAAGGCTTCTCATGCACACCATGAATTGGCTCCTGGGTAAGTTCAAATTAGAGGGGCTTGGGTCAGGGTATGTTTTAGGAGTGGCC
This sequence comes from Chinchilla lanigera, assembly GCF_000276665.1. NCBI lineage: Eukaryota > Metazoa > Chordata > Mammalia > Rodentia > Chinchillidae > Chinchilla > Chinchilla lanigera. The sequence continues at coordinate 13,209,023 of NW_004955412.1, read as the reverse complement.
ATAGAGTAACAGAGTTTGCCCTTTTCTCTGAAGAGGGTAGCTAGATTTAGCAAATAAAAAAATGGGGAACCCAATTAAGTTTGAATTTCAGATATACAGCACATACTTTATGTAAGTATGTTTTGTGCAATACTGAAAAAGAATATCCATAGTTTATCTGAAATTCAAGTTTAACAGAAAGCCTAACCCTAGTAACTTGGACACCAGAGCCAACCCTGATCATGTTACAGCTGAGCGGAATTTGACTTAGGATCAAAACAGTCTTGGAAATGCAACCTGCCCTTGGGTCCCGCTGCCAGAGGACGTACCTGGAACACTCGCCCAGGTCCATGGCAGATACAGGTGTCCTTGCCCTTCTCTGGCTGGCTGGCCTCTGAGCCACAGGGGAAACAGGCGTCCTGGCCAGGCCAGGGGTTGAAGAACCCAGGAGGGCAGAGGTCACAGAAGGAGGTGTTGTGGTGACCAGCTCCGGAGAGGAAAGTTCCAGGGGGACAAGGAGCTGGTGGGAAGCTGGAGCAGAGCCTACCTGTGGTGACAGCCAAGCAGTAATTAGGGCTGAGACTGGGATCAGCTTTCAGGAGCTATAAGGTCCTTCTGATTCCCTGGAGGGCCCAGGTGAATCCCTGACTCCTCTCTTCCCCCACCAGGGGCCTTCTAATGACCCCCCACGATGGTTCAGAAAGCCAGCAGCTCCCCTCCGCTATTTTTCTGTTTCCTCTCTGGAACTTTACCCCAAACTGCTTTGGTGCAAATGCAACCCCAGCCCCTACCTTCCGTGCATTCTGGGGGGTCCAGCTCTTTTGCACAGGATGACTCATCCCCGCAGTCCTGAGGATTCTCTGTGATCAGGCAAGTGGCACTCTGGAGGACAAAACAGAAGAGAGCTCTGAAGGCCCACTTACCTGGGATGTCCCCAGAGGGTAGAATCCCAGCCCTCTGGGCAGGGATGACCCTGGCAGGGAGAGCAGCAGACATAGTGGTGGGAGGAGTAGAGTGGACACCAAGACAGGTGTCTGAGGGTGCAAATGGGGACAGAGAGGGGGCACTGTGACAGTAACACTAGCAGAAGACAAGATAAGGATGGTGCACTAGGAGAGGCACAGAGGGATCAGGGTCCAGGATCTAAATGGGGGGTGGGGGAAGAGAGAGGGAGAGAGAGAGATGTCCAGTAAGAACAGCCTCTGCTGCTCACAGCAGCTCCAGGAAGCACTCACTGAATATTTCATGGCGGTGAAATCTGAGATCTGGTTCTTCTGGGCACCCATGGCCCAGACAATGCCAGTGTTCTAGTGTTCTTTTTCCTCCCTCTGTAATCCATTTCCTTTCTAAAGCAGCCAGTGGTGTGTGTGTGTGTGTATGTGTGTGTATGTGTGTGTGTGTGTGTGTGTGTGTGTGTGTGTGTGTGTGTGTGTGTAGAGCCAGGTGCTTTTTGCCTGTCTCATAATAACTTTTCAAAAACCCCACCTATATGGGAATAAGGCTCTGGGGGGTGGATATCAAGATGTAAACCATAACAAGAATAAACTTAACTGAAGAAGTGAAAGATCTGTACAACAAATGCTGTAAAACACTGATGCAACAATTCACAGAGGGCACAAAATAAAGATAACGCATGCTTATGGATCAGAAGAATCAGTATTGTTGAAAAGACCCTACTACACCAAGTGATCTACAAAACAATGCAATTCCCATCAAAATTCCAATGACTTCCACCACTGAAATAGAAAAAAAATTTCCTAGAATTCATACAGAACTACAAAAGACCCAGAATAGCCCAAGCAATCCTGAGCAAAGACCACAATGCTGGAGGCATAACTCTGACTTCAAAGCATAATACAAAAGCTATAGTTATTGAAACAGCATGGTACTGCCCAGCTTTTTTTTCCAATATCCAGCTTTCTTTATAGCTGCTGAGAAAGCCATTCAAGCTACCTGGCCAGGAAGTGCTTGGAAAGCCATAAAGTAGTAGCAGGTTAGATGCTAATAGGGGAAGCATGGCTATTGAGGAAAGGGAACTGAGGTTCTGGGATCCTCAAGGCCATCAGTTTGCAAACACAAATTAATAATTGTAAATGGGGCTCCTGATTCTTAATTTGAATAGTACCAGATCTGGAGAGCCTTCAGATTGTTCACTGCATTATTTTGTTGTCAGAACCTAAGTTGTAAAAATAAGAAATGGTACATGTGGTTTGATTTGCCCCATCCAATTCACTAACTTTTCCTCCAAGTGATTTGTGCCTGGCTTGCTTCTGGAAAGAGTTTCACCCTCCCAGGACAAGTGTCTCCCAATTAAGGGCATTTCATTCAATCATTTAGTAGTTCATTCCAGATACTCACTGTGTACTTTCTATGCACCCACTTCTCTTCCAGGGCTGGTGGTACTTAACAGAATGTTCTAAAAAGATTCTTAGAGAAGGTCTTTCTAAGTCCAGAAAATCTAGTGTTCTTTCACTTAGTGTAAGTACATGAGGAGTTGACTGAATAAGGTCAAGATCTGCTGGTCTTGAAAATGAAATGCCTTCATTATTTCCTGCTACAACAATCATCTCTGGAACTTGCATTATCACACTAGCATTTGAAACTCTTTCTTGGAATCCTTATTCCAGGTCAGCATTTGGTGATGCTACTTTTAATTTTTCCAGGACCCTCATTCACTGACTAATACCTTTAGTGTATTCCATTTCATACTGAATTCGACTAACTTCCACCATCTCAGCAGCAGCGGGAGAAGGAAATGCTGCCTCACTACCCCTGCCTAGTGGTGTGTCACTGCTTGTTCTTTTACTCATTTTAATACAGTAAATACAGGCCTACAATAGCTATTAAAACACTGCTGCCCTGTAGTTCAGTTTACTTTACACAACAACTCTCTGACAGATCTGAACTTTTTCGAGGTGTACATAACAACACAGACACTGCTTCTCCAGAAATGTGTACCAAGTACTGCTTGCTGTCTGATGCTATCTGCTTCTGTGCTTCATATTAAATCCTTAACTTGCTTCACCATGCATGGGCTGGACTTGGAGCCACTTTTGTCCCCTTAGGCCCTCTGGAGCATCCCAGCTAAAAAGAGAGTGCTCTATGAGTGAAAATGGTGTTCTCCAAAATGGACAGCTGGTCAGAAACGATTCTATGTATGGTATTTCAAGTGTAGATGCAATAATTGAAGGAACAGCAGATGACATGACTGTTGTAGATGCAGCTTCATTAAGATGACAGATAATCAAACTAAATTGATGCTTACGAATTCTAGAAGAGGAAAACAAAACATACTAAAAGAGAAGTGGTCCTGTATTCAATTACTGTTGCATTCTGCTTGCTTAATAGCTAGCTCTGGTTTTGCCACTAGAGGTAATCTTAGCTCTCAAATATATTGTTTGAACTGCTGGAAATATAAAGGACTGTTTTGGGTGTTTTTCTTTTGTTGCTAGGACAAAATACCTGACATCCAGCATTAAGGAAGGAAAGGTTTATTGAGTTCACAGTTTGTGGAGGTTTTAGTCCATACTCGGCTGGCTCCAAGGCAGAGTGGTACATGGCACAGGGCAACTATTCATGGCAGTGGAAAACAGCAAAAGCAGCAAGAGCAAAAAGGGAGGAGCAGGCAGCAAGCAGCCTCTTTCCCTCCCTTACATTGTATGTAAACTATCTGCCCCAGGGCAGGTGTATCACATCCATAATTCCAACACTGGATCATGAATCAATCATAAACTCTAGAAGCCCACCCCATGACTGCATGAGGCTCTGGGGAGACATTCAGACACAAACCATAACATTCCGCCCCTGACCTTCCAAAGACTCATGTACATCCCTTTATGCAAAGGCATTTAGTCCATTTGTAAGAGCTGCCAAAGTCCTAACAGTTTCAGCATTGCTGAAAAGTCCAAGTCCCAAGTCTCTTCCGAGTTGTAAGGCAAACTCTTAGTTACAAGCCCCTCTACAAATGGAAAGTTAAACACTTCTAACATTCAATGGCACAAAATAAACATTTTCATTGCAAGATTTACAAACAGGGGAATACAAAGGAATGGGACCAAAGCAAGTCCAAAATCCAGCAGGGAAAACATTAAGTCCTGTAGCTGCATGTGGAATGTCTGAAGCAATCTGTGGTAAATTGTGAGCTCCAAAGGGCTTGCACGACTCAGCTCCTATGGCACTTCTTAGCTCCCATGGCTTTCCTCTTGGGCCCGCTTTGCTCCCTCCTTGCAGCTTTCCTCAGACAATCCACGTTCTTGGCTTTTCCAAACTTCTGAGGTCTTCACTGCATTTTTCACTTCACACTCACAGCTTCACACACTGCCCTCTCAGGGGCACACTGCCTGGCTTCCCAGGCCTTCTGAAATCTGGGTGGAAGCCTCTTTAACCTCAGAACTCTTTCATTCTATATGCACTTAAAACCAGTGCCACATGAATGATGCCAAGGTCTGCTGCCACCTGCAGCAGTAGCCAGGCTTTCCTCTCTCTTGGCCGAAGGGATTGAGGGCCTGGATTGCTGAGCACTCTGAACCTGATTCTGAGGAACAAATTCTCTGTGCTGTCACCATTCTGGAACATGGTGCCCTGCAGCTTTCTTCTCAAAGCAAAGTCTTTCACCTTTCCAGGTTTGAGGCTGCAAAATGTGGAGACTTGCTTCTCCTAGTGATGCCCTCAGGCCATCTTTTATATTCTCCCATTCCTTCTCAGCAATGGGGATCTCCTCAACTCTTATTTTTTGCAATACAGAGCTTTACTGGAGCTTCCTTTCTGGCCAAATTTGCAATATTTTAAACCATCCTGCTGGGCTCTTTGCTCTTGATTTTCAACATAAATCTGGCTAAAAGCCTCCAACAATAGCCATGCCACTGCCCCAACATTTGACTGCCTGGAAATTTCTTTTGCCAGATTAATCAGTCCACCGCCCTTAATCTCAGTCTTAGGCAAAGTCTCTGGACATGAGCAAAATGCAGACAAACTTTCTGCTAAGCCCTAACATACATCATCTGGAGTCTAGCACCCAGTGCAGTCCTTCCTCCCAGCAGAAACTTCCCAAGCCCAGTCTTTACTGGCAGGATTTCTACCAGCCTTCTGGTCTTCTGAGCCCTGACCAGAATCTCCCATACAGAACAGCTGAAGACGTTCCAGCTCTGCTCTTTCAGGCAACATCTCCGAACCTTTCCAAACACTTCCCACAAGCCATTTCCAAAGGCTCTTGAACCACATAGTCAGGTATAGTCACAGCAATGACCCCACTTCTCTGGTATCAAATTCTGTCTTGGTTACTTTTCTCTCATTGCTGAGACAAAATACCTGACATCCAGAATTAAGGAAAGAAAGGTTCATTTAGCTCACAGTTTGTGGAGGTTTCAGTCCCTACGTGGCTGGCTGCCAGGCAGAGTGGCACATGGCACAGGGTAACCATTCCTGGCAGAGGAAAACAGCAAAAGCAGCAAGAGCAAAAAGGAAGCAAGCAGGCAGCAAGCAGCCTCTTTCCCTCCCTTATATTGTATGTAAACTATCTGCCCCAGGGTGGGTGTATCACATCCATAATTCCAACACTGGATCATGAATCAATCATAAACTCTAGAATCCCGCCCCAGGGCTGCATGAGGTTTTGGGGGAATATTCAGACACAAACTATAACAAGGATTTACCAAAAAAGTGTTGGATGCTGATATTTTTTTTAAAAAATTCTTATTAATTTAATTTGATATTTTTGCAGTGCTGAGGATTGAACCCAGGGCCTCATGCATGCTAGGCAAATGCTCTGACACTGAGCTATATCCCCAGTGGATGGCGTTGTTTCACAGCTGGAGCTGGAAGGAGAATTACTGGATGGGGGAAAAGGTAGAAGTGAAGCCTCCCTATAGAGATACATATACCAAAGGAAGAGGAAACTAAGGTGCCTGGGAATCCTCATTCTGAGAAAACACGGCTTACCTCAGGGCTATCTAATGGAAATATAATCCCGGCCACATGTTATTTTTGATGCTTTACTAGCCATATTAAAAAGCAAAATGCAGCAGGTGAAATTAATTTTAATAACATTTTATCTAGTCCGTGTAATCAATATTTAAAAGTGTGGTATTTTGCATTCTTTTTACTGAGTTTTTGAAATCCCTTGTATGTTTTACTTAACAGTGCGTCTCAGTTCAGACCACCCACGGTTCCAATACTCATCTGTCGCATGAGGCTACATGGATTCCACACTGCGGGCTATCTCCCGGTATAGCCACTCCTCCAAATGGTTCCTGTCTCCCTGAGTGTCCGCCTGCCCCAAGCGTCACTTCTGTCACCTGCTTAGTTCACAACTGAATGGCTCAGTAACCCTTACCCTTGTTTGTCCAGTAGGTGGCACTGTGCGCTTGCAGGAGGTGCTGAACTGGGGCATGGGTGGTTGGGGTGTGAGTGGGAGGATTGGTATTAGTATCTCAATTATTTTGATGGAATGAAGTTGAACATCTATATGATGTTTTGCCACAATTCCAAAACTTTACAGTCCCAGCCAACCACCTGGAGATCAGGTCTGTAGGTCATATGGGATGGGGTCCTGAGATGTATGACTTCCTAACAAGTTCTCAGGTAAGGCTGTAGCCACTGGGACTGCACTTTAGCAAAGTTTTGTGACGTATTTAACAAGCTCTATCCTTTATGTTACAGAGGCCTTGTAAGATGGACATTGCAGGAAGTCCGGTTTTATCAAGTAAGAAATGGAGGCTCGGAGAGGTCAAGTCTTTTGCTTAGGATCACTCTGTTAAAGGGAGGTGAGGTCAGAGGCAGAATAAGGTGTTCTGGCTCCCAAGCCTTCTCTATCCGTATCAACTGCACAATCTTTCCAGGTGGCAGAGTACGGTTCAGCTCATGAACTTTTCTTCCTCTGTGAAAAAGTAGGTGAGCTTCCGCCTGCCTGGAGATCTGGGACATTTTGTAATCTCCTGGTCTGTTTCCATTCTTTCTCTATTAGTCACGGCCAGCAGGTCACTATGTTTCTTTTCCTTCTGTGAAATCAACTTCAACAGTTACTTTCTACCTAGTGAGTGGGATAATGAAGTTTATTTGGCTGGTAAGAGGTTCTTGGCCTCATCATGGTCAGATTACTGGAGTGGGAGCAGAATTAGAGCTGGGAGGGACCCTAGGGGTGATGTTCTTCAAAATTCCCATAAAAGTAGGTTGCTGAATAGGATTTCTAGGAATAACAAACTGAAAAATTTTTTTTAAAGTTCAAGTTGCTCCTCAGATTGAAGTTAGAATAAAAAGTCGGATGCTTCTCTATTTTAAGATGTCTGGCCTTGGAGTCTTCAGCTAGTGGGGATATTTTGGGTTTAGAGGTGGCAGTTATAGCTAATGAACCCTTTCGCTAGGGTTAGCCCGGTGGAAATGCAAAAGAATCACAAGACTTGAGCAGACTCTTCCCCTGGAGGGAGGCCACAGATGTGTCCAGTGAGGGGACATGGTACAGGAGGGAGACTGGAGTACTGATTTTGTGTAGACTCCACATTCTGTACCTCAAGAGCTCAGAGGAGAGGATTTCCCCTGACCCGAGCTCACATGATTAGCAACAGGAGAGGAAGAGTGAGAGTAAAATGCGAAAGCTCACCTTAAGAAACCAGACATGACCAGGTCGGGCCTCTAGGCTTCCTCCCTGCGTTGACTCGGGCGTTGTCTGAATCACGAGAATCAGAGATAGGGGCTTATTGGCTCCAACCCTCCATTCTGAAGACGGAGAAACTGAGGCTCAGAGAGGCAAAGGGTTGGTAAATCAGGTCGCGTAACTGACTGCTGGTGGAATGGGGCGAATGCCCAAGACACTGGCTGCGCCTTCATAACACCACGGTTGTGACCGTAGCGTTTCCTTGGAGCTCCCGTCTCCGCTGTGTTGCTTCAGCTTCTTTTCCCTCACCAACGTTTGTGATTTTTCTCTCTCTCCCAGGGCGTATATTTAATATCTTATGTGCCAGGGAAGGTATGGCTTTCCAAAACACTTCCTCGTTGCCAGTTGACTTTGATAGAGCGCTCCGCCCTCCCCTGTCTCTCTCAGAAGAATCCCCGCCTGACCACGGGTAGCATGCGCTTTCTTTCTTTCTCAAGCTGCCTCAAGCTCTTCTGTCCGCCAGCGCCTTCTCACTGCTGATCCTTCAGTTTGCACAAAGCTCATCTGATTCGATTTGTTACCCCTTTAAACTTTTCTGTGTCCTTTTCCTTCCCTTTCTCTCCTCTCCTCCTGCTCCCTATTCTCCTCCCCTCCCCCTCTTCCTTCCCTCCCCCTTCCTCCCCTCCCCCTCTTCCTCCCCTCCCCCTCCTCCCCCCTTGTCTCTCTCCCTCTCGTGCATACAAACACACATGAACACACATGTTCCTCAGACACAGAGGTCTGAATAATCACGCTCAGTTCTTGGCACATTTTCACTGCTGGTCTGGGCAGGATCTCTTTCCTATTTTCCTCACTTATTCCCGCATTCTGATTTTCATCTGCTGTAAACAAGGACTCTAATAAACTGTGTTTATGTCCTTGAAAAATGGAGATGGCCGCACACACGTCCCCCTTGCTCATCCTGTTTCGCACCACTGTCTTAGAGACTTGTCCGTGTAGCTGGATCCACCTCCAGCTTAAGGCTTCTGACAGAGCGCTTCTCGCTGTCTTTCTGCCCATGGTACCTCTTAGCCAGCCTGCATCTGTTGCTCGCAGTCCTCCTCCGGTCTCCCCCAGCACTCTGACTTCTGTCGACACTATTTCTAATGACTGCACTGAGCTAGGGGTTAATTAGAAGACCGCAGTGAGAAAGGTCCATTTCTAGCACATCCTGACAAGGGCACGCACTGCGAACATGACGTGTCACTGCCGATGTTGACCTTGATCACCTAGTTGGAGTACAGCTTGTTAGGTTTCTCCTGCTGTAACGTTGCTTATTAATTTTCCATCTCTCCATACTTGTTGGAAGAAGAAAATCATTCTTCAGAACCCACACTTAAGGAGGAGGGAGGTAGGCCTCATCTCCCAGAGGGGGGAGCGTCTATGTAAATTATTTGGAATTCTGCAGATGAAGTCTGTCCCTTTTTCTTTTGATGTGCATAACAACTGTGTGAGTGTGTGAACACTTCCTTACTTTTATGGCATAAAGAATGTTACCAGACCCTCTTTGTATATTTCCTGCCCCAGTCCTAGAATCTGCCATTTCCCCAAAAATTCTGGCTCCTTTTATTGAAGACTGATCTTAGAAGCCAGTATCTGGGCTCTGGATACGCTCTGATCTTAGTGTTCAAACCCTTTTGCTCTTTCTGTGTACTCTCCCATCCCCAGCCCATGAGTCATGGGGGTTTCCCGGGGTGAATCACACTTTCAACTCAGTAACGAAGAATCCCGACCCTGAAGAAAAGTTTATGAGAGAAAAGTAATGAGACACCAGTATGGAGTTTATAGTTAAGCGTGGAGAGAGACACGGACATACATGCGCATGTGTGTGCGTGCAGACAGAGACAGGACCCTCGATCCCTAGGGAAGCCCTAAGGAACTAGTGGGTCATTCAGACTGGGACCTGAGGAGTCCCTGCGCTGGGAGTGGCAGGAAGGAAGCTCTCTGTTCATTCTGCTCCCAGACCCCTTTGACTGGCACCAATCAGCACCCTCTCTCTGGACACAGCAGCCATTGGTGATGCCGAGCTTTCCCTCCCTCCTCCCCACCAATTCTTCCTTCCTCCCTGCACGGAAATGAGCAGACCTTCATCTCTTGCCAGCATTGCATACAGTAATATTTTATTTCTGAAATCGGCTTATGGTACATGGGAGTTTATTATTGTATTGTTCATTGCTTTTTTGTATGCCTCAGAGCCAAGTTTGAAACCTGTTATGAAGACAATTTAAAAGAGTTCTCTGGGGCCCTGGCCCGTGTGACCCTGCGTCCCTGCTGTGAGAGCAAGGACTGTGCCCTGCCAGACACCTGCCACTCCCAGGTTGGAGCCAGGAAAAGTGCAGCTGGCTCGGGCGAGGTGGGTCTGCTGGAGCCTGTCTGACCAGGTGCTGCTTAGGTGTTGCTGTGACTCATAGCGAAGTGGTGTGGCAGACAGAAACCTATCCTCTCCCCACTCTCCTTGCCCCTCTCAGCTCCACGGTCCTCTCTGACCCCCAGAGAGCATTAGAGAGCACCATCGTGCCCACCCTTCTCCAGGGGCTCACTGCAGGGGCCATTTGGCAAGCACCTGGATGGGACTTTAAGTTTGGGGCATTGACCCCTTATCTTTATGTCTGTCCTGACTTCACTTAAGCTTTCTTATCTCCCATCTAAGTCAGCTGTAAACAGAAAAAGAAAAAGGCAGCTCTGGGTCTCCAACAGCAACAGAGAGAAACTGAAGGTCCTGCTAGCAACCAAGGCGGGTGAGAGGCAGACCACACACTGGGTCATTTGGGGACATGGTGCCAGGCAGGGCAAGAGTAGGATGCTGGTTTTTCTCTCCGGGAAAGAAAGAGTTATGTCTGGGAAAACATCTCCCTATACTCTTTAAAGGGGCTGGAGGCTCCTGAGAAGACCTTTCTTAGCTGGTGTGGTAGATGAAAGCTGTTTGCAAATTCCCTTCCTTCGAATTTACACGACCAATAGAATGAGGCAGAAGTGAGATTCTGGGATTTCTAAGCCAGATCATATTAAGCCTTATAGCTTCTGCACAGTTCTTTTGGAAAAGACTTTCTAGGAGCCTTGATCTGCTATGCAAGGGTTCTGGTCCTTCTGAGTGCAGTGCTGGAGAAGCCGTGCACAGTCTTTTTGGTTAACAATCTCAGCTGAGTTGTGCCTTCCAACTATACCTACCAAGACAAGCTATGAAAGTGAGATATCTGTCTGTCTGTCTGTTTGTCTGTCTATCTATCTTATAGGGTCTTACCATGTAGTTCAGGTTAGCCTTGAACTCACCTTGTAGCCCAGGCTGCTCTCGAACTCACATCAATCCTCCTGCCTCAGCCTCCCGAGTGCTGGGATTACAGGCGTGTACCCCCACACCTGGCTCTGGAGATCATCTTTATACCCCTAGATCAGTTGATTCGCTGGCAAGGTACCGCAGAGTAATTCCCACCAATGCCACATAGAGCAGAAGACTCATCTAGCCAAACATATTTCCAAACTACAGCCTTGTGAAATATAGTAAAATGACTGCTGTAAGTAAAATGACTTAAGACTTATCTAAGACTTCATTGCTCTTTGTAAGTTTGAGATCATTACACAAAAGCAATCATGATGGTCAGGGCACTCTCATTCCACCTGATTGTGATTTCCAAATACTGTACTCTTGCTTCATTCTCACAATGACATGCTTGAGAGGCTGGAGTGGAGATTAGCAGCCCTGCATTTGCCTCGGATGTGGTGCCCTGAAGCCTCTTAGCTTGGGCCAGCCAGCGTCCTCTGATGAGGCCTGAGGGTGGAGCACTGCAACAAACAGGAAAAGGGCTTAGAAATGGCAGCAGGTGGAGTGGAACAAGGTGCGGAGACTGAGGAGCTGGAGGTAAGTCTGGAAGGGAAAGTGTGCAGGGGTTGGACCCTGGAAGAGGAAGGAGGTAGACTGGAAGAAACATAAACAAGGAGCCGAGTCTTAGAAAGAGGGCTGGGGTTGGGGGAGCTCTCCAGGGGCATAAGCAGGGGCTACACAAGAAGCGCAGTGTAGAGTCGGTGTCTGTGGGGAGATGTAGAGGCCCCTGAGATGGGGGCTTCTCCCCAGCTCTGCTCACTGCTGCTGTGCTTGGCGTCCAAATGAGCTCACACAAACAGTGCAGGTGCAGACTTGGCCCGTAAACCACAACAGTTAAGGGCTGTATGGCCACAATGCACTCAGCAGAGCCTCCAGAGAGGGATAAAGGGTGAGTATTTGTTTAGCATCATTAGCAAGAGTCCCAGAACCGAGCAAAAGCAAAGCAGAAACTTTTGTATTAAGGAGATTAAACCTTAAACTCAGCTGAGAAGGCTCTACCGTATTGAGTGGCTTTGTTGTGCCTGGCATTGTGTGATTATATGCAAATCATGGGGAGGCCTTATTAGAATCCTGACCACACAGGCTTAGCTGCCCGGCTGGGCTGGGTGTGTAGAAGAGGGGGCAGCCGCGTGTGCTGATCAGATAGCCCCTAACACTCCAGGCAGGGAAGCCTGCTTTTCCTCAAGTTCAGGGAACTGCAGATTTGAACACAGGCTTGATCTGTTGGTCAGAGATTTCTAATGGATGGGTAGGCATTAGGACAGAAGTGCCGCCAGGAAACTATAACCGGAAATTCTAGGCAATGTCCAGCGAGAATGGGGCGGACTTCTCATATGCAGGGACCCTCTGCCATCCTCCATGGCACTGTTCACATTCTCCTTTGAAACATAGAGCAATATATGTGGTTTCCAAGGAGATGGCATGTTTTGATTTTCTTTCCCCTCAGCCCTTGGCCATGATCTCTAGTAGCCAATCAGAAGAAGGACTTTGGGGAATTAATCTGAACTTGTTGGACCAAAAATGTTTAATTAATGTCCAGTCTGTGCAAGGTGGTGCAGTTCTAGGTGCTGGTGGGGGAGGTGGTGAGACATGAATAGAATATCTGTTGTCAGAAGTTTAGAGACATGGTCTTTACCCAGGCAACTAAAATGCCTGATGGAATTTGGTACATGGTGGGGGAAATGGCCTTCAAGAGTGCTTGGCTTCTGACTTGGAAGATTTCACGGAGGAAGAAACATTAGAGCCAGGCCTGAAGGTCTGGGAGCTGGGAGGGGGGCAAGGAGTAGGAGCTGCAGGAGCTGAGGGTTGGGTATAGGCCAGCCCTGTCCTTGGATCACACTGTTTCTTGGCACTGGGGAAGCAGCTGGTACATTCTGGGGTGCAAGTGCTCTCTTTGTGTTAGGATTTGGTGGGTGCAAGTTGGAGCTAGCAGTCTGACCTGTGAGTATTAGGACCTAGGGACTTCCAGGACCCTGAGTCAGCACCTGCAGGCCTGCTACTGGGGTGACATGAGAGATTTCTGACGACTGTGTGTGCCTTGCTGTCCTCTTTCATGTCTTCTCTTGAACAACATCTTCAGCTGCTTCTCAATCCTTGATGACAGGGTCAGCTTGGACATCTCCAAGGCCATACTTCTAGGTGGGCATAAAATGTCCTGCAGGGTCAAGAGTCCTGGCCATCAGCCATGGGCGGGGGGACTGTGGACCTGGTTGGGATCCTGTGGGTTTGAGCTGATCACGAGGATAGAGTGAGTTGGCCCTTAGCCTCTCAGCAATGTTCTGATGGAGATCCCCAAAGATGCCAGTGGGACTGGCAAGAAAACACTAGAAGGCCAGGCAGGTGAGCCGTTCCCAGAGAACTCGGCAGGGTGGTAGAAGCAGGTAAGAAAGCTGAATGAACGCTGGGGAGTGTCGCCTGGGAAAGGCAGGAAGAACCTGTTGTTAAGCTCTAGCACACTGCAGCTGGGGTCCAGGGTCAGCATGGGCATGTTCCATTACAGCCCTCTCCCTGGCTCTCTGTCCCATGTGGCCCACTCGTTCATTTGCAGTGGTCAGCATATTTCCAGGAGCGGTACCGTCTCTCTGTGTGAACACAGGCTAGTACTAGGCAGGAGCAGGGAGGTTGAGGTCTTGGAAACATTAGCTTCAAAAAAGAAATCCATCCCTTTCCAGCCCCTGCCATTCCTGTTCCCATGGGAGTCCCTGGGTTCCTGGGGTCTCCTCAGGGGCAGTTAAAAGCCGAGCACCATCACGGTCCCTTTTGCTGCAGAGTTCTGAGTCCTGGAGAAGGAGGATTACTTTCTGCATTCCGCAGACGCACATGTTCCTCTGGAAGTGTCTGCGGGCACTGGGTCTCTGCGTTCTGAGAGGTATAAAGCATAGAAGCCAAAATAAAACTGTTCTTTAGAACTGTGCGTCCCTTTCTCCCTCAGAGAGAAATGCCTGTTTTTGTGAGGGTAGAGGGCACTGGGGGCTTCCACAGCATGGGAGAGGGCCAGGCGGAAGGAGTTCCAGGTAAGGGAGGAGGCGAAAGAACTTTCTGAAGATATTGTCTGTAACTTGGGCTGGATAACAGATGCCGGCGTACAGGGCTGTTCACCTGCTAGGCTTTTGTTCTGCCCTGCAGCATCTACTTGCTACAGAGCCCTCGGGGTGGGGCGATGCTGGGGAGGGCACGCTGTCTGCCATCTGCAGGAGAAATACAACAAACACCCACACGCGAGCCAACGGAAACTCTCGGCAAAACAAACAGTGAGCAGAGCAGAGGGTGCCCTGCCAGGAGCGTGGAGACGGGCGGGGCAGGCAGTGGGAGAGGCGAGCGGGCACCTGCTGGGGGTGGACTGTGGCTGGGCTAACTGCCCCAAGCAGGGGTCAGGCTGTCCCATGTTGCCCTGGCCCCTTCTGGCCTGCCAGGTGAGAGCCTCTCATTCATTCAGCTGCCAGGGCTGAAAAGCCAGGGGTTACAGAGCTAGACTCAGCTGTCACAGATTTTATTGATCGCCAGTGCCTGTGATCAGGTTGCAGGGTTGGTAGTGACATCCAATAGGAGAGGTAGAGTTAAATAGCTGGGGCTCAAGAACTGACTTTGCCCCTTCCATAGGCAGTTCTCTGAGCCTCTTGCTTTTCTATCTGTAAAATGGGCAGATGATAATGCTGAGTTCAGAAGGTTGTTATGAGAATGGAAAAAGTATCTCTAAAAACTACTCTGTAATCTGAAAAACACTATATGAATGCTGGTTGTTATTACCCCTTTTTCCCTCCCTCTCTCCCTTCTTTCCTTCCTTTTTAGTACTAGAGATTGAACCCAGAGATTTCACACTGAGCTACATCCCTAGCCCTTTTATATTTATTTATTTTTAAATTTTGAGACAACATCTCTGTCTGAGTTACTTTTCTCTCGTTGTTGAGACAAAATACCTGACACCCAAAATGAAGGAAGGAAAGGTTTATTTAGCTCACAGTCTGTGGAGGTTTCAGTCTGTAATCAGCTGGCTCCAAGGCAGGGTGGCATGGCACAGGGGCCACAGTTCAAGGCGGCAGAAGCTGGCAAAAGCAATAAGAGCAAAAGGGGGCAGAGCAATCCTCTTCTCCTCCCTTGTATTGTAAGCAGGCTACCAGCCCTGAGGTGGGTGTGGCACTCACACAATCTCCCTGCCCTCCTCTTGCACAGGATGAGGATGTTTACAAAGTGAGGACCCTGGCCTGCTGGTGAGTCCCCTAAACTTCTCAAATTGATAAAATGTATCAACCATTACAATCTCTAAATTGCTAAATTGCCCTGGCTGGGCTCAAACTTGTACTTGTGATCCTCCTGCCTCAGCATACCAGGAAGACTGGCATTGTCATTAACATTTTCCTTGTGTGTGACCATTTAGATCACTGCAGGTAGCCTGGGTGTGATTTTCTGGCCTGGGACAGGTGGAGCACATATACATCAGTTGGGGGCGGGGGGCTCAGCCTGGAGATGGTGTTGGGGAGTCCTTCAGTTTGTGGGGTTTGTGAAGAAACAGATAGCATGCAATAGATGGGGCACAAAGTTACATCCCATGGGTTGGTGGCGTGAACAGGCTCTGGGGGTTGAGGGTTGGGTGGAGATCTTCCCCAACATCCCTGCTCTCTCTGGGAACCGGCCCCCCACCCCCAGCCTCCACCCCTCAGTGTGAGTGGCAGCAGGGAGTGAGTATCCACAAACCTGTTAGGACAGGGCATGCAGCTTGTTTGCTCTTCCCAGGGCCAGGCCTGGTGGGCCGGACTCAGAAGTATTGAGTTACTCAGCTGAAGAATTCCTTTTCTCGACTGACTCCATTTATAAAGTGGAAACAAAAACCTGACCTATATGTGCCCACGGCCCCAGGCCAGGTCCTCAAGTGTCTTATCTGAGGAGCTGCTTCCTATCCAAAGCAGGGTATAGCCCCCTGGGGAAACAAGAGCTCTTCTTCTCCTTCCCACCCATGGTAGTATTGGTGGCCTTTCTCTGACTCCCACCTACCTCTACGAGCCTGGGATTCTCTGACACTGCCTGAGTATTCTGTTCATGTTAGGTCTGAGCCCTTGAGAGCAAAGTAGGGCTTGGAGTGTCCCTTTGCCCAGCAGAGACCAAGGCTGGACTGCTGGGCTCTGCCCTGGCCCTGGTTGGTGCTGGTATGCCCTGGCAAAGGAAGCCACCGACCAGGTATTCTTGTCTGTGGTCTGGTGCCTTGTCTCTGTTTGCTTTGAGAAACCGAGATGGATTTTGGTTGGATCCTCCACAGCTTGTCTTGCTAGACTTTAGAGTTCTGGTCAGAACTAGGCAGTCCTGGAGAAGCCTGCACTGGAGAAGCCAGGGCTGGACTTTCAGAATAATATTTCACTGGAGAGTCCCAGGACAGGTAAGGTCTGAACTTTGGAGACCTATCAAGTGAGATTTCTTACTCTGCAGCCAGAGCTGGGACAGCTGATTGAATGAATCAGACACGGGGAATAACAGGACGGGGTAGAGTCAATACAGCTATGTTACAGGTTTTGGACTCAGAAGGACCTCAGAGAGATCCTGCCCTCTTCACTTCTTCCTGGGTAGATGATTCATTTTCTATCTGTAGCAAGGGGGATCACTAGGAAAACTGGATTTCAGTGTGACAGTACTTCCAGTTCTCCCTGGGCAAACCATTGCATGTCTTCATACTTCAGTTTTTTCATTTGTAAAATCAGAAAATCAGATTGGATGATCTTTAAGGTCTGTTCCATTTTTGACATACATTTTATGGCCATTTTATATCCCTGTTGCAAACAATAAATGCAAATTTGTGAAAGAATTCTAAGTATCTCCTCTTGCCTCATATTTAGGACTGGGTCTAATGTCTGGGCCCTGCTGAAATAACAAGGGCTTCTAGAACTACTTCCGGGAGAGAGAGATATATTACCTGAGAACGAGTAGTAACGGGGTTTCATATTTCTAAGAAATATGAAAGTTTAAGTTTTTTAGACAGTACAAAGTAGTTTATAATTAAATTTGGCCAGCATTCTTTTCTGCCTCCAATTCTGCCTCTTCTGGCAGAAGAAAACTTCATTGGACCTGCTAGTTTCTCTCATGTCTGTTATTTTCTTTAAATTGTACTTAAAGATCAAATAGCAAGCAAGCTACTGTGCATTTGCTCCATGACCATAGCCTACCCTTAAGTGATCTGTGACCATGATAGAATTCCTTCGTGTGGTCCCACAGTGAAACATCCTGTTTGATTTCCAAGCATCAGCCCCAGAAAGCAGAACTTTCATCCCCGCTCAGGCTCTAGGAACACTGTTGCTCACATTGATGCTCAGTCAGCACTTGGTGAATGAGTGGAGTATCAAGGGTAGGGACCGTCAATACTCGTAAGTGCTTACAGATCTGCACCAAGCGTTTTCTCTCTCGATGCTGCCCTCGTACTTGGCGTGACACTCACTTGGCTCCTTCCTTTTGGACAAGATCCTTGGCTTCACCTCTGAGAGGTTCTTGATGTTCAGATCTGCTCTTACCCCTCTCTGTGTCTTCCCCTGGAAATCCCAGCCCTGCTTTGTGACAGCGTCTTCCACCTTTATTCTGACAGCTCTGAATTGCATGTCCCCAGCTCTGCATTTTGCTTGAGTTCTGTTCTTACATCTCTGGATAAGTGTTGGAAGAAAACTTCAAAGTCAGCATTATCCAACTAGATTCTTTCCCTCAGCTTCCAGTGCTTTTCCTTTCTACCTGACAGTCATCTTGCAGTATAGCCCATTTTGCTGTTGTCTAGTCCTAGGGGTTTTCTTATGCCCTGCTTTACACTTCATATGTCTCCCTGTCTAGGCAAGCTTCTCTGCAGCATGGGCCATGCCTTATGTGACCAATAAACTTCTGCTTAAAAGTAGTGACTGTTTGATAAGGTGATAAGTTGGCATATTTGAGCTTAATGGAGGTGCTGCTCCCTAAATATGTTTTGGAACTCCCTCTGGTCTTGGAACCACAAAGTCCCTGGGTCCAAATTTCAATTCTACCATTTACCAGCCGTGAGCCTGCAGGAGAGGTAGTTCCTCATCAATAATGCAGTGATAAGAGCAATTTCTACATCATAGACTTGGTATGGGACTCTTGAGATACTGCAAACTCAGCTCTTAGAAGCACGTCAGGGATTCTAACAGTGGGAATTACTATTACTAGGCTGAGAGTGATAGTGAGCCTTTGGTTCTAGGGTAGCCGCAAACTGATGTACTGCTCTTGCTCTTCTCTTTCTCACCCTCCAATTCTTTTTCCAATATGATGTTGTATACATAGTCCTTTTTTCCTGGTCTAGGGCCTCCAGGGATAAGTACCCCCTTCAGATAAGCCCTTAACTTCTGAATATCAAAACTTGTCATCACTGACATAGATGACATGGGAGCATGGCAGACAGAGAGGAGGAGACTAATCTGTACATGTGAGGGATGGTGCTGAGCTGCTTTCACATGTATGGTGATTGCTTTCAAAATGCTTGTAACCTGCCAGAAAAGAAAGGGCCAGTATGTGTCAAATAATTAGCTTTATAAGATGACGAGCTACATGGGCTATCTCAACATTCTGTTAAGAGCCCCTTTAATGGTGATTAAGGGGTTTTAGAATCAAGGAAACCAGGATTCTAATCTTAGTTCTGTCACTCAGTGGCTGTGTGATGGAATAAATTACTCCCCCTCCCTGGGCCTGTTTCTTTATTGAGGTTCTTTTGTAAGGATCAAGTGGAGTCACGGGCTGTAAATTATTTGGCAGTGTGAGACACACAGCAAGGATTCCATAAGTGTTTAGTATTATTCTTACGTGCTTTCTGTGTTCAGTAAAGAGAGAATCACTGAGAGTCACTGGAAGGGCTGGGATGTAGTTAAATTAAGAGGGAGGGGGAATGCCTTCTAGATGAGAGTAGCAGCAATAGCATCAACAACCTGCAAAGAATAACCACCAGGAAAGAGATGTCTGAGGATTGAACAGAGGACATAATCTTGGAGAAGGTGAGAAATGAAGTGGGACGAGCTGAAAGAAACTTGAAGTTGAGGAGGTTGCTCCTTCTACTGTCCACTGTGCCTAGTATGGTGTTTTGCTGAGCAAATGCTTTTGAGTTGCTAGTGGCCTTTGGGGCTGTGCAATCTTGTCGTCCGTGTGTGGGTTTGTACCTCTTGTAGCTAATGCATTCACTGGTTTGTTTGTTTGTTTATCTATAGTTCTCCACTGGATTTCCTAAAGCCACTTGGTTTAAAGCTCCAGAAACATTTCTTTTTAACACTACTTTCCGATTTGGCCAACAATCCAGGTTCTACTCATAATTACGGAAATACAAAGCGTTTCTCTTCTCAGCCTTAACCCTCCAGACACAATGTCTACCTCATTTTGGAGTCAGACAGTCTGATTTCACCCATTGCTACGTGCTGTCAAGCATGGTCCTTAACCTCCTGTGTGCCATTTCCTCATGTGTAAAATTCGAGCGATGTGCCTGTTATCCCTGTTTTGCCTCTTGGCTCCAGGCTCACCTTTCAGGACCTGCTCTACGGTACTGGCCAGACTCTAAGCTTCTCTCCCTTCCCCCTCAGTAGAAGGCACTGCACTCTAAAATAGGCTTTTGTGACTGGCGAGCCTGGGTTTCTTTTGGGGAGTGACAGAAATGTTTTGGAATTAAATAGCGGTGACGGTTGCACAACTTGCACAACTGGAAGTTACTTCTTTAAAATGATTAAAAGGATGAATTTTCTGGCATGTAAATTTTGTCTTAATGAGAAAAGTAAGGTGTTTTGAGGACGGGACACACTTATGAATGGGAAAGGCTTAGAACAAGTCTTGGATCATAGCAAATGGTTTGTAATTATTGGCAGTGATTGTATTTTTGTTTCATTATTTAGCAGATAATCGTATCTATTATTAATCTGTTATTGGCCCTACTCTCTCTTGAGCTAAGGAGACCTTCATATTGTTCCTGGTTGTCATGAACCTGTCTGTCCTATAGTTTTTCCTGCTCCTCACAGCGACAGGCACATAAACCTGCTCTGGATGCTCAACAGAGGGACTAGCTATACCCTACCACTCCTGAAAGATTCCAGACACCTGCTGGTCAGACCTTAGCATAACTTTAAATAGGCAAGAACTGCAGAGAGGGCCAGGGGTATGGCTTAGTGGCATGAGCACCTGCCTGGAAAGTGCAAGGTCCTGAGTTCGATTCCTGGTACCAAAAAAAAAAAAAAAAAAAAAAGAAAATTGCAGAGAGAAGTCCAAGCAAAGACCTACTGTTGCCTCTGGTTCAGAGATAAATTTAGATCAGGAAGAGTCCATTGATGCTTCACTGTCCTCCTCCCCATGTCCCCAACCAGTCTGCTCTCCCTGCTGTGGCCACCGTAGAACCCGAGCCCACAGTCCTCTGCTACCTTTGAGGAGAAAGGAAGTCCCTGGCTAGAAGTGCTGCAAAGCTCTGCAGGTAGCAAGGCCTACTGCGGCTCAGAGATCAAGGATCTGGGGAAACATACTGACAATATGTGTGAACATTTCCAGGAGACTGATGTGGGTGAGGGCTTTCTTTGGGATGTCATCATAGATGAGAACAGAGGCAAGTAGAGAAAAGTGTAGAGGTCTAGCTAAGGAACTCAGTTCCTTAGTTCTTTCTGTGTTTTTGGTAGTCTTTGTCATGCCACTTGCCCACAAGTTCAGCATTTCTATTTTAGGGTCCATCATCACTTAGATATGTCAGGACAGCCCTAACTGAGACATTTTCTGTCCTTATAGCTCCATGCATATCTACGCACCTGTTGAACCACTTGTCTTAGCTCCTGGTTTTGAAAATATAGCCACGAGTGAATCCCTCTCCTATGGCCTCATCTTTGCATTGTCATGGCTCTTTGCTGGGGCCGCTCAGGGAGCAGGAAGGGAGGATTCCACCGCCTTGGGCTGCCTTGCTGTGGAGCTGCATGTGTCCTCAGCCTAATACCAAAGGTGGGGACACCAAAAGCATGTGCCTTATGGTGTGATACCACTGTCATTCTCTTGCCATTTTACAGTACACCAACTGAGGAAGTTTCAAGGTGAAAATGGCTGTGTAAAAAGGTAGAGAAAACACCTGCATGCTTCCAGGGTCTATATGTCTGACTGCCCCTTATCCTTATGGGGTAGCCATGGTTCCTGGGTAGCATTCGTTCGGGGGTCCCTCTGAGGATCCCCCTTGGATCTCCCTTTAGACACAGTTCCCAAACATGTTTTTCATCTTTATTAAATCTGCTCTTCTCACATTTCTTATGTCACAGCTGCAATATTATCTGATGGGCTTGCCGCCAGCCCGATGAGGCCTGACAGTTACAAAGGGTGGATTAGCTGCAAAAGAATTAGGAGAAAACGTCCTTTTTTATTCCTCTGTTGTTTTATATAGAGTTAGTCACACAGTACCTGGGTGTGATAAGAGCAGCCCTCTGAGAAATGTGGGCAGAGGTCCCGTCCCTGGGTTACTGGCAATGCCAGCTAGTGGTTGTGATTCTCGTTGCCCACTGAGGTCCTTGTTTGAGACCTGGGCTTGACCAATTTCGCAGCCCAGAGAGGTCTATTGTGTGGTTGGCTTTCTCTACAAAGAGGAACATCATTTTGTGAGTTGAGCTTATCCTTTCTGTAGTCTCTAGGACCAGAGATGATTAGAAAACTGATCATTTGGTGATTATTTCAGTTTAGTGACTCCCTTTTGCTCGGGAGTAAAATGGCACCATGAGAGAAAAGAGATATCCCAGGAGCCTGTTCATGAAAAATGACTGCCACTGAAGTAATCGGAGGTCTCCAAAGAAATCAACTTCTTTGACTTTTGTTCTATTTTGGAGGCTTCACTGCTTGCAGGAGGTAGAATTGTACGCTGAAGGGGTTTGCAAGCCTGAGAAATGTTCTGGCCGAGCCCCAGGCTCCAGTGAGGTCCCAGCAGACATAGTCTGTTAGCGCATATGCGGTAAACCCCAGGGAGTTGTCAACTCTCCAATCCCACCCTGGGAGCTGGCTGTGCCAGACATGCCCAGGCCGGCCTGTCTGATGCAGTGTGATATAGGGAGGAGGAAGAAGCCCTGGGTGCTGGTCAAGAGGGTGACCTCTGAGCCAGTGGAGATCATCACCTGGAATCGAAACCAATCTGAGCTCTCGGGGTAATGGGAAAAATAAGGAATCAAGAACTTTGGACCAGGAGTCTGGATCTTTGGAGCATGGAGTGGAAGTCACTGTCAGAAGACAAGCCAAGGTGAAACATGAGAGCTACAAGAGACATTGGTGGGTGAAACTCCTCGTCTCCCTACCTCTACTAGATTCCAAACCCCCTCTACACCTGCACTGCAGTGGCCATGCACATCACTATGGTGTGTTTTTTTCATTGGATACTTGGGGAAAAACTGTGGCTTTTGGGAGGGAGACAGTGAAAACAATAGGTACCAGGACCTTGTAGAGGAGTGATGCTCACAAACCAGCCTTCCTTTCCATGTTTTGCATTTGCCTTCCTTCCTATGCTCCCTTTGTGCTTTATTGGCTAGCCTCATCTCTCTCTGGAGGTACCAGTCCTACCTCCTTGGTGGGCCAGAGCCTGAGCATGCCCACTCTACTTCATCAGCTCCTTCCTTATCCCACTGTGGTCCTCCAGACTCCCAGTTTGGATAATGGCACCAACATTCTAGAAGTCACCCAGGCTAGAGCCCGGGTCACTTTCAATGCTTTCATTACCCTGTCCTCCACATACACCTAGCTTCCAAACTGAGTAGAGCAGCTCCTCTTGTCCACAGGGGATACATTTCAAGACCCCACTATATGCCTGAAACCATAGGTAGTACCAAATACATATATATATATTTTCCTAACATACACACCTATAGCAACATTTAATTTATATATCAGGTACAGTAGGAGATTAATTGCAATAACTAATAATAGAATAACTATAACAGCATACTGTAATAAAAGTTACATGAATGTGGCTGCTCTCTTTAAATTCACCCTTGTACACTGCTGACCTTCTTCTTACGATGATATGAGATGATATGGTACCTACATGTTGAGATGGCTTAAACTGAACGATGCAGTTTATTGTGGCATGGCATTAGTCTGCTATGTAAGGGTTACTTTAATACAAACAATCCTGCCATAGTGAAGCAATTACCTGAGTCAGCTACTGAGTGACTAACAGTCAGGGAATTCATACAGCGTGGATAGACGATTCATATCCTAGGCAGTGTGGAGCAGGATGGTGTGAAGTTTTCTCATGCTACTCAGAAGGGCACACGGTTTAAAACTTATGAATTATTTCTTTGTGGACCTTTCCCGTTGATACTTTCAAACTGCAGTTAACCATGGATGAGTGAAACCATGGAAAGTGAAACCACAGATAATGCGGGAGGGGACACTACTACAGAGTCCCCTTGAACAGCACCCACACCCCTGGACTCTGGATCGTAAGCATGGGCAGTGCCGTAAAGGTGAACCCACAAGGGCATCCGGCTTCCCCCAGGCTAAGGGCTCCTTTGCACTCTTCTGAAGGCTGTGCTTCCTGCTGGTGGTCAGGACAGGGGAGGGCAATTATGCTTCTGAATCTATATTTTTTCCTCCACTTACTCTGCTTCATCATGAGACTTTTGGCCACACTGGTGATGCAGGTTCTGATAATCTGGTCAGGGTCTCTGTGGTGACTGAGTACCTAGTGCAGGAGAAGCCTGGCTTTCTGGGACTTCTCTTCTGGCAGGTACCTGAGAGGAGGTCAGTCCTCTGAGACTTCCTGGTTCCAGGGTCTTCCGTCTTGCCGTTTCCAGCTCATGTCTCACAAAAGTGGCATTATATACAAGGACTTGAACTTTCATCCTGGCACACCATTGCTCTATACCTCAGTTTCCTCCTTTGATGATGACTACTTTATGGCGTTAACAACATTGTTTTTGAGAGATGAATATCAGAGTAGTTTGAGAAGCAAGCATTATTGTTATATTACTTGTGGTAATTACACGGTCATTGTTATCCACTGGTCTCTTGGGGTTGCCAGCTTGTGTTCAGCTGCCTGCAGTATAAAGGTAGGCAGAGTGTCTCAGAATTTCTTTTGTGCGGGAGAAGCAAGCTCCCTGGGAGACAGTCACTGTGGGCGATTAACTGAATCCTTTGCTGCATGCAATGCTTTGAGCTTGGTTTAGAGGAGATCCGAGAATGCATGCCATCAGTCTAGTCCAGCGCTGGCTAAGGGCCTGTCTTGAGTGTCATTTTCGGTTCTGTGTTGTCTGGGGAGCCCTGGCATTGAGATTAAGAGCTCTGATTCCTAAGAGCTTTGATTCCTAAGACCTTCTGCATAAAGCTGCCCTTATTTTGGGAGTGGTAGATTGAGGGTGAGTTGAAGGTGTTCTTGGAAACTAATTTCACAGAACAGTGAGGGGAGCGGTCATCCCGCCAGGGTCCCTTGGCATTCTACCCTGTGAGCTGTCAGTAGGGGGAGCTCCATCACTGTGATGGCCTTTCCTTGCCGAATCTGGGTGGAGGGTCTGTCCAGGGGCCTTGACAGTGGCCACCTTGAGCTTTCTTTTGCAGGAGGAACACCAGCTGTTTGCTGAAGAGGACAGATCAGGAGTCTGACTACAAGGGCTTTGTGGTGAAAGAATAGAGTGGATTGGAGATGTTCAGGAGAATTCTTCCAGCCTGAAAAATTAAGAGTCCTTCCAGGTGAGTAGATGAGAGATTATTTTCATTTATGCTGGAACTTGCAGTGACTCATTGAGCTGCAGAAATATAGAGAAGAAACTCCTCTCCTTACGAGTTTCTGTGTTGAGTTCTGTGAGCTTGGTCTCAATGGTACCATGAGAGATTGTTTATCTGTCATGCCTCCCATCTGTTGCAGGCCTTTGTTTATAATATTGTCACTGAAACCAGTGGTGTTTTTTTTTTTTTTCTTGCAAGCTGAGTGGTTTGTATCCACCAGGGTGCAGACACCATTTAGTGTGTGGCTCAGAGCAGATCGTCTGCCCTTCTGCAAACACAAGTACAAACCTAAACTTTATTTCTGCAAATCAGCTGGTTACCTATGCTTTTGGATGCAAAGTAACCCTCTTGAATGGTTGCGTTGAGAGTGCAGATCTTGATGATCTCAGACACAAGGCTAGGTCTCCCCCCATGCCTCTTGGCAACATTAGGTAAGGGTGAGGTGCTCAGGTCAGCATATTGAATTATGCCATCACTTCCTCCCCAAGGCGGCCACTATGCTTAGATAACAGTTTAAAAAAAAATTAGAATGTTTACAAGGTCTTGCATACAGTACCCTCCCTGAAACACAAGCTCTTCAGACCCATCTTTCACTAAGTTCCCTGTAATTCACTTCCTTGGGACTTTGGTTCTTTGATTCTTTGGTTCTTTTTAAACCCAAGGCCTTTGCATATGTTCCTTTTTTCTAGAATGTTCTCTCCCATCCCATCCTTTTTCCTAGATAGTTTCCATACATCCTTCAGCATAGGTGTCAATTACCCGAGGAAGCCTTCCTGGACATCTGGGAGTGTCTTCCATCATGTCTCAGTCACTTTGTTGTGGTTGTTGCTGAGATACAGTGCCCAACACCTGCAGCTTAAGAGAAGAGGTTATTTGGGTTCATGGTTACAGCCCAAAGTTGGCTGATTCCAAGGCAGAAACAGTGTGGTAGAAGGCTCTGAGAGAGGAAAGCTGCTCACTTCACGGCAGAGTGAAGGGAGGAGCCAAGAAGGGAGCTCCACCCCCTGGGTCCCGCCCCCAGTGACCCGCCCCCAGCCAGGCCTCGTCTCCCTACAGCACATTTAGCACATTCAGTATAGCGCTCCCACAGTCCAATCACCGTCCCAAAGCCCTACCCTGAACACATGAGGCCTTTGGGGATCTTTGTAGATCTAAACCATAACACACTGCATATACTCAACTACCCTGGGATCCCTGGTCATAAGTAAAAGTACAGTAAAGTCTTGCAATGCGAGCAAGTTGTTCCGCAAGTGTTCTGCAAGCGAGCAAATATTTCTAGTAATTTCTAATTTGATAAATGAGCGGTGTCTTGCAATACAAATAGTATGTGACTAAGAAGATGTGTAAAATATGGGGAAGACATCAAAATTTTGTAGAAAAGTACCACGTGAATAAGGCTGTAGCAGTCTAAGCCATTTAATGACAATGCAAGGTCACATTTCCATGAAATCCTCAAAAGGAGACAAAAGCAAGTATCATTAGGTAAGTTCTTTGTTAAAGTTGCACAAGAAGAAAAAGATTTTACTGGGCCAATAACAGAGATTCCATTAGTGATAGTGGAAGTTGTCCTACACAGTAACCCTCCTCTCTCCCTCACAAAAGTTTTCTAAGGTCAATGCAGGTCGACTTATTTTTCTTTATATTTTGTATCTTATTATTTTGTATTATATTACAGTATTGTTATCATTTTTATTGGAGTATTTTTGGGTTGTGGAATGAATCATCTGAGTTCCTGTTATTTCCTGTGGGGCAATTTGCTTTTATATGCAAGCGCTTTGGGTTACAAGCATGTTTCTGGAACAAATTATGCTCACAGATCAAGGTTTTGCTGTATTTTAAATGGTATGATTGGTTATTTTATCTTTTCTCTGCTAGAATGTGTCATGAGGGTAGGGCCTGTGAGTTTAGCTTTGTCTTCACCCAGTATGGTGCCTGGCACAAATTAGGTGCTCACCAAAAATGGCACTGGATGAATAAATGGGCCACCAGGTGGCCAGTGCTAGACACACTCCTCTGATTTATAGATGCTGTTTTTGTTCTTACCCATTGAAAGAACCCCAGGAACCCCAGGGGGCTAAGTAGCTCTGAGTAGTTTTAGGCTTAGCTCTTGTGAGGTGATCATGCTTACCTCCTGTTTTATCTCCTCCAGAGAGTCTCTGATGAGACACAGTCTACTCCCAACCATACCCTAGCCTGCTGTCCCTGATTTAGTTTTTGTGTAAAAAATGTGGCTTTCTTTATGAAAAGCCTAGACCTTACCTGGTACAGGGGAAGTTGTTGGCTATGGTCTTCTGAGTGACAGCTCCAGCACTAGGCCTCTCAGCTTGGTCTATCTGCCAGAGATGTAATTTCAGGATGACATTGAGAAGCCCACCAGCTGGCCTACTTGGGATAGTTTTAGAATAACATTTGATAAAGTCTGGGGAATCCAACAACTGGTTTCTACAAGTTGTCCAGGACTTTGCACTTTGAAACCTGCTCAGAGGCAGCCTAGAAGATTGCCTGTGAATTTCCCTTTCCTTAAAGAACTGGGCTATATCTTGGTAGCAGGGCACTGAGCATCTCCAGCCATTCCATTCATTTACTGTGGGCGTTCTCTATCCTCAGCTGCTGCTCACCTGCCTGAGTTTGTCCCCCTCCCCCAGAGTCAGTTAGCTGTCCCCTCCAACTGCACTGGCATTATATAGTCAACCTAAGCCAAACCTGGTTACAATGAGTCACTTCATTTGGAAGCTTATATCCTGTGCTCTTTTCCAAGATGACACGAAGCCAACTGGCAATCATGAAAAGCAGCCCTGGAAATGCAGGCAGTGAAGGACTCATGAACCCAGTGCAGGCAGACAGCAAGAGCCCTGCGGTTGGGGAGGCCATCCTGCTGGCAGACCTTTCTGCTCCATGTTGGTTCCTGTCCACCACCATTGGCTCTGGTTGGCAGTCAGAAATCCACTGCTGGTCCTTGTTGGTGACTTGGCACTTCTCCATCTAGCCACGGCATTTGAAGGTTTTATTTCCTACGTACCCCTTATGAGCTTGGGAAGAAAGCCAGTAGTTCTCCTTAGAAACTGCCTCCATCAGTGACATTCCCCATCCTAGTCCCAAGGGAGACATGTTTCTTTATTTTGTCCATGTCGACACCCTCTCTGGTCCTTGTCTCAAACACAGAAACCACAAGCAGTAACAATGCTGTGGGGAGAACAGGGGTACATACAAAAGGCCGTGGTGGTAACATTCAGTTAGATTTGGTCATCAGTGTGAATGTAAGTTGAATCTCCAGGCTTGTAAGTCAGCCAGAAACTCCAGGCCTATTTCTTGGCTCTGGGATTGACCAGATTTGACATTAAGAAGAACTCTTGGTACTTCTGTGAACGCCAGTGTTGATTTCTGTTTTGAGTTGAATTTTCTTTACTCCCCATATTCATACATTGAAGTTTTGGAATTCCTAGTACCTCCAAATTTGGCTCTACAGCATTAAGATGTAGAGTCTTTAACCGACTTGAACCACCAGTGGTACATGCATCACCGTACATGCACTGGGCGGCTTGTACCACCTCATGGGACTGTCCCATGCTGCTTGGTGGGACAGTCCTGTATGTACCACTGGTGGCTGAGGCCAATGGGGAATGAAAAAAATTCAAATATGTCATATGACATAAAAATTATGGCCCTATTGTGAATATGCTAAAGAGGTAATAAAGGTAAAAGGGGGTCATATGGTGGGTCACATGGGTCTATTCCAATATGACTGGTATCATTTTATGTAGCGACTAAGACAAGAACAGAGGGAAAACCATGTGAAGCCAGAGAGGAAAATGTGGCCATCTTCAAGCCAAAGAAGGAGACCCTAAGAAAAAGTCAACTCTGCTGATACTTTGACCTTGGAATTGTGGCCTCCACAAGGGTGAGGAAGTGAATTCCTGTTGACTGGGTCACTCAGCCTGTGGTGGTTTGTCTTGGCAACCCTGGAACAGCTAAGGCAACATGCTTCAGGCAGAGAGAGAGTTTGCAGAGGGGCCAAGAGTTCAGTGGAGAAGATGTTTTCATTTTGACCAGCTTCTTTTTAACCTCTCAAAATTGATATTGTCCCTTCGGCTTCTCTAATTTATTTTCCTGCTTCAGGCAGCCACCAGCCCCATCTTATTTTGATGGTTAGCCCATGTGGTTAATAAATATTACATTTCTACTCTTGTCTTAGTTCCCTTTTGTGAAAACCTTGTGATAGGAACCTGTAGAATCTGTGTCTCCAGCATAGCAGTTTACATTCGAAAGGCAGGAAAGACATTGCAGTGTGGTAAACAGTCTGCTAGGGATCAGCGGAGAGATAGGGGGATAAAAGGAGGACAGCCTGCACCTATTTGAGGTGGTCACAAAGAGATCTTCGTGGAGATGATGGCAGAGCTGGAAGCCTGTCAGTTCCTGAGGGTTGGGGCTGTGTCTCGTTCATCTTTTACCCAGGGAAGCTAGTGCATTGCTTTGCACATAGTGAGTGCTCATCGAGTATGTGGAGTGAAAGGCTCCCGAGTCCCCTTCCAGCTCTGCAATGCAATGATTCTGTGATCCAAGAGGCCCAAACCAGTCAGTTGACTAAAGGCCGCATAAAGATGAGCAGATCTGGGGTATTGTATTATGCAAAGTAACTGATGAGCAATCAGGCTGGAGATGAGGAGGAGAGCACACCAACCTGCCCTTCTTAGCTCAGATTTCTGGGAGGATCCTCTAGGTGTAATGACAGCAGCACAGGCAGTGCAGCTGCCCTGTGCACATGACCAGAGGTGATGTCTTACTCTGCACAAAGCTCCTCACAGCTGTTTCCCGCACAGAGGAAAGCCCCTAAGTTCCCAGGCAGTGTAAACAGTGTGTTTATAAAACATGCCCTAGGGCCCCAAACCATGAAAACACTCCTTACACACAAACCCGTGGCTGGTACAGCAGGGATTCGGGATGCTTGGGAGCCGCGAGGGAAGTGCCCATAAGCGAGAGAATGGGAGATGCCAAATGAACGTGGCTCTGCTGGAGAACATCCAAACTGATCTAAAACTGCAGTGCAGAAAGTAATGAACACGGGGGCCTTCTGAAAACAAACTGGGAGCCGGGCGTGGTGGCACACGCCTGTAATCCCAGCACTCGGGAGGCTGAGGAAGGAGGATCACTGCGAGTTCGAGACCAGCCTGGGCTACAAAGTGAGCCCAAGGCCAGCCTGAACTACATAGTGAGACCCTGTCTCAAAAAGACAAAAAAAAAAGCAAACAAACTGGGCCCAGACATCTGTTAAAGTCCAAGTGGTCAGCTGCAGATAGGACTACGAGGGAGTGGTCGACAACCACGGTGACCAAGATATTAGGGGCAGCTTGGGATCCATTCTGCCCGGCTTTTGTGAGATGGAACTGGAAAAACCCATGCTAGAGAAGACAAGGGGCTGAGGAGCGCAGTCCCCCTTCTCGCACAGACCGTGTGGTACCTTCACATGGGCTGTTTTGTTTCACGCTGAGCTGAGTTCACCTGGATGATGACCTTGTGACAAGAATACTAAGCCGTGTCCAGATTAGCAAAGAGAGGAGAGAAAGAGGAAGAGGAAGAGACGCGAGTGCAGCCGTGCGAAGCAGTGACTGGCAGAAGCCTGGTCAGGACTGCTAGTTACCATCAATTTCAGTTCTTCAGTCAGTCAGTAAAATGTCTTGCCCTCTATAAAAACAGTTGGTTCAGACCCAGGGACATAAGAAAGAAGTTTTGGAATCATCAGACTCTCTTCAAAATATCAGGCCCATCCCTATGCTGCACGGCAACTTGAATTCTCTTCCAGTTAAGCTAAACATGGTAAACATCTGGGTGTGGCCTCCCTAAACATCTGGGTTTGCTCAGATGTCCTCAGTAGCTTCTTGAGACTCTGGGAAGTGCTGGGGGACCGTGTCCTCAAAAATCCACTCTTATAGTCTGCACTGCAGGCCTAGCGTGGCTCCTGATTTGGATGAGAACGATAATAGTGGTGATAAATGAGAATGACTGTTACTGATTGGGTATTCATCTGCTCAGGTGCAGTGCTAGGCACACAAAGTACCTCGTTGAGTTCTATGGATGTCCATTGTTCCTTTTCTATATCGGAGAAAGTGAGTGCGGGAGAAATAAACCCAACTTTCTCAAGGTCGTGGAGTACCTGATAGAGCCGGAATTCAAATGTAGGTACTCTAACTGCAGAGCCTGTACTTTGCTGATTATACTACTTTGCCCTGGAAAGACATTTTCTGCACCTTCTCAGGGTTTATGCTCTATTGGGAGGAGTCATGGATGCTGAACTAGAACCAAGGAATGCTCAGAATCTGTGTGAAGTGCCTCACTTTACTCCATTCTGTCATGTGGCTAAGAGCTTTTCAGATCTGGTCTTTTTCAGACCTGACTTCAGGAAGCCAGATTCCCCTGAGGTTAGTGTGTGTGTGTGTGTGTGTGTGTGTGTGTGTGTGTGTGTGTGTGTGGACCCTAAGTGAGAAGCACACCTATCTGCTATAAAATATAACAATATCACTAAGGGCCTGAGAAAAGGGGGTGGGAGGGAGGGAAAGAGAGAGGAGAAAAAGACAGAGATAGACAGACAGACAGAAAGACAGACAGAGACAGAACCAATTCTTTTATCCAGGGACCAAGGAAACTAATGAAGTCCCCTTAGACCCAGTCTATACAACCCTGCCACCCAGCCAGGGTATACCGTAATAGCCCAGCCGTACCTTTGCATACCCTTCAACCTCTTCTCCCTAACAGCTGAAGACATCTTAGGCTCTCTGGGATGAAAAATATCCTGGAATTTAAAAACAAAGATGCTGCCATGTCCCACTGTGTTTCTAAACGCCGGGTGTCTAGCTCCTTTATATCCGCACCTCCAGCCTTAGGGATCCCACTTCCTCCCCTTCCAGCTCTGTGACCAGGACGAACGACTTTCCCTTCTGCAGGCTGATCCTCTGATTCTATACTGAGCACTGTCTGGGAAGCTGCCGGCCTGCCACTGGGAAAGGCCATCCTGGTGCCACAGCCGTGTGACTCCTCTGCTCCCCATTTTTCACACTAAGAGATGTATTAGGAATCTCAATCTCTCTCTTTTGTTCTCTCTTCTCAGCCTGATCTCCTAGGAACTAAGATCAGGAGGGCATTCTACCTCTCAATAAAAGGAGAAATCGCCAATTTTCTTATATACTTCCTCAAAACCTACTCTTACAGTGGATTTCGCTAGCCCTACGCACAGTGTTTTGTTTTATGCTCCCTCTGACTTCTGAGGAAATGTTGGTTTCAAAGTGAATAATATTCATTGCCCATTTACAATAAACGTTTCTGAAGAAGAATGAAGGAGGAGCTTTGGAAGGAGGAGTGGTCACAATCAGGTCTCCCTCCTCTTGGGTGAGGTGCTCACCTGTAATTAGCTGGCCACTCTCGGGGCTCACTCTGCATTCTGCCCCAGGCTGAGACCTTGGCTTCAACTAGGGCTCCAGAGGAGTTGTTTCATTTCTTAGGGTACCTTGCAACTGGAATCCCATTTCAAAGCCAGATAACAGGGCTTTTGGCTACAGCCATTAATTCTTTTTAACTGTGTCTTTCTCTCAAGGAACATATGGTCTTTTACTCTCCTGAGAAGTCTGCTCCCCTCTCTCCATGTTCCCCCAGGATCTGCATGGTGAGTTCTCCGCTGGGTCCTCAACTCTCTCTAGCCTCCCCAGCTGGAAGGAACCCAGTTAGTTTTCAGCACAGGCAAATCAGTTTTGCCTGGAGATCCTGAAGAAGAAAGGGAAACTCAGAGGCATCGATCCAACCCTGTGCTCTGGGAGGCTGTGGCTTTCTGCTATTGATTTCCAGGAACCCAGGTCTCATTACAGATACTGAAGTGGGACTTGATTCTGAGGAGGCATCTCAGCAATGGGAACTTGACTTGCTTGGTGCCTTTGAGGGCCGGTGGGAGAGAACCACAAGCCTGTTCAGATCTTATCTTCTCAGGAAGAGGCAGGAAAACAACACAGCAAAACAGCTGCCCCAGCAGAGAACACCAGCTAGTGACTTGACACCGCACACCCACATGTGTGTGGTGAAGCTGTCAGTTCCCATGAAGGTGAGAGAGGAGGAGCTCTGCAGGCATTCCCTGAGCCCCAGATGGGAGAGTTCAGCAGGGCAAGGCAGGGCTCCTCAGGCCAACCCATGGAGTGGGGACACACCTCAGCTCTCAGGATTTGTTGTTTTATTTTTTGTCTTTTTTGAGACAGGTCTTACTGTGCAGTCAGGCTGGCCTTGAGCTCACTTTGTAGCCCAGGCTGGTCTCAAACTCGCAATGATCCTCTTGCCTCAGCCTCCTGAGTGCTGGGATTACAGGAGTGTGCCACTATGCCGGGCAGTTCTCAGGATTTGTAACCTCCATCCAAAGTGGTTTCCCTGGAGGGGCCCTAGAGGGATTGACTTTCACTCTGTAGAAGAGGCACTCCAATAACAAAAGCTTAATGAATATGTGCAGCAGATCTGCCTTGTGCTCTAGGGAATCCAGTTAAATACAGGACAATCCTGGCCCATGTGAAACTTGATGAAAATTGAGTGGGGATACCAGCTGCAAATAAAGGAAAAGTTAAATCACACACATGCACGTTTGTGTGCATACACACACACTCACACACACCCACACCTAAATAACACACATAAATCATACAGAAGAACAGTTACAAGTGATACATGAGTAACTGGCAAATGAAAGACACGTTCACTGTCAGTTTGCTCCCACGGTGACATTTTGCTGATCGAAGGGAGCGGATGGAAGGATACCACAGCACCACAGCTGGCTGAAGCGGGGGTGGGAAGGTACAGTGCAGCTTGGTGTGGCTGGAGCTGCATCTATACGTCTGCAGTTGTAATGCAGAAGGATGTGTTTTCCCAGGTAGATTCACGGCCTCCTTTGCCATGCGCTCAGAAGGCTCTTCCTGAAAGACAGGCTCAGATGTCTTCCTGAAAGACATCCATCATGCCTGCTCATATCTGTCTCCTCACTTTCGGTCAGAACCTACTCACAGAATCACCTTCCAGTATTTGCTGTGACACCCTCTGATCTGGGCTCTGCTTCTGGACTTCAGAACGGATGCCAGCAGCTGTACAGTGGAGGCAAGTGGCACTTTCCACTACTCAGAAAAATGCTTATTTGGGGCACCAGGGTCTCACCAAGCCACATGTCCAAACCCTACCCTAGACACCCAGAACTCAACTGTCAAGGCCAAGGTAAACAGGTGATTTTTAAGATTTTTCTTTCTTGTGCCACCTCTCCCATCCCTCTCAGAGATCATAGAGAAAGATGAGTGTGCTGTCAGCTTTCCATAGCCACAAGCATCTGCGTCAACTCCCATTTCCAACTTTTCCTTTTGAAAAGACGTTACCCTTCCTTCTTTCCTGGGTTAACGCTGCCTTCCACTTCTTTACAATGCATCTCAGAGGTCACAGCATCCCGCCTTCAGCCATCCTCTGTGAGCTGATTAGGCATCCCTCTTCAGTTCTCCCCAGACACCTCACGGTGCCTGGATAATAGCGTGAGTCTCACTGTCTTATAATATTCGCTTACTTAAAGCCGCTATCAATAGAAAGTAGTGATTCTTCTTATGTCTACATCTACCAGGAGGAACATGTTATGTTCATAGGAAAGGACTCTTGGGTTAATGAATTAATGCATGGGGATCTCAGCGGCGTGGACCTGAAGATGATTTCGTTAGCTTCTGTGTTGTAATCTTGTCTGAGTCTGAATTTCTTGGTAAAGAAAAAGTCCCCAGGCTGTCCAGGCTCCCTCTGGCACTCCCATCCTCAGGCAGAGACTCTCTGTTTTGACCTCTTTGTCTCAGGTGTGCATCATTTCCTCCCACAAATGTTCCTCAACAAATAATGACTGTGCTGTTTTACAACGACATATTTACCTACCTTGTCAAAAATAATCACTCTTTCCTTGGTGTTACTACAGAATCTTGTAATAATGATATATAATCATCTTAATGTGATAATATGCTATATGCCATTTATACTACATACTACATATACTAGATACCAATATGATATATGTGATCTGTATACTGTAGTATTTATAGTACATGTGATATGTAATCATCTTAATGTAATAATATGCTATATGCCATTTATACAACATACTATATATACATATACTAGATACCAATATGATATATGTGGTATGTATACTGTAGTATTTATAGTACATGTTATATATTTAATAGAATATAATAATATATGATGTGTGGTAATAATAACTTTTACTAAGTAATAATAACTTTTACTGGTAATAATAACTTTTACTAACTTTTACTTGTTTATCATGTGCTATGTATACCTTGTTATATGAGTGATATATATGTTACTTCCTGTAATACATGTATGCACTTGGTGTCTAAATTTCATAGGAGACAAACTGAGGTACAGAGAAGTTAAGTAACTTGCCTAAGGCAATTCAGCAGGAGCAGGAGCAGGATTTGAAATGCAGTAGGCTGCCTGTAGTATTAGAGCTCGCGGTGTGTGGACATTGTCAGCTTCCCTGAGCTATGAGTTTTGCAAACGTGCTGCCTATATCTGCTTCATTCTTGTCACCTCCCCAGTGCCTGGCTCTGGGTTGGTAATTGTTTGTGGAATGCCCCTATGAAGGAGATACCATAAGCAGAACGCATAGGCTAACTCCAACAAGGAGGCTGCCAGCTTTTCTGTACTCAGGTACCCACAGCCCATTGCCCTGTTCTCAAAGCCCTCCTCACCTCTTGCTCATTTCTGGTTCAACTAAGTAGGCTATATCTGAACAGCCTACCTAGGCTGCAAACAAGAGATTGGGGAAAAGGAAGTGTAGTGTGCAAGGCATGCGTCAGTGGGGAAAGCAGTTCAGAAGCTCAGTGGAATAAGAACGTACAGTCTGTTTTTGCAGTGAGGCACTGCAGTTGCAGGAGGCAGAGCTGATAGCTTGGGTACAGGCAGAGACCCATCTAACGGTCACCTGATAAAGATAGATGGTTATTAAGAGTCTACTTGGAAAGCAGCTTATCTGGGGCAACAGGGTCCCAGTGAGCCCAACCCCACTCTAGGCAATAAGAACCTATCCCTGAACGCCACCACTATCATTTCTCATGGTTCTGATGTCTCAGTCTCCACCGTTGTTCCCAAACAGCTGACCCTGCTGCAGAAGCAATGACTGAAGAAATAAGACCACAAAACTCATGAAGCACCTACCACATTCACCAAGCATCACCTGCCTAGTGTAGTCGAGGGGGATGATATGTAACAGAAGCAAAATTATGGCCAGGTGTGGTGGTGCACGCCTGTAATTCCAGCCCTCAGAAGGCTGAGGCAGGAGGATAGTTATGAGTTTGAGGCCAGCCAGGGCTACAAAGTGAGCTTAAGGCCAGTCTGAACGGCATAGCGAGACCCTGTCTCAAAAAAGACAAAAAAAAAGAAGAAGAAGAAGCAGAATTATGGTCTCTGTCTACAGTGAGTTAGCAATCTAATTGAAAAGATCTGATAGGTGAAAAACGGGCTAATATAACAAGATGTTAATATATATATATATTTTTTTGGTTTTTCTCCTGTACCAGGAACCGAACTCACGACCTTGTGCTTGCCAGGCAGGCGCTTTGCCGCTGAGCTAAATCCCCAGCCCCTAACAAGATGTTAATATTAAATGATAATGTGATAACACCTGAAGCTATTCCATGGAAAATGATACTGTGAAATGAGTGGAGCATGCTGCTGATCATGTCCCATTCATTTCCTGGTCTTTTTCTCAAAGTTCTGTTTTCTTGGGAACATTGTACCCAGTGTGGATGACTGGTCTTTTCTCCTAAAGGAGATAGTTTTAAGTAAAAGAATATTCATTCTTCACTCGGAAGCTTCTGCCTCATTCACTGAAACAAACAACTTTGTTTTTTCTTATGTATTTCTTTATCAGAGGTGGTAGAGAAGTTAATTTGAGGTCTGCTGCCCCTTGAGTAATAACTGAGATAGTGAGGTGGGCCACTTGGGCCCAGCTCTTGAGTCAAAAGATTCCCTGCCTACTCCTTTGGTGGTATGTTCTTACCTTTCCTAGGGCCCCAAATTGCTCCCTAACCCCGGATGTTTTGGGTGTGTGGTCTAGGGCACCATTTCATGTCTTTGTTTTAGCCCTTTATCTCCTAGCTGGGTGACTTTGGACAAGGTAGTCAATCTCCTTGAGTTTTAGCTTTTCCCACCTACAAGATGGATATATAAAAGTGAATGTGAGGGCTCGTAACGATATTTCACAGTATGATAGCCATAATAACTGGCCATAGTATATCGAACAGTAACATCTAAAATGATGCTTTTCTCTTATTTAGCCCTAATAATATTCTTGAATCACCATCATTATCATCACTATAATTAACATCACCAGTATCACCACTGTCATCATCAATACCATCATTGTCATCTAATCAGTACATTCCATGGCCCATTTCCTTGGGACATTTTAAGATGACTTGATTAATCAAATACCAATTTCTCCCTGTATGACAGGGGTTTAATTTGTCATAGCACCCAGGTAATACATTTTTTCAGGAGGTAAGGAGGTAAGTTGCTGAAAATTAATACAGACAGCTGTGGGCTCTGTGGGGGGAGAGGAAGGAAGTTAGTTTTGGTTGGATGGGCTTTTGGATCCTTCTCAGATCCCTTCCTCTGCAACTCACAGGTCTGGCCCTGAGAAGAAACACGCCACTGAGTTCTCTCTCCCTTACCACAATGCAGGCAAGGGCACATCCATCTAGGCAAGTCATGTCTTTCCCCAGGAATTATAGGGTCACGGTGAAGAGAAGAGTCTTCATCTCAATGTGAGTACTGCGTAATGGGAGTGCCTGGAAGAGGGCAGAAGTGTTTGAGCGTGGGATTCTGAAGTGTAAAAAGCACAGTTAATTTCCTTTTCACATCTCAGATACACTTCTGTGTACACAACTGTGCTTTGTCTTCGTAACCTGCAACTATACTTTGAGGTTTTCTGAAGTAGAGAAATTCCCGGTGCTCTGTCCAGAGACAGGCTCTAACTAAGAACCCATAGGAAGAGGAACATAAAGGCCGTGTGAGCACTCTGGCCCCCACAAGAGAAGTCTTTCTCTGAAGAGATATTGATTTGGAAATTCAGAGGGGTAAAGGAACTCAATCTGAAACTTTTGCCTGGGGGCTCTCATGTAAAGCTCCACTCTGCAAAGAGCTATCCGGTTCCATTGAATTTCTTTACCAAGTCCACACAACTTGTGATGTGGAAATGACTGTGTGGTGGCATTTGTGATGTGGTATTCATTTTTTTCCTTTGCTGTTTCTTTTTCACTTTGGCTAAAAACACAGTCTTTTGTACACATCATGGACTCGGAAAGGCCACTGAAGGCCAGTGAGAGACACACAGCATATGCCAACCCGCCTCTGGGCTGGGATGGCTGACAAGGCTCTGTGGGAACCCCTGTCTTCCTACACACCAGCTGTGGAAGGATCTGGAAGGCACAGCTTTGGCTGCTGTAGGAGGCATAATCCACTCATCTACTGAACAAATATTTGTTCAGTTTCTATTAGTGCCAAACCTGTTCTAGGTGTTGATTATATAGCACTGAAGAAAAATAGGCAACCATCCTTACTGACATAGAATTTCCTTTCTCTCAGTTTGGCTTACTAGTATTATTATACTTTCTGACATGTGAGTGTATGTATTATACTGTATATAAATATATCTATATATTTTCTTTTTTTTTTTAAGGTACTGGGAATCGAACTCAGGACCTTGTGCTTGCCAGGTAGGCACTTGTGCTGCTGAGCAGTATCCCTGGCCCCAATTTTCTTAAATTTATACCTTTTTAGATTTTATGTTTCAATAAAGTATGGGTTGGATTTCTCTAATTATCTTTGTGCAAAGCCCACAATAGCACCATTCATTTATTCACTCAATACATACCTTTGAAATGCTTGTCCTCAGTTAAGATACTGTGATGGGCATTCTCATGGAGAATATAATCTAATTCAGTAACTATGAAAATAGACATAGCAATACAGTGGTTTTTGTTGGCATTTAATTTTGGTTTAATGATGTACAAGTCTTAAGTCTTATATCTTGCTTACTCATCCAGTAAGAGGAATCCCAGGCCTCCTGGGTCTAAGTTTCTCTGTTACAACCATTTTCTTCTCCCTGCTTTCCATCCCAGTTCTTTCCAGGGTCCCCCCTTCCTTTCTGAAGATCAAGAATAAGGTCTGTATTAGGCCATTCTTAGGACAACACAAGATTGAGGGAAACACATTTTGTAAACACCTCCATGCCCTGGTCCCACACAGCTATCTGCCACCCTGGGGGCAGGAGGATCTCATGTCTTCTCTCCACTTCCCTGAATCCCGTTCCACCAACCTCAGCTATGGCCTGGAAGTCTCATTCCCCTTCTATCCAGGCTCATTCCGGGCTGGAGATGCTGTGGTTTGAAAGTGGAACCTCTCTATTCAGTTTGGAGTTCGTGCTCAGAGTTTGCTGTTCCAGGAACAACGGGAGCAACTCCCTTAAAAGACCGAGCCAGTTTAAAGCCAGGAAGGGGCTAAAGAAATAGGTTGGACTTTCTCAAAGGGCAGTGATACTCAAAGCTTGCATCAGGGAGAAGGAACTGACAAAAATATTTCTCCCAAATCCCACCACTTACTTTATCTGGAGTTAAAAAGCATCGGGGTAAGCATCTGGCTGAATTTTCTCTGCTAATGAGGTCTGTCTCTTCTTCTAGTGAAAGCTGTGAAGTTTAAGACCTAATTAGTGCTTATATACAAGAGGAGCCATGATCAAATTCATATTTGGGTGTTTCCCATTCTTTCTCTGGAACACAAAGTACACAAGAGGCCCAGGGAAGAGTTTTCCCATGGCCACAGAATACGTGGTGTCCAGGGGATGAGGCAGAATGTCTGATCAGCTGGATTTTTCACACAGTCCATTTTTACAGTCTTGAAAGTCTTACAAGAAGCAGAGCCAAAGACAGTAAGAGCCTCCAAGGCAGGTGAGAATTGTAGCTTTAAGGGCACTTCCTGCAAAGGGCTTCTACAGTCTGGACAACCCACCATGGGAAGCGACTAAAGATGGAGTTTCACTGCCTCCGTTCACGTCCTCTGGGTGTGCCTCATCCACACATCCCTCTAGCTCCAGAACCTAGTACTTCTTTTCCCTCCATTAAAACCGCTCAAGAACTCATTCATACTAACACATACAGGGGCTGGGGTTATAGCTCAGCGGCACAAGCGTCTGTCTGGCAAGCGCAAGGTCTCGCGTTTAATTTCCGGTACCAAGAAAACAAAACAAACAAAACCCCAAAAACCCCACATACTAACACATATAATAAATGATTCTACCTTAAAGCATTAGCCCCTAATAGGGAACATTACCTTTAAACATTTATGCAAGGTGCTCAGTCTTTGTCACGGGTCTACATCACTTGTGATACATTTGTAAAATACACAATCCCAGGCCCCACTCACA
The DNA here is from genome assembly GCF_000276665.1 of Chinchilla lanigera. NCBI lineage: Eukaryota > Metazoa > Chordata > Mammalia > Rodentia > Chinchillidae > Chinchilla > Chinchilla lanigera. Next base: position 13,168,937 of record NW_004955412.1, on the reverse strand, counting down.
CCCTAAAACTGAAAAAGCTCCACAAGTGACTCTCATTCACGACCAGGGCTGAAAACCATTCCCTGTTTAAGTGAGAGGTTTTCACTCTGTGGTTCCTGGGTCAGTGGCCTCAGCATCATCTGGGCATTTAGCAATGCAAAATTTCAGGCCTGAACTAGATGTCCTGAGGCAGAAATTCTGGAGATGGGGCATAACAATTTGCATTTTATTAAATCTGCCACATGATTCTGATGTTTGCTGCTGCTGCTGCTGCTGACTTGAGAGCCACTGCTTTAAACCAAAGGGCCAAGGTATATCTGAGACACGTTAGTACAGAGTGAAGGAGTGTGGGTAGATGTCAGGAATGCCCTGTGAAGCCGCTTTCCACCTGTGGTTGGCCAACTGTGTACACACCAAGTCATCTTTGGTGGCTCTGGGTCTGCTGAAGGCACCACAGATTTGTAGATAATCACAGAGTGAGAACCATTTTTCGCAGTAGTAAGGGTAGGAATGATTTACCTAAAACGGCAGTGACACACTGGGTAATAGTGATAATTGGAAGTGGTTATGTCTGTGGTCATGGCTACCCTCCTTCCTTCTTGGGATCCCCAAGCCTCAGACCACAAATGAGGTTGTGGATGGGGAGGGGAGAGTAAGGTTGTGGTAGTAGAAATAAATAATTTATTTGTTAAGCTAAACTGTACGGAACTAGCGGCTATGGAATTCTTTTGCACACTATTTAAGTGTAAATTTTATCTCAGAAACAGTCATCCCAAAGCACTCACTTGAAATACAGCGTCTTCCTGGCCTGCAAACATTATAAATAGGAAAGACTTCCCGAACATTTGGCTAAAATATGGTAACATTTCAATCCTATTCAGTGAGCACTAATCTTAGTACTGGAGATATCAAAATGAAGAAGACAGACACTCTCTGTAGCCACAGGATCTAGAAGGGCAAGCAAGCAAGAAGCCTGCTAATGAAGAGGAGATAAAGCATGCTGTGCAAACATCTAGCAAGTGGTTAGATCGTATGTCTGGGGCTCTGCTAAGTGCTTTCCAAGTAAGGGATGTTTAATCTGGAAACTGAAAGTTGAAGGGCAGGGGAAGGAAAGAGATGGTGGGGTCTGTGTGAGGATAGGTATAAAGACTTGGCGTAGACAGACCCTGGTATGGAGGTTTTCAGAACTGCAGGCTGAATAGGCCTGATCCTAGAAAGCATGGTGGAATGTGATAGGAGATGCAGTTTGAAAGGCGGCAAGTCCAGACCTGGAGGGCCTAGGAAGTGAGATGGATTTGGACCAGGGCCTACAGGCAATTGGAAGCCTCTGAGGGGTTTAAAGCAGGGGAAGACGATAGATTTGCATGAAAAATAAGATTTTTGGCTGCAGTTTGGAAGTGAATTGGAAGGAGAATTGTGGGTATTGAGAGGCAGGAGATTTCTGTCATGCAGATTAAATTTATGAATATTTGCATAGGGAAAATATGCAATGAACTAAGAAATTAAGAGATTAAATGTGTATTTATTCTTATGTTCTTTTTCAGCCCTAGTTTTGTTTCTCTGAATGCAACAGATCTATGACAGCTATGGAGACCTAGCCAACTGCACGTGTCAGTCAACCAGTACTAATGGAATACCAACAGTGTGAAAATCACAATATAAAACACAGTGCTGGGGACTATGAGAGATTTGAAGAAGGCTTGATCCTTGCCCACAAGACATCAATTAAGTAATGGAAACAAACAAGATTACTTGAATGTTCAATGAAGATTTCATAGCATTATGATCACCTATCTAGAAGTAAGGGTGGAATCATGAACCCACTAAAAGGACTGGAAGTAATTTTGTGAAAGATGCATGCTTAGGACAGACTTGGAAGGATGTTGGGAAGTAAGCAGACCAATGCACAGAACTATATTGCAGGCCAGGATGGGTATGAACCATTGGTATTGTGGCTGCATTGACATTTATGGTTTCAATGTGTCTTGCCTTTCGGAGGAGATCAATGGAAACTCAGACATATGGAAATCACATTAGCTTTTGATAAAGAGTGAGGGAATAACGAATGTTCCCATCTTAATAAGTGGTCATTCTGTGCTGTACCGGCTGGAACTGCAGCAGAATAGGGCACATGGGTGGACTTAGCTGGAGGGGCATGTGGGGTGGGCCTGGAAGAAGCCCAAGAAGAGCAGAGTGAACTGAGGCTCTGCTTTGGGGATGTGCAGTGGGCCTTCCTTCACTGACTGGTCACCCCATAAATCAGGGTGGAATAGATTTCAGAACATCACCCGGTCCGAAGGCAGTTTAGAAATTCCATGTACTAGAAAGGGCCATCGAATCCATTCCCATTCCAAGAATCCCCAGCTTGCTGCTTCTTAGCACAGAAGTATTTTGCTCTTATGCCAGGAGTTACCTAAATTGCCCTCCAGTCTCAGGTTTAAATTGCTACCTAAAGTCCCCCTCCCACCATTCTGGATAGGAGCTGGGGAGGAGGTTGAAGGGCCCCAGCACTGAAACTGTGGCCTCCAACATCAGCATCAGGTCTGGACCAGGCAGGCCTAGCGAAGACAGGCATCTCTGTGGGGAGGCTTCTGGGAGATACCTGTACCAGCCAGTAGACCTGGCTGGGGAGGTGGAGGTCATGCAGGAAGTCTGTCTTCCTGTCAGTCTAAATGATGTTAGTTTGAAGGCTGAGTTTAAAGGGGTATGGCAGAGGGTAAACCATCTCTGGGGATGCTTGTGGGGCTGACCGGACTGAGGGGCAAGAAAGCCGAAGTATGAGAGACCCAGTCTTTTTCACTGGAGTTGGAGCCCTTTTTCCTCTCTGGTTTTTGTACTTGGTGATCTGCTTTCATGTAAACGACTAAGATTCTAGGGTGGAAATCAGCAGGAGACCTTGGTTAATGGAATGGCCTTTCTGCAACATGCTCTTTTGGTGTCTGTTGCCCGGCTTGCAGGCCCCTGAAATAGAGGAGGTTAAGATTCTGCGGTACCTGTAAGTCTGAGAGCACTGCGTCCGGGACCCGCTCAGGGTGTGCGGACCAGGCAAGGCTCTGCTGCGGTTGCTGGGCACAGTGCTGAGCCGAAGAGCTGGCAACGGGCGGAAGAACAATGGGCCAGTGTGAGCGCTGCCCGAGGGGCCCGCGGCGGGGCGACGGCCCACCGGGCTGCGGAGGTGTGTTTGTCCAGGCAGGAAGCCACATGGGACCCCAAGCCAGCCTCCCCTGGCGCATCTGACTGCACCTGCAGCAGAGCCTCCGGGCACCTCAAGGAAGGCAGGAGCTGGGGCTCGATGTCCCAGCCCCAGCCTCCCCAGCCTTGTCATTTTCTTCTTCACTTCCTGGTTGTGTTTGAGGACTGCCCTCTCCATTCCCGGAAGAGTTTTCCACTCTATCCAGACCACTTGGACTTTTCCTTACTTCATGGCCTCACAATCCAGGAGCCAGTTCTTCTGAACCAGAGACACTAAGCTGTGATGAAGCAGCTTTGAGGGAGAGAGACGTAATGGACAGAATACCACATCTACTGTCCATCTCTGTATGTGGGATGAACGCTTCCGTGAGTGTGCTGGGGCTCACCCACCGTGTTAACACTGTTGGGCCAACAAAGGCAGGCCCGTGCCTCTGTGAGTGGGAGGAGTTTTATCACCAGATGACCATTCCTGACATTATTCATTTGGGTAGGAGGCATGGCTCTTAGCCCAGGCATGGAGCTGGGCACAAATGTCCAAGGAGGGTATCAGAGTGGGCACATGTGGAATAGAAATGAGGATGCAGTAGAGGTGGGCCAGACATCTGGCATTCATTTGAATACCATGTATGGAAGAGGCAGGTCTCACAGATCACAGGAATGAGCTGGACTTGGTTGCCTGTTCTTCTTCCCCACTCTTGACATTCTCTGGACCTGTTCCTGGTTTGGCTCCTGGCTCAGTATTTACTAAGACAGTAGCCAGCACGGACAGGGTATGTCTTCTCAGGCTGTATTTAATTTGATCCTCACAGCAGCTTGGTGAGGAATTATTGTATCTGTATTTTATAGACGGGGAAATTGAGGGACAGAATATTGAGTACTTTGCTCAAGATTCCGTTTTAAGTATTAGTGCTGGGATGTAATCCAGATCTGATTTCAGAAATCAAATTCCTAATTGCTTTTTATTACGGAGTCTTTTAGTGTTACCCTGAGTGTTGCTAAGAAAAAGGGGTTGAGTTCAAATTTCATGAAACGTTATGAAGGTGGATGGAGCTCCCAGAGTTGCAGCATGAGGTGGAACTTGAGCATAGGTCATATGCCCTGGTCAACACTCCTTCCTCCTAGCACATCTCCTTTCTTCTTTTTTCTTTTTTCCACATCTCCTTTCTTGGGCTCTGCTTTGGAGAGTGTTGACCAAGTCCATACTATGGGTACACAATGGCTGTCTTGTTTCAGGGAGATAAGTTGTCTGACTTGCATCCTGGACTGCCCAAGTGGACTTGGGAGCCTCTGAAGGGGGAGAGTTAGGATATGCAGAATTCTCTTCAGAGTTTTAGCTTCCCGACTCACTCTAGTCAAATCTTTCAGAGGAATCTATAGACAGAGTGGTAAGCTCACCAGAGCCCTGGTTCTTCCTTCTAGTGATCTAATTGACTGAACCTGGGCCTCCCTGAGTTCAGTTTGTACTTTGTCGTTATCAAGGCAGTGGGAGGCATTCGGCTGATATTTGTTATATTTGCTGAATGTGGAGTATCTGGGTTTAATGCTGTTGGTGCTTTTTACCTATATCCCTCAGCTGGGATTTTAGGACTGCTTGTTTGAATGTGTCTGAGGATGTTAATTTTGAGAAATACTTTCGGTCTACTGCTTTCTTTGTTCCGGCGGGAAGATAGTCTATCTTCTACTTGTTCTCCACTTCCACAGGAATGCAAACTCTATGAATCGGGAGCTTACTTTTTGTTTACAGCTATGTCCTCAATGCCCGGTACAGTCTGGGTAGCGACAGGATGACATTTAGCAAATAATTGCAGGATGAATGGCTGAATGAATGCGTAAATGAATGGAAGGGCGAATAAGTGACTGTTTGGGACTTAACTCTTACACAGAGACAGTGTGATGTGCTGACCGATGCAGTGGAGTCAGACTGCCTAGGTTAGACTCCTGGCTTTCAGCTTTAGCTAAGTTTCTTAACCTCACACTGTCTCTTTATGTAAAATGAAGCTCATTTTTGAATGCATTTTTATGAATATTAAATGAACTAATATTTGTGAAGTATTCAAAGCATTGGAAGTGCTCCAGAACCCTTAGCTCTATTGGCTTTGGAGGTGGAAGACCCATGTGGAATTTCTGGAATTGTGCTATCCTCTATCCTTTTCTGCCCCACCCTATCATATGACTGAGCCTATTTATGAATCATATTAAAGGAGTTTTATTTATTTTTTAGAAAATAGTACTCCTTCCAGTCAATTTACCTTTATTGTGTTCTTGTTATACGTATTACTTTTGGGGGGTATTTTCCTCACATAAACCGGTAGACACCAGGCTCAAAATCATATTCATTATTAGTAAAATAATAATAACAATAATAATGACTACCACGTATAGCTTTTACCATGTGCTTGGTGTAGTACACTTTGGTGGCCATAGAGCTGCCTGGATCAGGGGAGCATGGACACCTGAATGTTGATTAGATATCAGTATCTGGCCTTGTCTCTGTGTTTACATGAACTAGGCTTAGCTTACTTTATTTACTTGTCTCAGGCTGGTGTCAGCATGACCAACAAACGCCTTTTGTAGAAATCCTCCTTAATTAAATTAACTGCTCTGTATTTGTAGGCATTTTTCTTTTTCTTTTGGACTTTCAAGATGTCTACAACTTTGAATTGCCTTCTTCTCTTTTCTACCCATTTTTCTTCCTATTTTCTTCTTCCTCTACTATCTTTTATTTTTATGTCTCTTCTGTCTTCTCAATCTCTTGATTCATTCATTCATTCATTGATTGAAGTTATTCACCCATCAAGTTAAAGAAGCGGCAGTTCAAAAAAAAACATCAGTGCAGCTGCTGGCCCTCTAGTTCCACCCATGACCGAAAGTTGCCCAGGAGCATGCCACGCATGCAAATAGACTTGTGCTCACATGTTGGCGCCTTTGCCTTTTTGTAATAAACTCCTTTTGATTCACAAGGAAATGGACTTCGGCTTTATTGCTGTTCCTATTTCCATAGTGCCTGGGCAGAAATCATGAAATACAGCTGGTAAAAACCTGAGTCACTGGGGGGCATGGTGTTTCAGGAAGAGGAAGAGGAGTTTCCTTTGTTGCATCTTCAGAAGAAAAGATGATTGATAAGCATTGCTTGTCATTGGGCAAACTTACTTTACTTCACTCGTTTTGAGTTATAGCTCAAGGGGGAACAGGGCATTGGTCTGTAGCTGGTCAGGCCAAAAGCACCCCTGATAGTTGTGTTTTGAGGAAGTTCTGTCACTGCCGGCTTTTGAATGCTATACAGAAAAGCAGTGAGGATTTTGAATGCTATACAGAAAAGCAGGAGAGGCCTGCGAGGCAGAGTGGGCCACCAGGTCAGTGTTCCATGGGGTACAACAGGAATACAATCATTTTTGAGCGCAGAGCATTCACGGTGCCAGGCTCCCTGCTGGAGAAATGATTGTGTGATTTGCTAGACAAAGGAATGTTCCATGCAATGCTTAAACTGGAGGTTTTTATTTTTCTTTTAATAAAGCTTTCTAGGGGCATTCCAATGAAGGAGACTTGAAAGAGGATAGATAGAAGAGGGGCTCTTGAGAAGAAAGGAAGGCCAGTTTTTGGTTGTCTAGGTTAGTGCTTCCTAAATATTAAAGCACTGTTACCTGAAATGCTTGTTTAAAAAAAAAAACTAACCCCGTCCCCCCCAAACCAACCGACAGAGTTACGGACCACTTTGGACCTGAATCAGGTTCTCAGGAGGATAACTATCTCTCCATAATAAGTATCCTGTGTAATTTTGGTGGGAACCATTTTCTAGGAAATGTCGTGGGACTTCAGTTTCTTCCTACCAGTAATCACTTGCTTAAACACAGGGACTTCCTTACTTTATTAGTCCTTATATCCAGCACAATTCCCAGCATGGAGTTTGTGCTTAATAAGTATTTATAGAAATATCATGGGAGATATTTCTCAAGGTTTCCAAAAATCGTGCAGGGAGTTGGGGGGAGGTACTGTTGTTACAGCAAAAATAGCAAATAAATAAAGCCCATTATTCAGTGGCATGTGATGACAAACAATGATAATGCAAAAAAAAAAAAAAGTCATTCTGCCTTAGAAGGACCATGTGGTGGGTAGAATAGGAGAATTTTTCTTTTACAAAAGTTATTTTCCAAAGTTTGGTGGTAATAGTAACATCAAAGATAATGGGGCTGGGGATTTAGCTCAGCGGCACAGTGCCTGCCTGGCAATCGTAAGGTCGTGAGTTCGATTCCTGGTACCGGAAAAAACCAATGTAATGACCACCAGGCTTTCTTGACTATCTTTTGAGATAATTTATGGCAGTCCTGGACTATAATAATGAAAACCACCTAATTCTTGGTTTTCTCACCTACAAAATGCAGCACAGACACCTGCTAGATACCTATTTTGATGGGAATTTGTCAGTGTGACTGGAGGCCATCTCTCTCGTGCCAAGGGCATTCAAGAATGGCCGTGACAAGAGATTGGTACTCTCTAGTTGGCCATAGGACAGGCTGTTACATACCATAAAGCCCTTGCTTCTAAACACTGACCTCCATCCAGACTACTCAGGTTGATCCAAACCTCACTTGATCAGATTTCTTTTTCATAATGCCTTACCATAACGTCTTTTTAAGGTGCCATAAACCTGAAAATCCCAATCATGAAAACCTTTTTTTAGATAAGGAGCTGTTCTGCAGCTGTCAGCTATATTTGCAGATGGTGGTTGGGAACCTGAGAAGATCAGACAAGATTTGAATCCAGCCACTCCTTCGGTAAGGATAGCGGAGATGACTTTTCTTGGAAAAGTAGAACTTGGCACGATCCGAAGGGCTTTCTAGCACACAGGAATTTTGAGAGCAAAAATATCAAAGGGAGTTCAGTTATGTGGTCTCTTGATCTGAATCAAATAATAAAATTAGTATGTGTAGAAAACCCTAGGCTTGGGGCTGGGGATTTAGCTCAGCAGCACAGCACCTGCCTGGCAAGGGCGACGTTGTGAGTTTGATTCCTGGTACTGGAAACAAACAAACAAACAAAAAAAAACAACAAAAGAGAAAACCCTAGGCTATTATATTTAATCATTGCAATAATTATCACTATTAATTTCAATTTGGAGGAGGAAGATAGTACAGGTAGGAGAGCCTAAACAACTTGCACAAAGCTCCAGGGCTTGCAGTGCTGCTAGATTGCAAACTAGGCTCTCTGACTCTAAATAATTTCTTTACTATCCTGTGTTGCCGCCCCTAGAGGGAACTTATAGCGAAAGGGTAAAATGATATAGACTGGATAGAGAAATGAGAAATGGATTTAACTTACTCCATCTGTAAAGGAATGTGAAATTTCCTGTAGTCAGCAATGGAGTTTGATATTTTACCTGTGGATTACCCATTTTGTCTTGGAACCCATTATTGTTCTAGCTGGAATTAAGCAATTTTTCTTTCATATATTTAAAATTTTGAAATCACAGTACTTCTCTAAAAGAAATAGTGATTCTTAACTTGGGACTCTCACAAACTCTACAGTCTATCTCCCACAGAAAATGTTTGTATGTATGGTACATTGGATTCATAGTCACTCTTTAAAATCCCACTGGTCCTCCTGTCTGCTCCCAGCTCTAAGGTCAGGAAATTCTCTTTACAGATCTGACTTTAACACTTACCCTTCATTTCTGACCTGATTGTTAAACCTGTAGGCCATCAATTTTTCTATGCTCTAGTCCACTGATGGCGAACCTTTCAGAGACCAGGTGCCCAAACTGCAACCCCAAATCTACTTATTTAGCACAAAGTGCCAATACTGCAATTAAACCTGAATAATAAGGTTTTAGTTTAGACTCTTATCTGATGCCTGGCTACTGGGGTGACTTGCCTCATGTGCTAATAGAGAGGGCTCTGCATGACACTGTGGCAAGTGTGCCATAGGTTGGCCACACTGCTCTAGTCTGTCCACATCTGCATTGATGACAAATCATTTATCAAAAGGTTATACGGATTTCCTGTCTACACAACACCAGTTATCAGACTATGTGATGCACACAATTTATGTTTTGTTTATTGCTACCTCCCTAAACCCTAAAATAGTATATGGCATAATTACATGCGCAGTTTATATGTTTATTTGGTGTCTGTTTAATACATGTGATTCTGAACATTATAGACAGAAATGTTTGGAATTAATCACATAATGCAATAGGACAATTATTCTTTAAAGGAATCTGTTTATAATTTCTCCATTCTATCTAATATCACTGTAGATTTTTGGTATGTACTTTGTCAAGCTAAGGAAATTTCCCCCTAGTTCTATTTTTTAAGAGTTATGTATCTGAAATTATAAATGCATTTTGGGCTTTATCAAGTGTTTAGGCTTTAATTGAAGTAATTTAATAGATTTTATTCACAGTTCATCAGAATGGTGGATTATATTGATAGATTTTTTAAGAGTAGACTATCCTAGTGTTCCAGGGTTGAATCTTACATATTGTTATAATTATCTATTATTATTTCTTAGTATGCTATTGAATTCTGCAAACTAATATTTGGGATTTTTGAATTTATGCTTCATATTAAATGGCCTATAATTTTCTTATGTTGACCTTACCTAGTTTTAGAACCAAAGTTACTTCAGTCTTTCACTGGCAAATATCCTGTGTTTCTTTCAATTATAACATCACATTGTTGGATTGTTAAAGTATTTAAATTCAGTTCAGAAATCTGTGTCTCTTTACTGATAAGCTTACTCTTTTTATATTCATTATGATTACTGTGCTATTCAAACAACTGTCCCCTTATTTCTGTTTTCTGTTCATTGTATTTCTTAATATACTCCTTTCTCATTTTCCACAGGAAGGTCCAGTTTTATTTAGCTGGTTTAAAAATAAAACACTGTATTTCTGTTTTGATAGTTGGGCAAAAGTGGTGGTTGCCCGTTACTTTAAGTCTATACTTATGATTATTTCCTGCTATTGATTTCTTAAATTTATCTACAGCTGTACAGGATGAGCGTCCCTGATCTAAAAAGCCAAGATCCAAAATGCTTCAAAATCATAAACGTTTTTGGATGTTGACACGACACCACAAGTAGAAAATTCCATACTTTACCTCATGTGACAAGTTGCAGTCAAAACATTACATAAAAACGTTGTATAAAGTCATCCTCATCCTATGTATATATAGGGTAGATGAAATATAAATGACTTTACTCTTTAGACTTCGGTCTCACCTGTAAGATATCTCATGTATATGCAAATATTCCAAAAAATCTGAAATTGAAAATACTTCCTGTCCTAAACAGTTCAGATAAAGGATGTCATCCTGTATTTTCCTCTCTATGTGACAAAAACCCTTGTACAATTAAATTTCCCTTTGATTTCATCTGGAGTTACAGATCACAAAATTAAATACAATGGAATGTCAATGATGTCCCTTGGATTTGTACAATGTGTTGATATATTTAAATATTTTGTTCTGAGTTGTTATGAATGAATTTTCTCTTTTTGCTCTAGTTTTTTTGGTTATAATTCTTATAATTACTTTGACTTAGGTATTTGATGACCTTTTGTTTGGATTTTTTCTTTTTTGCCACATCCTCCCAGGTAACCCTTTTCATTTGATTACTTCCTCTAAGAGCAATTTTAATGTGAGGCCTTGAAGGTCTGAGGATATTTTTGTTATGGTACAGTATTTGAATGACAGTTTGGCGGGATTTAAAATGATAGGTTCAGTTTTTTTTTTCCCCTCTGTACTTTAACAATATTATGTCATTGTAAGTAATATTGTCATTTGCATCTAGTCTTGCTGTGCAGAAGTAAACTGTCATGGTTCTTGATCTTCAGTTGTTAATAATCTCTTTTTCTCAGTAAGATTTTAGAATTTCCTCATTATGTTAGTAGTTTTAAAATTGCATTATAATGTGTCCAAGTGTTAGTTTTTTCTTACCTCTGTTATTTGACTGTCTCTGCTAATGGACAGAATCTGATCCATCAGAGGTCTTCTGGATCTCTTCTTTTCCTCTCTTTTCCCAGAGCACAGGGATTTACTCTAGAGGATATAAACTTCTGCTGATCTGCTCCAGGTTGTAATCATAGTGACCCTGTATTAGTAGAATAAACATTCTGGCTTTCACTCATCCCAACTTAATGAATATCCATGAATATTATAATTACACTAAGAAATGTCATATGAACTTGAGTCTGATCCCCACACCATAACCTAAGACCTCTGTGAAATTGGGCAAGTCAAATTTCCTAAGAGCTTGTTTCTTGGAATAATACAGTTGGAAGTTTCCTCATGGAATTGTTGTGTGTGGACTAGATTAGAGAACGTACTTAAGGCTGAATAGGGAGCGTGTTAATATTGTAGTTCATGGAAATCATTATGCTCAACCTGTGAGGAGAAGCAGAGGTGAATAAGAAAAATTAATTTCATAGATTTGGAGAGAATAAGATAACAAAAATCCCAGAGATGTGAGAGAGAACCAGTGGGGTCCATGTCCTAAAAATCTGGGAGGCAGTCAGAAAACCACTTCTTCATTTCATAAACATGGAAACCAAGACTAGGAGAGTTTTGTGACTTATTTAAGAGGATCAAATGAGTGAATGGCAGAGGCTAGATGGGGCCCTATGTCTCCTGGGAGTGAGCCAGGCTGGATGAATGTGCCCCTGTTTCCAGGGGAATCTTCTCAGTCAGGTATGAGGCCTTATAACATGGCTGCCCTCCAGGCCAGGCCATGGTGTGTGGCCTCCAAGGCACAGCTCCATTGTCCTGAAGTTCATAGGCATTTTGATGAGGGACTTTAAGTCAGCCAAGAGAGAGCTTTCTCTGTCTTCTGAGTGAGCTGTTTATGTGAACAATATTTCTTCTCAAGACCTGCCCTCAAACCAACAACCCATGAGAGATTGTAATTCATAATTTCATTAAGTGAACTTTTACTGGGATCTCTTCTTATGTGTGGTCAGTGTGCTCAGGTCCTGTGTGAAGCACTGCAGGGATGAAGAGGAAACCTCTTTTGGGAACCTGTAGAGTCAGGCAACAGTCCGCCATCATTTAATGTTTATTCTCCAAGGGTAGAGGAAAGACAGATGGATATTTTCTGGTATAGGAAGTTTGGTGAGTCAGAATATTTTTTCACCAAAAATGGTAAGATTTGAGCTGGATTTTGAAAAATGGAGGTGAGTTTTAAACAGAGAAATGGGGCAGTTGCCTAGCATCAGAAGACAACAAGGGGAAAGTAGAGGATTGCCAGGTTGTTCAATAGTGCCTAGAAGATACTGTTAGCTGGTGGGAGGAGGGCAGTAGGAGATGTGCTGGAGAGGGTGACAAAGGCTCCGTTGTGAGGACCCCCTTTGCCTTCTAGCTAGTGGCCTGTGAACAGGAAAAAGGGAGCGTGCAAGATGAGATCCAGGATGTGCAAGATCACTCCAAGGCAGTATGGAGGGCAGAGTAGCAAGGCCCAGACCTACCCAAGGGGGCCCTAGCCTAGGTGTCTTGACACCAAACTGACTGGGTCGCGGGAACCTGAGTGTATGTGCTTCACGCATAGGGGGAAGGAGACCTTAGCCTCACCCCCATACACTATTGGGAGTAAGCCCAGTCCTGCTCTTTTGAGAACTTCCTGCTAATTGGGTGGGGGCACTGTGAGAGACGCTCTGCTCCTGAGGTGCCCGTAAGTCCCTTTTAAAAAGGCAGCTTCATCTGAGGAAGCTGGGTGTCTCATTCTTCCTTCCCCAAGTGAGTGTGCCTCTTTTTCTGTGGGCCCATCCGTCATCAGAACCAGTGTCCCCCACTGGATCTGCAGTAAAATTAAGCCTTGCCGTTTTTGGTGGAGACTGGGGTGAAGGGCGGGGCCACTGAATTTCAAAGTGGAATAAACAGAAAAGCAATATTAAAAGAATGAGGAGGTTGTTTAGTGAGGCTTGAAAGGAGGACAGGTGTTTCCTCCCCTGTTGAGAATCAGTGACCCCTGGGAATTGCATTTCCGTTGAGCAGGCGCTCAGGGCGGGCTAAGTCCTGCCAGTGTCCCGCTGGTGCACAACCCGGAACGAGCACCAGAGAAAACCTAGCATTTTCCAGAGGGCCTTTCTGGCTCCTCATTGTGTAAGGAGGTCCAGAGCTTAACATAGTACTCGCCCCCTTTGCACGCATACACACCCTCACCCTCATCCTCACACTCACACACACACAATACATCACTCTCTAAGGCTGGGTACAAGTGGCCATGGCTTTCTGTGCCGTGCGGTTGTCGGTCTCAGCTGGTTGGCTCTGTGTGCGAAGCACTCTGCAGCCGGTGGCCCTCGGAGGATGCACACAGTGGGGTGACAGGCCGCACTGCTGTAAAAAACGCGCACCCGTGCCTGAGGTGGGAGGATGTGATGACGCGCCCCTACGCAGCGAGAGCTCAGGCCTTTAAAAAGCCGAGGAAACAGCCACAGAGCAAGCAGTGGTTCCACTGGAAGAAAGCATACCCAGGTCTCACATTAAAGAAGCCAAACTGTCTGCTTCAAAGAGAAAAGGCAACATCCTGTCACAGGCCATGCTCTGGCAGAAACGTAAGTGCTTTGACTGTAACTGTCAGAGCTAAGGAAGCACAGACAAGGGCTGGGGAGGTCACTGGGAGGTGGAACTGGGGAGCTGGTGTGGTGATGAGGCCGCAGGGCCTAGGCTTCCAGGGTGGGGAGCGAGGAGGAGTGAGGTGGGTGACATAGAGCCCGGTGGAGAAACCAGCCTGTCAGAAGTGATGCTGATTTTCCAGGCTGGAGAGAAACGAATTAATGTCCCAAGCAGGGACAGCTCATCGTATCTCCACTTCTGTGCATGAATCACTGTGGTGAAGAAAGGGTAGTTTATGATTCATCAAACAAAAGCCAGATGTGGTATGAGCTTGAGGCTGAGAGGGGAAAGCAGAGCAGCTCTGTAGTCAAGGAGCTTTATTTTTACAGCTAGCTGTTCTCTATCCTGTTGTTCGGTTCCATGGGCCTGTGTCTCGTGGAGCTACTTAGCTTTCTGCTAAAGGTGATTTGATTCTGAGAGAGTGTTGAGATGAGGTGGAACCGGGGTTTTATGAAGGCTGTTTTTAGCTGCTTCGCTGTCTTGCCTGTTGTTCTTTTTCCCATTCTGTGACAAGGCTGGTATGTTCCGCTGCAAAGGGGCAAAGGGTTTATCTCTGACCTTGATTTTTATCCCTGGAGTTGGATGGAACAACTGTGAGCTTTATTTTCCATTATGCAGGCTGAAAAGAAACGTGTGCTATTTATAATTGAAGTCACACAGAGATTATCTACAACATTCCTTGCATGAAGTAAATGAAGTTAACCCAACAGTCTCATAAGAGTTGAAACTTAATTGGGGCTCAATTCTATACTTCCTCAAGCAACAAAAATGATTAGAAAACTGTTCTAGGCTGAGGATATAGCTGAGGGGCATATGCACCTGCCTGGCAAGTGCAAGGTCCAGAGTTCAATTCCCGGTACCAACAAAAACCCCAAAACAAAAAACCCTGCTCTACCTTCCTGTTAAAGGTACTTAATTCTTTAAAATGCCTTTTAATTAATTCAGATATACCCTACCTCAAGCAAACTTGAGAAAATCTAGCTTTAGAGAAACAGAAAAGCTAGGGAGTGTTTATTTCACAAGAATCTATTCTATTAGATCTTTTAAAGTTTTGATGATATAACTTCATTAATTGAATTGTGACTTACAGACACGATGCCATTGCTTCTTTGTCTCTTGTGTAAATTTTCTGCAATTGAGCTTGTTAATGTGTGATACAAGTGGGTGATTTCAAAATTCCTCAGCTTGTGAAGTCCCATCACTGATATCAGCAAGATACATATTTTTTCAATAAAAAAATGTTCTTTAATTTTGAGACTTACAGACTCCTTCCAAGATAACTAGGAATGTTCTAGATCAGCTTGTGTGCAACTGCTGTTAGAAGGATGGCAAAAGACCCTATGCTTCCAGAAGCAATGGCAGCCGACACCATAGGAAGTGCTATGTGCATGAGGGCAGGTCGCCTTTATGTTGTAGGGACTTCTAAGCATCCATATACCCTCTCACTTAGAGCTGAATCATTTGAGTTTTGTGTGAGCCCCCTTTTTTCAGTTTTTACACTTTTTTCATACATAAAATTGGAGTGAAAATAATATCTTTTCTATGCTGGGCATAGAAGTGTACATCTGTAATCTCAGCACTTGGTAGGCTGAGGCAGCAGGATCACTGCAAGTTTGAGACCAGCCTGGTGAGTTCAAGGCCAGCCTGAACTTCAGAGTGAGACCCTGTCTCAAAAAAGAAATAATAATACCTTTTCTGAAGAGCTACCCCTAGTAAGCTATGGTGCTACCAATAGCTACTCTAGTTCTAGATCAGCATCTGAGATGTGGGTCATACCTTTGCATACCATATGTTTTCTTTTTGGTTATGCTACCACTGTTTTTCCTCTCCTAAGAGATGAACAGTTTTTTTTTTAAAGAATGCTGAAGAGCCTACTTCCTGTTTAAGTTGAGCCAAAACTGCATTGTAAAGAAGATCACATGTAAGCTCATGAATGGGATAACTGGGGTGACTTTGTATATGTTTAGATCAACTCAAATCAAACTCTCTTTAATTGTGCTCTCTGGAACCTTAATGAAAATTAAGAAAGGCCCCATATATCTATCCTCTCATCATAGGCCCAATTATGTGGTACTCAGGGCATGTGGGTGACTAAACCCTGTGGGAAAATCAGTAAAAACAGGGTGGCATCATCAGCCCACTTAGAATCACCTACTGGAAGGGAAGGGTTTGAAATCAGACGCCAAGAGTGCTGAAAAGGCACTTTCTTTTTTCAGAAAACACCCTCAAGGCATGAGCTGAAATGACTGTACCCAGGGGTTCTGGAAAGGGTTAAGAAAACATTTACTTTAAAATTGTGCCTCTTTCCTACCTGGCCCATGACCCTTGTTTGGGGATTAAATGTGCACATGGGCTTTGGTTAAGACAAGATAGCTTGATAAAGCTCAGAACTACTGGCACAGGGAGGTGGAAATCTTCAAGCCCTAACCATGGATTTGAGATCTTCTTGAGTGGGTAAAGAAGTTGCTCCGCCTGTAGGTTCTTTTCCCTGGTTCTGCACTGGCCCTTTCCATTCTGTATAGATGAGAACTAACATCCCCTCTGGCTACTTAGCGGTACAGTAGAAACAGCATGAGCATTGGAGTGAGACAGGGCTCAGCTGTACGCTAAGCTTTGCAATGTTGGTAAAACCATGTTTGTTTTTATTTATTTATTTATTCATTTATTTATTTATTTCAGTACCGGGAATCGAACTCACGATCTCACACTTGCCAGGCAGGCACTGTGCCGCTGAACTAAATCCCCAGCCCTATTTTTTTTTTTTTTGAGACAGTATCTCACTATGCAGTCCAGGCTGGCCTCAAACTCACTTTGTAGCCCAGGCTGGCCTCGAACTCACAACGATCCTCCTGCCTCAGCCTCCTGAGTGCTGGGGTTACAGGCATGGGCCACCACGCCCAGCAAAATCATGTTTTTAAAAACGTGGAAAATGGGAATTCTAATACCAGCCTCACAGACCTTTTGTGTAAAGGGAAGTGAAGAGTGCAGGTAAAGTGATATCAAGCTCCCCGATTAGTAGTGACAGTGGTCAGTTACTGCCTTCTCTCCTGGACAACTCCCTTAAGTCCACCTTGAGCAATCGTGATTATTACAAATTCTCTCCTATATAGTTTCTCCACTTTGATTAGGATAATTTAAAAGCCCCAGTCAAAATATTCTTGAGAGATAGGATCTAACAAGGTCTCCCAGGTGTCTAAAACAGGAGTCTGCAGATATGACCTGTTTTTGTAATTAAAGTTTTATTGGAATACAGCCACGTCTGTTTGTTTGCATATCGTGTCAGGCTGCTTTTTGTAGTACAATGGCAGAGTTGCATAGTTGTGACAGAAACTGTATAGCACATGGCACACAAAGCCTGAAATAACTGTTATCCAGCTGGTGGTAGAAAGTTTGCTACACTCTGGCCTTAGGTGATCTGGTTGGTATGTTAGGCATTTATTTCTTCAGGGTATGCAGTACCCTGGGCTTGCACAGTGTCATCAGCTGTGGAAGCTAAAGCTTGCAGTCAAGTTGTTAAAGAATTTGTCCCAGGCCAAAAATTGGGTTAGATCAAACTTCTTCCTGAAAAAACAGAAGTATGTATAATATATTCAACACCACTTGTTAGAAAGGGAATGTATCAGGGAACTTCACTTTATTGTTGTCATTTGCGTTAGGGGAAGATCTTCGTGATAAGGAGAAGCAGGCTTGACTGATTTTCTTTGATTTGGCTGGTTGTCTCACGTCCCATAGACTTGGCCTTGGTATGTCTTCGCTATGTGTAATGCCCAAGGAGGCCCCTTAGGAACAGGAAATAGTTACTGTCAAGGTACTATGGCATAATGTGCCTTTGCTTTCTTTTTTTTTTTTTTTTTTTTTTTGTTTTTCTCCGGTACTGGGAACCGAACTCACGACCTTGCGCTTGCCAGGCAGGTGCTTTTGCCGCTGAGCTAAATCCCCAGCCCCTGTGCCTTTGCTTTCAGACTACTTGAACAGAGCAGAAGTTGAGCAAACAGAAAATTAGAGCCTCAAATTTCTCATTGACAACGACCTCTGATCTTAGGAGGTACCATAGCATTCCACTAAATAGGCAACGTTTTTTTTTAGGGCAAAGAAAAAGAAAGTGTGTAATGTACAGATAATTTTTGGAACCTTGAAATTTCCTGCATAAGTTCAGACACACTTAGAACAAAAAGTAATTTAAAACCTGTGGACAGTCTCTAATATTTCCATTTTGTGTTGCAACTTTTGCTTATTTAAGGAGTCTAATGGACACCTTCACTTCTTACCAAGTTTATCTGTTGATTCAGTGGTTCTTGCTGTTAAGGAAAGGAGAATCCAGAGGAGAGACACATCCACAGGCACCTTCTGCAGGTGAAATAGAGGACACACACCAGGCACACAAAATTTAATTGGTGAAAATGCAGAGGATTTCTTTTTTCATTTTAAAGAAAGAAAAAAAGAAAAAAAGTGATACAGAATTTCAAAACAAGATAATAGGAAATCAACAATGGTTATTCTAATGCATAGGGTTATCTTCAGAGTAGTTGCTAAGATTACAAGATATAGGAAATGCAGATGATTTCATGGTGAATATTTTACTTCCTTTATCTTATATTTGCTAAAGAGAAATGCCAAATTTGTCTGCCCCTGCCCCCAAGATGTTACTGAGTCATAAGTCTTCAAAGCTCTCCTCCTAGTCACACCTGTAAACTTATTTTTTTGTGTGAGGAAGAAAAAAGAACTGAGGTTGTCTATATTTGTTCACTCTATGTGTGTACCTTTGATTCATTAAGAAGTCCGGTAAATGTTTGCTTTTAACTTTCCCATTGCAAAACAAGTATACCGGGTATTTTCCCCCTCTTCCTAAAGTATTTTATTTTCTGACTAACTGAAGATGTTCACTGATTCTAAGCCAAGCAAATCAAAGTTGGCAGATTATGACCACTGGCATGATTTCACCTTTATGAATACTTATAAATACTTTGTGAATACTTAGCAACACTCTATTTCTCATTTTTGAAGAGCAGTGGCTTGACATGAGTGGGGCTATCTTGGATGGATATGTCTCTTAAATCTTCCTGTCCTGGCTGGGTGATACTGTGTTCAAGAATTATTCTTCCAGGTAGGACATGGGGAGTCTACTTTCAAATGCATAGGTAATCAAAGTTGGGGCCTTTGGTAAAACACTTAGATGCTTTGAGACTACAGGAAATGAAAGATGTGTTTTCTTGACTAAGAACAAGGAAATTGAATTTGATTGAAGTTCTCTTCCAGCTCTAATTGTTGAATTTTTCTACATGATTATTAAACGATAATATACATTTTAATCTACGTGTTCTTAGTTTAATAGAAGAGATTCTTGCATCTGCTTGGGCCAATGCATTTCAATCTTGACAGCACACTGGAATGCTCTGAAGAGGTATAAGAACCACTCTGTCGCCTGGGTCCCAACCCAGAGCTTCTGGTTAGTTGCACCGGGCGTTGGGATTTTCAAGCGCTTCCCTGAGTGACTGTAATGCATCATCCAGGTCGAGAGGTGCTGATGTGGAGGTTGAAATCAATGGCTTCTCTTCCACCTTTGGACTTTACTAGAAGTGGAATATGTTCAGTCCTTTTTTTGGTGATAAATAGCACAGTATTGAGTACTTACCTAGTGCCAAGCGCCATACCAAAGGTTCTAATGAATCAGTTCAGACTCCATTGGGTTGCTAGCAGAGACCTGAAAGAATAGAAATTTAAATAAGGCAGTAATTGTATCACATGAAAGAAGTTCATAGTAGGCTGTTCAGGATTGTGTAGAGCCTATATCATAACAATAATGCCCCAGGACTTTTCTTCATAGTCGTCAGTGTTAACTCTAGCTATCATTTCTGTTGTCTTTATTATGTTTCAGGCAAGGAAGGTGAAAGGGAAAAGCAAAGAAAAATATGCGTCTTCTCTCCAGCATGCAACTTCTTCTGACATCTAAGGGCTACTCCCTTCTACCCAGGAGACCAACATAATTGTTTAACTGGGAACGTTGCCGCCCTCCACAATGCAGTGGTTGTTAAGCGGAAGGCAGATGTTGGGTGTGACAACCTCCAGTCTTTGCCATGCTTTGAATGCATTATCTCATTTAATCCTCATAAAAAGGCAACGACATAGGTTCAGTTGTAAGGTCTTTTTCATAGACGAGGAAACTGAAGCTTAAAAACGAGGTTAGCAACTCACCCACATGGCAGAATTCACCTGATCCAGGCCTCAAATACTGACTTGCTAAGTTGTCCTGTTTTCTTGCTGCAGAGCCTGTCTCCTTCACAGGTTTTAGGAGGTGCTCTTGGTGAAAGCCTGGGCCTTTTATGCTAGATAACGACCAGTGGTCCGCTGAAGCATCCTGGCCCACAGAGGGCTGTTCAGACCTTAGCATTCACTTTGATGTGTTCAGCTTATATTCCATTGAAGAAAATTAGATTTTTGCTTACTGGCTTACCTCCTCCACTGGGCCCTTTGAAAACATCTAGGCCAAAGAAGGGCTCAAAGAGGGACCTAGAGTTTGCCTCAAATGACCTAGCATGTCTGTAGCAGCTTGTGCTGGGAGTTGAGGCTTTTGTCTCCTTTACTTCCTTCCTTCTGAACTTTTAAGACTTGGGAAAAGTCAGGGTATCTTTCTCTCCCTCTCCCTCTCCCTCTCCCTCTCCCTCTCCCTCTCTCTCTCTCTCTCTCTCTGGTCATGGATCCATGCAGAGCAAGATTTAGAGAGTAGGGTCATTTTGAATTAGGGACATCTCTGTCCTTTGCCTTTAGCAGTTGAGCAGCTAGCCTTCTGGGGCACGCAGATCTGAACTTGAGTCCTAGATTTGTGTCTTGCTGATTGTATAATGCTGGCAAGACCTTTTGCCTCTTTCTGTTGCAGTCTCCTTAGATTGGCACCAAGGGTGCCCTTCTTCCTTCGTAGGTTGTGGTAGGTGTTTACTACCGTGCTTGGCATTAAGCAAGTACTCAGTAAATAGCAGTTACTATTATTGCCTTCCCATTGTCTCTCACCCTGCCTCTGAGGACAAAGGTCACACAGCTGATTGTAGCTTACATTTTGCAGGCCTTCTGAGTTCATTTCTTGTGAAATGGTAAGGCACATATTCTTAATGTAACTGGTGATGGGGATTGTGAGCAGGATACCGCTGATACTTAGGCTGACCATTGTTCGACTAGTTGGCCGTGATTTCCCTAGAATCCTTTCAGGTAGGGTGCAGCAAGGCTTGTAGTGATCAGCAAACTTGTATTTGTTTTTTTAATTCACAGGTTTGGTGTGTGTTTATAAACTAGTGCTGAGGAGAATGACACTTGAAATATGCAAGAATAGCACTCATGATACCGAAAACCGAAACAACAATGTGCTGCCTCCTTTTCTTAGTAATGGTTTCATTAATAGCACTTTCTGGGAAGAGCTGGCAGCCAAAGAATTACAAATGAGAATCATTCTCAGACCAGGTGTTGGGACCAAAAAGAATATGAACACCCTTAATAAAAACTGAATTACTTTTCATGCACTAGAAAGAGCCATCAATTTAATTGGAAGAGAGGAAATGAATAAAGATTGTGAAAATCTTCCAAGACCAAGAAATGTTGGGGAGATGGTAAAAAAGGGGAGAAGAAAGACAAAAGAGTTGAAAATAGAGGCAAATCTTAATGTTGGGTGAAAACCACATTGATTTATAGAAGGAAAATCAGTCATCTACTTATCATGCCTGTAGCCATATGCAGCTGTCTAGTAACAGAGTTATTTCTAGCTAGAGAAGTCAACCAATGAAATGAGTTATCTTAGGCAGAAGGGAGAAAAAGATGGAGTCAGGGAAGATGTCATGGAACATAGGGCTTTGAATATAGGTCCTGAAGTATCAGGCGTGCTGCTTAGATATTGGATACACAGATGCACCTTAGCATTGGGAAGAAAATCTCAGGATATCTAGGCTCACATGCACAAATTTTTATAATAATCCTCTTTATTCAGACCATATATACCGCAGAACCCCAATATAAAAATAAAAATGGAGCAGTTTTAGGGGGATATTCAGAACTCAGGTTGCTGAATAACTGAGATTTTTCTGCCTTTGTGCCTTTGTTGTTTCCTACAGGCACTGTAACTATATGTAGAATTCTTGAGCTGATAGTTGAGATCTTGACCTGATCAGCCTTTCATTCCTTTCAGCAAGATCCCTGATAGCTGGTCACAGCTCCTTGGCTTACAGAATGAGTCGCTGTGAAGCATGTTGCGTTGGTCTTCCTGGAATTTTGAAACCATGCCGGTCATGTTTTCAGTCTTCGTGGGGTTCTTGTGAATAAGGAGAGGGCAAATTCCTCACAAGTTGATCTCATGACATCTTTCAAACTTGATATTCTAATAACCACTCTTCTTCTGCAGTGCCCTTTATAAGGGAATCCCCTTATATCATGAGGGCTATTGGTTAGTAAATCCGAGACTTACCCTAAAAAGCTTGTCTTGACTGACAGTTATGAGTTCGTGTTCAGGACAACTTTCACTCATGTAGATGATAGCCCAGGTCACCATGAGCCTTGGGACTTGGGCATTTGGATTTGACCTCAAATGTGCAATTTCTGCTGCATCTGAAGTGTCCTGCAAGGGAATCATTTTTGGGGGGTCTCGGGAAAAGATGATTTCTTTCATAAAATTCTCCTTGGTCTTAAAAACCCAAAATTAGATATTGCTTGAATCAAAGAACAAACAACTGTATTTCCAGCTGCCTCCTCCAGCTGCCTAACCACAGATTTTTTTTCCTACAGCAGACTAGTAATTCGAGATTCAGGCCTTTACAGTGTTTAACCCTGCAGAGGCTGCGGGTCCGGTGCTAACTCTTCACAATATGTAGGAAGGGTTTGTTTGTATCTCTCAGATCCGCTGTGGCCTCCACAATGCCGATAAGGAAAGATGTCTCCATTTCTCTGCTCCATCCTTCCCTAAGGTGCTGCCTTGTTATTGCATGTAGGTAGGTGTTATTGCTGGGGCGGGCAGGCCTTCTTGTTCACTGCCTGACATGGAACTGTTGGTCTTCAGCTCTCAGGTTAGGCTCTTTCTCTCCCCAGTTGATGCCTGCTGCTCCTAGTAAAGCTGAGGTAATGCCCAGTGTCAGCCAGAATCTGCCTCTCTCTAACAAGTGCTAAAACTCCCATCTCTGAACAGTATATTTAAGTGTTCTATGCCATGGCCTATACATGGTCATGTTTCTGGCCTAGGTATGACATGTGCTTTAAGTTTCTAGCTCATTTGAAGCAATATCTGCAATGGAACCTTAGCCATGGCTTTTGTAGATACACACAGTGTCTTTAAGGTGTCATAGCTGAAGTCAGGGAAGGTGAGCCATCTTACTCTGACTGTCACCTAATTGCTACTGTTCAAAAATATCTTAGATGTTTATTCCGGGAGGAATATTTTATAAAATTCTGAACTGGCCACATGCTTACTCCTCTGGTGGTTTTCAGAGAAAGAAGTCTGCTCAGCTCTTAATATTTTTACAAAAGGCCAATGCTAGGGTTTTGGTGTCTCCTACTTAGGATTTCTGTCCACAAGTGGGGTCTCTGACTAGTACCTCTGCAGCATCACTGGCCACCTTGTCTCAGGGTGATTGGCCTTGGGGTCATTAGGCCCTGTTACTGGGGGATGACGAACATGACAGATAGATATTCACTAACGGGATGCATTGAGATGGGGGTAATTTATCGTCACTGTATTCAGGATAATTCTCTGTTGAGAGATGGGCCATGGATTATTGGCTGAGATTAATAGATAAATAGCCATTTGTTGAGCACCTGTTATTCAGGCGTCTGATGTTTAACTGGGTCAATCTCATAAATCCTCCTAATAACCCTTTGAGGTGGATATTATTATTCTGATTTTACAGGCGGAGAAACTGAAGCGTGTATAGGTTCAGTGGCTTGCTAAGGGTCCCACAGGTGATAAATAAGGCAACAAGATTTCCAGATCAGGTCTGTGTAGGTTCCAAACTATACCACACTGCTCTTCAGTGCAAGGGTTTTGGGTCCTGCTTCCCCTTCCAGTTGAAATAGACCTCTTAGAAGAGGGCAGGTTATGACTTCACCAAAGGTAGCTCTACTCTGGCTCAAAGCCACTGAAAATTTGAATCCCAGACAGTTACTCTTGAGGATCAGTAGAGACCCTCCGAAGGCAGGTACTTAGAATCTGCACTGCTCTCCTGGTGGGCTAATTGGCCAAGGCAGGGTGAGACCAGCTCAGGAAACATCCTGCCGGTTTATCCAGGGCCTGCCACTTTCAATGTTTTGGATAAGGCTCGTTCTTAGTGTGGCTCGAACCTCTAACCCCAGTGTCTCTGCATGGGAGAGAGAACAGTCATGCCTCTTGCCCCTGTCGTTTTATACAGTCCCTATGTGACAGGGGCCCTCAGCTTGCTGCTCATTTAAGCCTGACCGAATTCGGGGGAGGTGGACACCAGCCCAAGAAGCCAGCACTACTTCAATTCTGAAGCAGATGCACTATGTTACAGTTTATGATTCTAGATTTGCTTGTGTGATTGCTCGACTAAAGTCTTTGTATCCCACAAGAGCAAACTGTAAGCTCCCTTAGGGCCAGGGCCTCATCTGCTCTGCTCAGCAAGTGCTTGCTCAATGAGTGCTCTGCCCGACGTCCTTTGGTCTTGACCCCTACCTTGGGACATGGTATATCCGCTATGGGAACCCTTTCTGCTCTGGTGACCCTAGTTTCTGTAAAAGGCAAGCAGATGCAGCTGGTTTCTCAGGTGGACCTATTTGCTGTCATTTCAGTAAAAAAATACCCAAAATAAAACCTTGCGGGGAATTGTTTGAGTCTCTCACTTCTCATCACCCCTCATGTGAGCAGACTGCTGGCAAGTTTCTTGTGCACTGTTCTTCCTCTCTCAGCTGGGAAATAACGTTTCTTGAGGGAATCGCTAATCAAGGGAGACAGGATCAGAGTGGTCCAAGCCAAGACTCCAATGACAGGAATCAGTGTCAGGACTGAGCCATGGGCCATTGGATGACTGATCTCTAGGGTCACGCAGAGAAATAAATGGGACTTGCCCAGACGGGGAGGAGGGAGAAATGGGCTGATGACACTGTTACGTATGAGCCTTGTCCTCAGGCAGGTCCCTGAACACCTCTGAGCATCATTTTCCTCAGCAGTGAGAAGAGGGAAGGAGAGCAGAATACCTCCCCTATTGAAGAGGGTGTGGTGGGGCTTCACATGAAATCGTTTGTGTCAAAGGCTCGGTGAGCCACAGAGAATCATGCAAATACGAGCGGTTATTTCAGAGTTCCTGGGAGTTAAGACTGACCAAGAAACACATGGACCTTTGTCATGAGTTCATTCAGCATACCTGGGTCTCCATAAAGAAGAGTGGATTCAACAACCTTCCTCCTGCTTGTTCTGTGTGAGGTTTGGAGGGAGAGTGGACGGGTAGTATGCAAGGTGTGGAGAGCGCCTCGGGAGAGGATGCCCGGATGGTGGTGAGGGAAGAGTCAGAGGACCACTGCCACGCAGGAGGCTCTTACACCTGAGGCCTTTGGCTGGCCCTGCCTGAACTCATGGAGCAGGGCGTCAGGATGTTGGGCACACTCCAGGCAGTCCCAAGGTGTTGGAGTGGGAAGAGTTCAGGCAGGAACTTGGTGGGTCAGGGTGGGCTGTGGGTCCTTGGGCTCTCTACTTTCACCTCATAAACTTGAGAGGAATCCCTGGGGGAGTGCCCTGGGTGCCAATTCTCTGCTGTCTACTACTTCCTTTAAACAATGATCACTCCGCACCTAGACCTCTCTGACTGGGGCTCTGTGGTTCTAAGGCTGAAAAACCCTTTGAAACCACCCCATTGTACTTGGCAAGCCTTCCTGGCTCTTTGTACGGAGGTCCTTACCAGGTCCCGTCTAAGTATTTCCTGTCTTCCCAGGTCTAGAGAATTTCTAAGTGGCTGTGGCATCCTTTAGCTTCTCCCAGTGGCCCTACCTATGGTGGACGCATGAATCCTGTGGGGCTCATAGGAAGTAATGAGTTAGATTAGATTGACTAGGTGACTTAGACTGGGGGCCTGGATGGGGAAAGGTCCTGGACTCTCCCCTTCTCTGATTAGATGAGAGGTAGCCACCAATTTTGACATCTGATAGAGACATCTCAGTCTACGGATCACAGCATTGCCATTTATCCTTGGCTGCCCTAGCAGCCTGACAAGCAACATCAAATCTGAATTTGGTCCAGTTTCCATTTTCTAGCATATCTGCTGATGACTTCTTCAGAGCCGTGACCCTTTCCATCTGCCCTGCTCCCCCCATCCATCTTTTTCTCCCCTGCCGTCCAGTGTTATCTAGATCGCTAGAATATGTGAGCAATATGTATACACAGTTCAAACATTAGTGAATGGAAAGCTCATATTTACATGTACATGGGATCTCTTTGTTGGCTTACATTATAAAGGGAAGAAAGAAACTACAATCTAGTGTAAATTGGGTGGGAAAGCCTTTCTGTAGCTTGTCAAGTCCAGCATTTGGCCAAAGCCCAAGCTCTTTCTTCCTGTTTGGAGAAAAATCAGTCATTGTCCATAAATGGAAAGAACAAATTTGAAAACTTTGACTCAGACATTTACCCTAAGAAGAGCACCTGCATTAGTGTTTCAAGTAAGCAATGAATAATCCTTTAGCTTACCTGAACTCGTGTTTCCCAGAAGACCTCAGCTATCTTAGGCCACAAATACAAACAACGTTCTTTATATTGAAGTGAAAAGTGTCAGCAACTTTTCAGACTTTGTTTTCGGTTAGAAGCTGGGGCAAGTTTGTTAGCCCTGGGCTTGAATTCCTATTGTTCAGTTACTTGGTTTTGGTTTTGCTACAAGTAAAGAGAAAATTATTTGTGTTTTTCCTTGGTGAGTCTTTCTTCTTTTTACTAATACTGAAGATCTGCAGGAAAAAATAACCTTTATAGTGGTCACTCAGATGATCTGTGCAGTATCATAATGGCTAGTGTGACATATGAGTGTCTGGGCTGGAAAGTTTTTATCTTTCAAGATGGCCTGTGTGATGGTGTCCTTGAGGTTCAGGCGGGTGTGAATGGAGAGAGTTCCCAGTGGGCAAGATTGTCGAGGTGGGTTGGAAGCGTTCCTGTGCTCTGATTCCCACATATGGAAATACATGCTTATCCTGGATCCCATGTAGCCCTGTGTGCAGCTCCCTTAACTGCTGTTGAACCTGCTGCCTGGCCAGGTGGTTCTTGGGAAATAGCAAGAGATTAATGGATGAAGTCTTCTCTTAAGAGTACTTTGGAAGCTGTTCTTGGAAATGAATGCCTGCTTGACAAGTTCTCTAAAATTGCCCTGGAAGGGACCAGTGCCTGGTGACCTGTCTTCTTAGCTCCTGAGTAGCTTCTGCACTGTGGCTTGAATGTAGTTTGCATTCAGTGTGGGGGTCATTAAATAAACAAGTGCCTATAATTTTGCATATTTCCTCAGTGATATTTTATTATACCTTTACCAAGGAACTAGAGCATCATGTGTATTTAAATCAGTAGAATCTTATGTTCCCTTAGCTTGGTGTAGAGCGGGCACAAATGCCTACATGCAGCCCGGGGGGCTCTGTGAGGTGACCTGTTGGCTTGTATTTGTCACGCTGTGCACTCTCCAAGGGTACAACAGCTGCAGGACTCTTTATTTTTGTCATGTGGAGCATGCCTGGTATGTGACGGGAGGAACTGAAATATCTTCTACTGCTTTTTCATGTCTTCAGATTTTTCATTGCTCGTTTTGGAAAATGGAAGTCCTCACTGTGAACAAATTTGTGGGTTTTGCTGTAAATGAGCCCCTGACCGCAAGCCCATTGGTGACTGACTTCCAGTGGTATGGAAAGGAAATACAATGAACTTCTCAGGCCCCAGAAGGAGATACCCAGTGAGAGCCAAGAGGTTCATGTTCAGGTGGGCAGATTTTTCTCAGTGATGAAGACCTGGCTGCCCACTGAAGACCCTAGAGTAAATGCAGATCTATCAGGAGGTGATTGAAATCTCTGCTTAACTCTACTTTGGGAAATTGGGCTTTCATCTTTTTTGCTGGCATATTATTTCAATCTCTTATTTTCCTTGGATACTCTTTTTATTACTGTTTTAAAAATTAATACCTTTCAAATTGTTATTTTTAATATTCCAGTTCAGTTGTTTGAAAGTTAGCTCAGTTCAGGGACCCAGCAGCCCCAAGGTAAGACAACCATGATTTCAGGCGCACTTCTTTTCCTCTTCCAATGTGTTTGTTGGGTCAGTTCTTTTGCGAGTGGCAGGTGGGAGCACAGGGTCTACTGTGGAATTATAAATGTTGATTGTTGCCCCATAGAGATTGGTGTGAAAGTCACGGACCACAGGTTTCCAACTTGCAAGTACACTCGGCTGTTGGGATCCCTTGGGAATTGTTCTGAGCCTTTGGATTCTGATACCTCACAGGCACTTTGCAAAGAAGCTGTTGGAAGCTACCACACTCTTGCCTGATCAGGTGGAGTCAGTTGCAGGATTCTTTGGCACATGAGTGGTCAGGGCACCTGGGAAGCTGTGGAGGCTTTGCAGCTGCCATAGGAAGAGGCGGGTACCCAGAAATTGCTCTGCATATGCTCTGTTGTGCCAGGGCACATCTGTTGACACTGTGGGTTCCAAGGAAGTCCAGACATTAGAGGGTGACACCATCTGCTCACAGCAGCTCCCCAAAGCCCTCTTTGTTCATTGATTTAAAAAGAACAGGAGGCAGGAAGCCCTTACTTGACAAGATCCTGGAAATGTTCAGCTGGTCTCTTTCCAGCCAAGTGTGTCGCCTTCCTGGGAGGGAGAGCAATCAGGAGGCCTCTGGGTCCTTCTCAGAAATTTACATGCAAATTAGAGGGGGACGAGTGAGCGAGCCATGTACCTGTCTTTGATCTCGGCCGAGAGGTGTGCTTAGGGAATTGAGCTTGTTTCCGAGATGAATGAGGATAGGGTGGCCACAGTGCTGGGACCTCCAAACAACTCTATGCCCCACTTTTCTCCTGAGTACACAGTGTCTCAGGCTGCACTTTTTGCTTAAGAAATAGCAGGCGATCGACTTGAATATACTGCATGATATGCCTGTGAATAAAGCTGACGTGGCCATGAGTGACCCTGAGCAGAATGTGGAAGGAGCAGGTAGCTCTGCTCTCTGCCTAGTCAGGCCACACCTGAGGTCTGAGGCAGCACTGGGCATCTCCAAGCAGACAGGACGTGGCAAGTTGAACTTGTGGAGGAGGGATGCACCCAGAAGGCAGGCTCAGATTTAAAAGGTCATTGAGAGATGGCTGAAGGAATGAGTTCATTTAGAGAAGTGGTATCGCTACCATTATTAATAACATTAGCTCACATGCATAAAAGGTCCCCCATGCCAAGCTCTAGTCTAAGCACTTTACATTTAATTCTTGACTTACCTACAATATACGTACCATTTTGATTATTTTATAGGTGAGAAAGCTATAAATGGATGAATTGTTCCATCAGAAGATAATGCAAGGGAATTCAGTACTTGTTGCCATAAGGCAGGTTCAGCAGGAGGAAGCACTTTTCTCAAATTATAGTTTTCCAAAGAAAGTAGATGTGAGTAGAGGAGAGGGAAGAACAGTAACATATGTTAAACAGCTACCATATGCTGGGCCTGACCTTGGGAGCTCCTCAGTTATCATTTCAGTTCCTCCTTACTGCAGTGGGAGAGGGGAGTAATTATTCCTGTTTTATAGATGAGGAAATTGAAGCCCAGAGTCTGAGAATTTCCTAGCAATAAGTGAGAACCCAGATTTGAATACAGGTGTTTCAAACTTTCAAGGTGGTCCAGGGGCACAGGTATGAGTGTGGCTCCTGCTGCTCTGCACTCTTTTATCAGGCTGAACTTCACAAGTTGTGACACCTCTCCCACTGGTAACTTTTATTGCTTATCTTCCTCACTAGACTGCAAGGTCCACCTGGGCAGGGATCACGTCCATCTCATTCAGTGTTGTACTCCCAGCACACAGGAATAAAGGAAGGAATGAATAAATACCAGCGTTCGTACTTGTGACAGGGAAGTTCAAGAAAAGATGATTAATCTCCTATTGGGAGATTCTTCTGCTAAATCAGGGAAGAACTGTCAGTGGTTCTACTCTCAGTAGATCTTCAGAGTTATCAGAGGGACTTACACTCATGTAGATCTCTTAGGCCCCTCAGATCCCCAGAAGCAGACTCTCCAGGAGCAGTGACACGGGTATCTGAATTTCAGGTTGCTCTCTGGTTAATTTTGCTACATGGACAGGTGAGGGATCGGAAGATGGGTCTCAAGCCTGGTCTGAAATGTTGTGGTCTTGATTCACATCATCTGTCCTTGGAGCTCAACTTCCCTCCTGTGCCCACATTTCTGTGCTTACTGGGCTTTGGAAGCCAGGCCATGCTTTTGCCTAGAACCTGGAGGGAGGTCTGGTGCCCAGTCAGGCATAGAACCTTATCAGCTGGGTATTTACTGAGCAAAGTTCAACCAAAGCAGCACTGTGGATCCGGGTTTAATAGATACTCAGGCTTCCGGGCCTTTGATTCAGAGCTTGGGCCCCTGGGACCCTTATCATCAAATGATACTGGGCTCCCGTGTGAGTTCTGAGGGCTAGTGCTTCCACCCAGCCCCAGGCCATCTGAGTGGGCAAGTTGTCATGCAGAGCCATGGGTGCTTTTCTTCGCTTGTTCTTCCAGGCCAGGAAGGATCCTGTGCTTGGCTTCTGCTTGGGTTGGTGCTTTGGCTTCTTGCCTTTGATAACAGAAGGAAAGGAAAGCTCTCAGCAGCAAAGTGGATATTCTGTGGCCCCAGGGCAAACAGATCACCATGGGATGTTGTTCCAAGTCCTGTTAGTCATGAAGAACCTGGGAACCACTTGCTCCAGGCCCTTCATTCTAAATGTCCAGGAGAGGTAAAGGGAAGAGAAATGGCAGCACATGTTAAAGAATCACCCAACCGATTAATCAACAAATAATCATAGAGTTCACTGTGGACACATCGTTTGGGAAGATACAGAGAAATAAGGTGCATTACTTAACCTTGATAAATTTCTGATCTGGTTGGGAGCATTAGAAATGTTTACCAGACTACTTTATAGCAGAATAAAAATTTATGGAATATTTACTCTGTATTTGATTTTATATGAAACATATAGCTTATTTCTTATAAAACATTCCATAAAACATTTCTCTGATGAGAAATGGCAGACTAAGAAGCTCAGAGAGGTTTAGTAACTTGCCCAGGATCACACAGCTAGATTGTGGCAGGGGCAGGATTTAAGGCTTGTGCCACCTAAGTCAGAGTCCCTGCTCTTACTGCTGTCCTCTACTGCCACCTATGATGAATACTAATCAGATCTGCAAGTATTTGAGAATTGAAAATACAGAAATTCCATGCACTGCAGAGGTCAAAGGAAGTGAGAGAGAATTCAGGCCATGGAAAACCTCAAGTGAAGACGGGAAGGTGAGACACACTGGGCCACGTGGAGCAGTATGGACAGATCTTCTGGCAGGAGCTAGTTTATGTAGAAGGTAGTGCGCAGAGTGGTTAGAAAAATGGGTTCAGATCCCATTGTGAAAGCCTTGTACTCCCAGACCAAGGGGCTGGGCCCTGTCTGTGGGTGTGGACGAGTCACAGAAGACTTGGGGGCAGGAAGAGTGATAAAACCCGGAGGAATACTCTAGCAAAGCTCCTGTCGTTGGTGACGGAGCACAACCCCGAAGCAGGTAGCTCCCCAAGGAAACGGGCACTTGGGGCCGGGGTTTGTTTGAGAAGAGCTACGGGCTCCAGCGACATTGCTTTTCACAGCCACCCCTCCAGAGCAAGCCCCGGCCCCGCCTCGGCCGTATCAGGGTGTCCGCGTGAAGGAGCCGGTGAAGGAACTGCTGAGGAGGAAGCGTGGCCACGCCAGCAGCGGAGCGGCTGTTGCACCAACTGCGGTAGGGCCAGCGCGTGCGTGCGTGCGTGCGTACGTACGTACGTGCGTGCGCGCGTGTGTTGTGGCAGAGAGGTCAGGCAGAAATACACTTCCTTGTCCATGGGGGCCTGAAGACAGCAAGTGACCTGGTGGTACTGTAGGAGATGGGCCTAGGGCACAGTTGGGGGTTCCTTGCAGTAGGATGAGGGGTGGGCGACTGGCTTGCTTGGGCCATTGGGAAACGCCATGCATAAAGCTCAAATGATTGAGAAACACTTAGTGTGAGTAGGGGGTTTCCTGAAGGAAGAGGAAGATGCCAGTTCCTTAAGTGCGCAGACTTCTTGGAAAATGGAAACACAGAGCCCTCAGAAGTGTAGGTGGTGGTGGCTGGGATATGGGGTGGGTGTTTTGTTCTAACAAGGGAGATTCTTCTCTGTGCTCTGGTCCCCTGGAGCCCCCCGGGCTGAGTTCCCTGCACAGGACTGGATGGAGACGGCTAAATACTGGTCCTTGTCTTGTCTTCTCCCCTCTAGGTGGTGCTGCCCCATCAACCCCTGGCGACCTACACCACAGTGGGTAAGAGCTCCCTGCAGCCCTGGCTTCCCCCAGGTCCCTCCTTTGCTTGGCACCTGCAGTTCTGCAATTTTCTTTCCCCCACAGGTCCTCCCTGCCTTGACATGGAGGTCTCTGCATCCGCAGTGACGGAGGAGGGGGCTCTGTGTGCCAGCTGGCTCTCCCAACCTACCCCGGCCACCCTCCAGCCCTTGACCCCATGGACACCTTACACTGAGTATGTGTCCCATGATGCCGTCAGCTGCCCCTACTCAGCCGACATGTATGTACAGCCTGTGTGCCCCAGCTACACGGTTGTGGGGCCCTCATCGGTGCTGACCTATGCCTCCCCACCGCTCATCACTAACGTCACGGTATGTCGTACGAAAGCAGAGGGCACCCTTCTAAAAGTAGGGCTGACTTTATGATCCCTGGTCTCCCTTGTTATAGGTTTCCAGGGTTACCAGGTCATCGAAGTCCATAGAATCATGTAGGAAGTTTGCTGCTATTCCCATAGACCCCAAATACCTTCCAGATACCTCATGCCTGCTTTGTCATGCTTCGGTTCCTTGGGGCTGCAAAGTTCCCCTGCTTCTCTACCCTGAATCTCCCCAGCTACCTTGGAAGCAGCGAGTCTTGGTTATGAGGCAAAGTTTTAGTGAACGATATCGGCATGGGGTCTTGTGCCAGTGCCAGCCTTTTTTTTTTCTCAGTTCAAATAACTTAGAGAGTGATTTGATTGTTCACTTAACAAAGGATTTTGCCAGAAGATTTCTAGGCTGAGCAAAAGCTGATGCAACTTTCCAGAAAGCTGACCTTGTGACTTAGACTCACCCGAAGGGTAATTTTGGGGTTCCATCTGTAGTGTCGGCTTGGCTGTGTTCAAATCCTCAGCCCTTTACTTACTCATTATGTGAGCTTGGGCTTAGTAATTTGGCCTCTCTGAGCTTCAGTGTCCTCATTTGTAAAATGCAAATACTAATCACATGAACTAATGCATAGCTTGACACATGTCCCGACAGTTGGAAAGCCCTCAATAAATATTGGTTATCATCGCACCCAAATCTGCCAGTGACATTAACCAAGGACCATCTTCAGGAGCCAGATAGGAAAGGAAGGGTATGCTCCTCGGGGAATGAAGGAAGAGACCCAGTTTTATGTGACCCAAAGTGTGGGGATCTCTCAGGTGTTCAAAGCAGCAAAGGCAGTGGTTTCAGTGACGTCTGCTCCACTGCAAGGCGCCAGTGGGAAGTACAGCAGGGGCTTCAGGAGTAGTTACAGAGCCCACCCTTGCTGGTGGAAATTGATTTGGCTGCCTGTGTCCCTTCCATTTCCCTCTAGGGTCCAGTGTCTTCCCAGTGCACCTGCTCCCTGCCCCCAAGCACCTTCCAGGCAAGGCCTGTGGGAGGCTAACCTGCCCTACCTGGCTATTTAGCAAACCCATTGTGGGGTCTTAATGAGGGCAGGTAGGAAGGAGTTGATGCAGGATGTTCCCCAGGTGACTCATTTCCATATCACTGAGCCTGAGGTGGAGGCGAGGGGGTGGGTAGAGGATGTAGTGGTTCCCAGCCATTTCGTTGCAAAGGGTTCTTTTCATTATTTGTCTCCCTTCCACATCCCCATTATTTGCTTTGAAAGGTTCTGTGTATCAGACAAACTGTATGTATTAAGAAATAAATTATTCACTTCGGGATTTTGTAAATGAACTCATCAAAGGGGATATGAGCCCCCAGTCAGCTTTTAGGATCAGCCGAGTATTGGGTTGTTGTGATTCTATCCCTGAGCAAGAGGCCTGCAATGGCCTGGCACTCAAAAATGAAAGCTCTCCATTTGGACTGTTGAACTATGGGAATGATAAGGCTTTCGCAGGTTCTGTCTGGTTGCAGGAGGCCTTGGCACCACGGGCTCATGTTGGAGGAGAAGCACTTGTGCGTAGGGAGACGAGCACAACAGCCTGGATGTCAGGCGCTTTCAGCTTCGTTATTCCATGGAATGATACCCTACAGCCTTGTTCCTCACACTGCTGTCCCTGGATCAGTCCTGCTGGCATCTCCTGAGATCTGTTAAGAAATGCAGAATCCCAAGCCCCACCCACACCCCATATCCTGGACCAGAGTCTGTTAAAACGAGACTCCCAGCAAGCTGAAAAAAAAATGGCTAACTCTAACACTTTCCTTTCAAGGCACAGAGACAGCCAGAGAATGACAGGGAAGGTCGGGATGGGGAGGGGAGAGTTTGACCTCACATCAGTCTGTAAAGAGAACTTCCTGTTCCACCTGCTTTTTTCAGCTGTGAAAGGCCAGTAAGAATCAGGGCGCTGCCTCTCCAGCAGGCCGGACCCGAGGTTCCTAAGGGTAGTCTCTGTGTAGGTGGGGTGCGTAGTTCTAGAGCACATGGGACAATGGCTCTGAGGTTTGAAGAGTCATGGGGCCCCCTGGTGAGGTGGCCGTGGGAGACCGCTCAGAGTCAGAGGAGTAAAGGACGTGGGAGGCACCGGGTAGCACTAGGATGAAAGGCCAAGTTTGCTGGCACAGCAGTGCTTCCCAGGCTAGCAGGATGCCTGGCCCTCTCTGTACTGGTGGCCAGCAGGAGGGGAGGAGATGATGGAGCTACCTTGGCCCACTGGGGTCCTCAGGATGCCAGAGCTGCTGTGTGGAGCCAGAACTGCTTTTGTGTCTGGGCAGGACGCAGTTACCTCCCAGGTACAGCGAACTAGGCTATGTGACAGGCTCATTGTTTAACAGGTCTTTAAGACATGTATTTTTCACACTTTAAGATCTCTGAAATTAGGATGCATTTAAAAATCAATGCAACCTGGAAAATCCCCTCTAATGTGCTCAGCCCTGTGACTTCATGGCTATTTGTATCCCAGTGATAGAGGAGAAAGATGAGGTTTCTGAATTAGAAAGTAGCAGGTGCAAGGATCCATGCAAAGGAGGGATACATCTGAGGTTTGTCTGGTTCTCCCTTGCCAGGGAGACTTTGAGCAGGAGGAGGTGGGGCCTCCTAAAGTGAGAAACCAGGGAAGGGTAGGGTTGAAGGAGGAACCGGAGATTCCTTTGAGGCAAGGTCGGGTGGATGGACATACCTGGTTGCTAACCCTTGGCCCTGTGTTTCCCATCACAGACGAGAAGCGCTGCCACGCCCACCATGGGGCCTCAGCTGGAGGGTCCAGAGCACCAGGCACCTCTCACTTATTTCCCATGGCCTCAACCCCTTTCCACGCTGCCCACCTCTACCCTGCAATACCAGCCTCCAGCTCCAGCGCTGCCTGGACCCCAGTTTGTCCAGCTCCCCATCTCTCTCCCTGAGCCGGTCCTTCAGGACATGGATGACCCCAGGAGGGCCATCAGTTCCCTGACCATCGACAAGCTGCTTTTGGAGGAAGAGGATAGCAACGCCTACGAGCTCAACCATACCCTCTCTGTGGAAGGCTTCTAGGGCTGGCTTCAACCTAAGAGTCCAAGCCCCTGCAACTGGGATTTCAAAATGAGCCTGGGATGTGAGCCTAGATTCATACCTGTTTGGAGTAGCCATTTCTTTTTACCCAAAATTAGAATTGTAGCCCTCCCTGTGTTTTTCCTTCCCCTTTTCCTTCCTTTTTCCCCTCCCTTCTGCCCCCCCATTTTTTTCCCCTATAGGGATATTGGAATAATATTTTATGCCACATGTCACCAGGGCTGTGGCCTAGACAGTCCCATTTCTTTTTTTATTTTTTTGTTTTTTCTCCGGTACCAGGAACCGAACTCACGACCTTGCGCTTGCCAGGCAGGCGCTTTGCCGCTGAGCTAAATCCCCAGCCTCCAACAGTCCCATTTCTGTGCAGTGTTATTCTTTGGAGAAGACTCCCTATCTCCCATGCCCACTGCTTCTGCTAGCGGCAGCATGGTGTGTCTGTCCTAGGGCCAGGTACTCCTTCTGTCATTTTGAGGTGTATGAGGTGCCTGCAGGGAGCCCGTCCCTGCCAGCACCTCCCAGGTGAGGCAGCCAAGGGAGGACCTGATGCCAGAGTCCTCGAGCTGTCAGTTCTCACAGTTGCTCTTTTGTTTGCTGTTCTCAGCCTTATCCAGATTTAGGGCCGATCTAGGCAGCAAAGGCTGAAGGGCTGGGGCTCAGTGTAGTGTGACAGGGAGGGGTGGGAAGGGAACATCAGGGTGGGTAGGGTGAGTCAGGGACAGAAGGGGACAGAGTGGGGATGAGAACACAGGTCTGCCTGTGTGTGGTTGGGGGGGTGGGATAGAGAGTGGAGTTCGGGTTTTATGAAAGAGGAGAAAGGCAGAGGAATGACTTAGCTCCAGGTTACTTGGTTACTCAGGACAACAAACTCAGGGGAAACAGGGCTTAAAAGGTGCGCTCTGGGCTGTTGAGAAACTTGCAGGGAAAGCTGAGCTGTAGTAAACAGGATGAATGATGTGTTTGGCTGTTTTTGTCTCTCTCTCTCGAGATGCTCTTTGTGACTACCTAAAGTCCAGTGGTGAGGGGGTCTTTGCGTAGTGCTGTTACGTGGCCTTTAAAAAACATCTTAAATCACCCAAAGCCACAATTATAGGGAACCAAGGCTTCTTCCATCCAAGCACCATCCTTCCAGGGGATTTATAGAGCCTCAGCCAGAAGGACCAGTCAGTGTCATTTAAAATTTTATTTTATCTTCTTTCTTTTTTCCTGGAGAAGCATCAGACTGATAGGGGATCCAGCACAGTTCTTACCAGAGTGCTTAGCTCTTGAAAGTGGATGTGTGCCTTCGGAACCGGTGAATTGCCTGCTAATGACACCACTGTTACTATACATTCAGAAGTAATGACTTTTCTGGGAAATGATCATTTCTTGGATATATTTTCTTTGCCATTTTGGATAAAAGCTCTGGAAAAGGATGCCATGTTTGGACTTTTTTTCCTGCCTGGGGTTCATTTTGATCCCCATTTCTCAGTATGGTCCTAAAATCCCAGTGCACATCTTGAATTATTTTTATCCAAATGTAATATTTATTTTTTATTTTTTATTTTTTTGGTTTTTCTCTGGTACCGGGAACTGAACTCACGACCTTGCGCTTGCCAGGCAGGCGCTTTGCCACTGAGCTAAATCCCCAGCCCCAAATGTAATATTTAGATTTAAAAGCTTAATGCATCATTTAGATGATAAATGTACATCTCAGGAGTGATGGTGAGCAAGCAAAAGAGAGAGGAGATCTCCGTCTGTTTGATGAGCGCCTTAGTTTCCGTAAAAAACACTATGCAAGATTTTCCACCTATTTGATGATGTGGAAAGAACAGAAGTAATCTCCACAATGGGTTCAGCTCGTTGAAAACTAGCAAGGAAATACAGTACTTATGTGTCAGCTAGGATTGGAATAGTATCTTTTTCCCCTCTTAAAGCCCACTGTCTTGGTAGTAGTAATCAGTCTAGGTTTCTTCCTGAGTTATTCTGCAAAATGGAAACATTTTCAATAAAGATTTATAGAGACTTTTCCGTGCCAAAGTGTTTTATTTCTAATCAAATTAATCCCCCTTAGTCCCTCAGTCCCCTGCAGTGCATTAGAGGAAGGACCTTACACTAGTTTTGTTAATCTTGCAAATTGATCTGTTTGTCGCAGGAGGAGATAAAACCTGGTGCAACTGTGCATGCCCTCTACTCCTGTTTTCCCAAGGAAAATATGAGCTTCGCCACTGTGCTTGGCCTGCAGGAGAACATGTGTCTGAGAACCGGAAGACAGATCTTTTAACCCAACTGTTCTTCCTGTTATTCCTGTTACATGAGTAACTATTCTTGAGACTGGGTGTCAGGACTAAGTCCTACCATTGACATTTCCATAGCAGGGTCTGAAAATCCATCAGTCAGGATTCAGGAGCAAGTAATATCATGCCCCATGGAAGGCATCTCTTAGGGCCAAACATCATAATGAAACAGAAATGCGATAAGCCAGTCAGTCACCAGCAACATCAGTCTTTGGAGTAAGTAACAATTTTGGAGGATTTTTCTTTTCCTGGTAATTTTTTTGAGTAATTAAAGGGCCTCTGATCTCACTGCCTTCACTGTTAATCTTTATTGGGGTAATGATTTTAAAAATTATATATAATATTCTGTTGGATTTTTTTTCCATATTTAGGAGGGCAGTAGAATTTCAATTATTTAGCTCACTTGAGATGATTTGCATCATTATTCTTTTTGCATATTCATGCAGATCAGAACCTAAAAAGAAAGAATGGGAGGAAAGATTTGAATTTTTCCCTCTAGTTTTAGATCACTAGTAAAGGAAGATCCATTAAAAAGACCCTTTGTCTACCCTATTCTATTTTGAGGTAGAAGTGTGAACAACACAGTCTACATTGGATCAGTGCAGGTTGGTGTTTTAGGAGATTCTGACCCACAAGTTGTACACTTACAGCATGAACTTGGGGAGCCTGGAGCAGATGAATATGTGATAAGATGAAGAAGGTAGACATGAAAAAGTAGTAAAATCACACAAGCAGATGGTTCAAATTCCCTGAACATCAGGCTGTACCCACCTCTAATTGAAGTTTGAAGACATATTCTAAAGCTAAACATGAGTTTCATGAAATCAGAAACTATAATGTATTTTGTATTAATTTATTTTACTTGTGGGTCACATGTGAGACATTCAGTGATTCCTTGGTGAATTAGTGTGGGAGACTGACTACTGGCTGTTCTTAAATGTTAATATGTATGATTGTAAGTGATTATAGCGGATTCTCCTTTGTTGAACTTATAAATACAGAATACTGTTCAAATGTTTTCTGTAAACGCTTAGGTAGAAACATCCATAAGCTTGTGTTCTTAAAATATTTTTCGGTTGGGCATGGTGGCGCATGCCTGTAATCCCAGCACTCAGGAGGCTGAGGCAGGAGGATTATTGTGAGTTCGAGACTAGCCTGGGCTACAAAGTGAGCTCAAGGCCAGCCTGAACTACATAGTGAGACCTTGTCTCAAAAAGACCAAAAAAAAATTTTTTTTTAGTTCTATAACTATGGCTACTGTGGAAGGGGTTTCATTTGTTCATTGAGATCAGTATACTTAAAATTTTTTCATATATATATATAAAGTGATGCTATGATTTATGAGTCCAACATGGAATAATTAAATCAAGTTAACATATATCACCTCAAATAGTTAATTTTTGTGGTGAGATTGTTTGAAATTTGCTCTTAGCACTTTTGAAATAGGTACTACATTATTACTAATAATATTCACCATACCATGAAATCTTAAGAAAACCTATTACTCCTGTCCGAGACTTTGTTGTATTCCATTCTCCATCCTCTATAACTCTTTCTGTCTTCTACCTCAGTGAATCTGACTTTTTTAGATGCCATATATAAGTGAGACCACATAGTAGTTGTCCCTGTACCTGGCTTATGTCACTTAACATAATGTTCTCTATTCTACCTATATTGTTGCAAATGGTAGAATTCCTTTCTCTGTAAGTGCGGTGTGGTATTCCATTGTACCTGTCTACCACATGTTCTTTACCTGTTCATCTGTTGTAGATCCTGAGTTTGGTTCCCTACCTTGGCCCCCTAGTGCTGCAATGAACATGAGAGTGTAGACATCTCTTTAACATACTGATTTCAAATCTTTTGGGTTAATATCCAGAAGTGGAATTGCTGGATCATATGGTAATTCTAGTTCTAGTTTTTTTGAGGAACATCCAAGTAATTTTCCATAATTTCTGCAGTAATTTACTTTCCCACCAACCGTATACAAGGGCTCCCCTTTCTTGAACTTCTCGCCAGCACTTGTTAACTTTTGTCTTTTTAGAAAAGCCATCTCACTTCTGTATATGTGAGCAGTTAGTGTTCTCTGTGTTGTCTCCTCACAGAATAGATGTGAGTTAAGGGCACATACTTTCATGTGGTTGATAATTTTAACAACATCCTGGAAAATACTGTTAGGATCAGGTGACATTTTTTTTTGCTAGCCGGCATTTCTCTGTGGATGACACACTGTGTAGATCCACATTCACAAGTGACCTCTTTCACCCAAGTAGTGAAATCAGAAAGCCTGGTCATAGCAGCCACTCTATACATTGTACACATACAGTACTGACACAAAATGACCAGTTCAGTCTTCTTGATATGTTATCATTATTATTATTATTATTTTTCCTCCGGTACCGGGAACCGAACTCACAACCTTGCGTATGCCAGGCAGGCGCTTTTGCCGCTGAGCTAAATCCCCAGCCCCTTGATATGTTATCATTCAAAGACTTGAATAGTTCTTCAGCTGTGGTGTTGGTTGGCAACAAAAGTGCACAGAACATATTCTCAGACACATTCTCCTGAAAAAATTATTGTACAAAAACAAATGTTGTTGTCAACACTGGCAGCCTTGTCACCCTGGATCACGTACCAACCACAGTGACTTACTAATTTTTACTAAAAATTGTGCCTCAATATTTTCTACTGTTCTATCAATTCAGCTAGAAATGGTGATAGGCGAGAGAGAGACCATCTGGTACCATTTGAACAGCAGCCTTTTCTAAAAGTTCATGGTACGTGTCCTTAACAGCAGGCAGGTCAACCCTTCACCGATAGTAAAGGGCTTCTCAGCTTTATCAAAGTGGTTAGCCACTAAGAATTATGTCCTCAGGGCAGACACATTTGATGAAGTGGTGGCCTTCAGTAATTGCTTCTGTTTTTCATGTTCATGTTTTTTTCTTTTGGAAAACTCCAAAGGTGTGTCTTTTAATGCTTGGTCTCCCTGTGGCAAGGCAGTTTGGAAGGTCTCATGGCTTCGTTACATAGTCAGTTACCACGAATTATACAAAGAGGGTTTGCAGAATATGAATTATCTGTTGCAATGAACCATACTTTAAGTAGGATTCTCAGTATATTCTTTTTACTGCAGCTTTATTTTTATTGGCAGTCTTAGAGTCTTCTACTGTCTGATCATCGAGTCTTTCTCCCTTTTCAAAGAAACTCTCCAGTGATGTTGGTTTTTTACTCATTTTGGCTACAGTTAGCTTGTGGGTTTTACCAAATCCGTGACAAGGCAAATGCTTGGTGTGGGAAAGAGGAAAGAAGTGGTAAATAAAATAAGGGGCGGGCCACATAGGAACTAAAATGAGTGTCAGATTCTGACTTAAAGCCTGCCCTAGGTACAACTGTACAATTAAAGAATATCTACTCACATGCTACTATAAAACCTTCTACCAGATGCAGCTTGTCCCTTGCCACTCACTACTAGGGTTGTGATATGAGTCTGCAAGCAGTCGGTTTATTATGGTCTCTGCACAGTCAAACCTCTCTGCTAATGTTAATCTGTATTTGTAGTAGCCACACTCCACCACTAGCATCAGCACCTCAGCTCCATCTCACATTACCAAGCAGTAGATGCTCACAAGGAGTACATAATCTAGATCCCTTGCTATGCATAGTTCACAGTAGATTCTGTTAGAATCTAATGCTGCAGCTGATCTGACAGACAGAGCTCACATGGTGATGTGAGTTAGTGGTAATTACAAATGAATCTTTGGCTTGCTTACCTGCTGTTCACTGTAGCATGGGAGTTGAGCAACCTTGTCTTAGACCAGTTAAAGTGGAATTGCTGGGGTGGAGGGGATGTGGTATTAGGAGTTTCTGAAGCTCTTCAGGTTATTCTAATATGCAGCTATCTACTCTTCCCCCTCCAGCCTGGCTGGGATTGTGGTCAGGTGTGGATGCTGAGAAAGAGATCTTAGATGTAACTCGTAAATTATTAGAGTCTCCTAACTCATAGAATAGGTTAAAAATGTTTTTAACGGAAGAAAAATGTGATTAATAAATGTTTTTATAGAGATGACTCAAACTAGGTCTTTTTGTCTATTCTGAAAGGGATAGTATTTATTTCCCAAATGAGTCAGATTTAGATATCCATGTTGCCCTTTTTACACTGAAATCTACAAGCCATTTTACCAAGCAGAAATAGCATAATCCTTTGTGCATCGCCAACAGGACTTCGTAGGACACATGTATTAAGAATGCCTAAACTCCACGACAGACTTGATTTCTAAAGAAGTGCTTTCTTGGAGAAGTAAGTCAGGAAAAAGATTTTTTAAGATTTGCAGCATCTGACCTTGTGCTTTCTTCAGGAATAGTGACTTTCTAGTCTACATACTTAAAGACCACGAGGCAGACAGTAGATCCCAGTGCTGCTGAGGGGGTTTTTGTTCAGCACTGAGGATTGAACCCAGAGCCTTCACACTGAGCTACACTCCCAGCCCCTTTTTTGTTTTTTATTTTGAGACAGGGTCTCACTAATTTGCTAAGATGCCCAGGCTGGTCTCCAACTTGGGGTCCTCCTGCTGAGAGGGGTTTAAGGCAGACCTTCCAGCTGCATGTGGTGACTAAACACTTGCACAGAGGGGTAACCTGGGTGCCATGGCTGCTGTGTGTCAGGTGGAAACCCTCAGTCTGTGTGTTTGAAATTAAACAGCATGTTTGAATATGCATGTTTGAAATTGAGCCCTTTCACATTTCAAAAGCCATTCTCACCTCTTTGAGGCAGCCAGAAAAGTAGAAAGAGCAATTTGGAGCAGCTACAAGAAGGTTGAAATGGAGATAAGGTGATGTGATAGTATATATAAAATGTCCACTGTGATATCAGACATTGTAACTCTTCTATAAATACTAGTTCCTCTTAAGTAGAAGGTTAAAAAGTCTTCTTGCATCTTAAACTTTTAAAATTATAAAAGCACACAGGCATGATAAGAATACTTTATGAACAAAAATTGAAGACACATTAGATTTTTTTATAGCTGGTATTGTAAAAGAATATCCTGGATGGAAAATAATTTACCTTCCTATTAATATGCACTCATTTTTTATCAGCTTGAGGTCTGAAATAAGAGTATCTTTCCTATAACTTTATACTCTTTAATATGCTCTTGTTTTACAAATAATGTGGTGTCATACACCTTATAATACTGGTAACCACATGTATTAAAATTGGAATGTACCCAGATACTTAGGGCAAAGGTGTGCCTTCTTTGCTTCCAATGTTCGGTGCAGTAACTTGGGTTTTCAAAAGTGCCATTCATGGCACATGCAGGCAAGAGCTGCTGGGAGAGGTTCACCTATCAGGAGCTGGGTTCCTCCCTTATGCCTTGAGGTTACCACAGAGAGTTTTGATAGATCAGTATTAATTGTTTTCTGCACATCATTTTATTGTGAACCTTTTCAAATATGCAAAAAACTTTAAAGAATTATAGAGGGAACACCAGTGTTCTCACCACACAGATTTGACAACTAATGTTTAGTTCCAGTTTATCTTGTATCTACCTACCCTCTATTTCTGTTAACTCATATATATTTAGATGCATTTCCAAGTAAGCTGAGCCATCAGTACACTCACCACTAAATACTTAAAGATGCATATACTAAACTGATAATAGTCTAGGGCTCCTCTTTTAGTTGGGAGATCAAATTTGCATATTGGAAAGCATAACAAATCTTAAAGGTACCTACCATTCCATAGATTTTGGAAAAATTGGGTTTCCTGTGTAACTAAACTCTCCATTAAGATACAAACTAATAAAGCCCCCCCAAAACCCCCTCTTGCCCATTATCAATCTCCATCTCTGTTGCCCTAGATACAACATTCATTTTTTTAAATCATAGATCTATGTTGCCTGCATTGGAATTAGCATGAGTGGACTCATACAGTATA
This sequence comes from Chinchilla lanigera, assembly GCF_000276665.1. Classification (NCBI taxonomy): domain Eukaryota; kingdom Metazoa; phylum Chordata; class Mammalia; order Rodentia; family Chinchillidae; genus Chinchilla; species Chinchilla lanigera. The sequence continues at coordinate 13,125,030 of NW_004955412.1, read as the reverse complement.
TGCTAACTTTGTGCAACTTTTCTTTTGCTTAGTGTAATATTGTATATTCATATTATTGCATGTGTAAGTACTTTGTTTCTTTTTATTGTTGAATAGTGTTCCATTACATGAATCTACCATACTTTGTTTATTCACTCTGCATTTGATTGAAATCTGAACATCCAATTTTTGTCTATTGTAAATAGGGTTGCTAAGAACATTCTTGTACAATTAGTGTATGTGTGTGTGTACATGTTTTTATTTCTCTTAGGCAAATAATTAAGGATGAAATTACTGTCTGTTCAGTTTTATAACATGATTGCCAGAAACTTTTCCAAAGTGGTTGTGCCATTTTACACTCCCACCAATAACAAGTGAGGGTCTTATTCCACATCCTCGACCACATTTGGTGTGTGTCAGTTTGGTTTTAATTTGCATTTCTTTTGGTAAATCATAATAATGTTGGACATTTTATCATATGTGTATTTACTATTTATTTATTTTACTTTATGAAATCAGTTTAAATCTTTTGACCACTTTTGTAGCAGGGAAATTTGTTTTATTTTTATTGAGTTGTAGGAGTTTTTTATATTCTCAGTATAATTCCTTCATCAGATATATGTTTTGTGGACACTTTTCTTCACGTTGTTGTTTGCCTATTCATTTTTCTAATCCTGTATTTTGTGAAGTTTCAAATTTTGATGCAGTGAAATTTGTCACTTTTATGAATGTTTACTTCTAAGAAATCTTTGCCTGTCTCTCAAGTTGTAAAAGCTTATTTTTTTCTCAATTGTTTTGTTTTACATTTAATCTAAGATCCACTCTGTGTGTTCATTTGTGTGTGTGTGTGCATGTGTGTGCACACACATGGATGATTGTTACAAAGTAAAAGTCAAGGTTCTTTTCTTTTTTTCCTGTATGGGTATTCAGTTTTATAGCACATATGTTGAAAAGACTTTCCTTTCTCTATGGGATTGCTCTGATGCTTTCATTGAAAATTAATTTATATAAGTGTGATTCTATTTTTGGATTTTCTTCTGACCTATTGGTGTATTTGTATAACATATGCCAGTTACAGACTACCTTAATGGCTATAGATTTATTGTATGTTTCAAGCTCAAATAGGTTAAGTCCTCCCACTTGTTATTTTTTCATGATTGCTTTGAGCATTTTCATCTTTTGCATTTCTATGAAAGTTTTAGAATTACCTGGTCAATTCCTATAAAAGAAATTCTGGTGAGATTGTGATTAGGATTGAAATAAATCTACAAATCAATTTATGGCCAATTGGCATCTTAAAACATTGCATCGTTCAACCCGTGAATGTGGTATATCTTTCTATAACATTAGATCTTTTATTTTTTTTCTTAGCAGGATTTTGTAGGTTTCAATTTGCAAATCTTGACCCTGGATTTGAAACACATTCCCAAGTATGTTATATTTTTATTATTATTATAGAAGAAAAAATTGAAATTTATTTTTAACTGATAAAGAGTATACATATTAATGGGGTAACATTTGATATCTCAATACAAATATATATTGTGTAATGTTTAAATCAGTGTAAACATACATATCTCCTCAAATATTTTTCATTTCTTTATGGTAAAAGCTTTCAAAATTCTTTTTTCTAGTTTTTGACATGTGCAGTACATTATTTTTTATCATACACTACTGTACAATGGTACACCAGAATTTCTTTCCAATCTAACTGTAACTTAATACCCATTTGTCTTAGTCACTTTCTTTCTTGCTGGGACGTGATACCTGACACCAGCAACTTAAAGGAAGAGAGCTTTATTTTGGCTCGCATTTTAGAAGGGCCAATCCTTGCACTTCTAAGGAAGCATGGTGAGTGGGCTCGGGGCAGAAATAGCAGGGTTAAAGGGTCCCCCAGAGGAAAGCTATTCATGTCATAGTCTCCAGGAAGCAGATGAAGTGAGGATCCGGGAAGGATATGCCCCCAGTAACTCACCTTTTCTGACCAGACCGCACGTCCTAACAGCAAATGCAGCTATACACCCCCATAATCACCTTCCAAAAGCCCCAGCTATGATAGGTTTAGGGGGACATCAGAGATGAGCCGTAACACTATGAGCAATCTTTTCCTCCTCCTCTTTCCCCTCATTTTCCCCAGCCTTTGTGACCACCATTCTACTCTCAACTTCTGTAAGATCTTTTTTTTTTTTTTTGTAGATTGTGCATTTGAGTTTAATCATGCAGTATGTCTTTCTGTGTCTGGCTTGTTTCACTTAACAAGCAGATCTCTATTTCCATCCATGTTGCTGGAAATGACAAGATTTCATTATTTTTATGGCTGAATTTATCTGTTGTTGGACCCTTAGATTGTTACTACAGTATTCTCTGGTGAGTAGAGCTGCAATGAACATGCTAATGCACGTATCTTTTTGACATATGGATTTCATTTCCTTTGGATATATAAGACAGGGTTGGAAAATATGGTCAATATTTAATTATTTAAAATTATTAAAGTAAAAAACACATTGCCCTTAATCCTCCTTAAAAACTCCCTTTGCTTCAAACTCCTCATACATCCCACCATTCTTGCCACTTTTTTTTTATTTTAAAGAGAATAGTAAGAAAAAGAACAATAACAAAATGCCAACATTGCAGACATAGACAAAACAAAGCAAGAACATTGAAAATGATACAGGGTTTCAAAACCAAATGATAGGAATTAACAGTGGTTATTATATTACATATTGTTATTTTCAACGAAGTTGCTCAGCAGTTCTGATGTCCTTTTATTGCACCGTCTTGGCAATGTCAAATGGATTTAAGAGGTTCACCTTTTATGGTTTTTCTGACTTTGGGGAAGAGCAAGAAGTCACACAGTGCCAAATCTAGTGCATAAGCAAGAGGAGAACACACCATAATGTGCTACAAGCCTGCCTGCTGTTGGTCTCAGATTATGGTGACCACATAAAATGAATCAGAAAATGGTTTTTTCTCTATTGTCTATAATAGTGTGCATAAGGTTACTGTCACTTTTTCTCAAAATGTTTGATATCATTCACCAGGGAAGAGTTTTTGGTGACAAATTCAACTTCATAAATAAATGGCTGCTCAGATTTTTAATTTCATCTTATATCAGTTCTGGTTAATTTGTGTTTTTCAAGGATTTTATTCATTTGGTTGAACTTGTTAAACTTATTGGCCTAAAGTTGCTCATAGTATGTTTTTATTATTTTAACAACTGTAGAATCTGTGTTGGGAATCATTGTAGTTTCTATCTAGATGTTTCCCAAGAGCCTATTGTGCTTATACGTGGGGCTTTTGAAATGTACTGGAATATGGGGGCTTATAGCTGACTTGCTGTTAGGAGGTAGGGTCTGGTGGAGGATGGTCACTGTGGTCATCTCCCACGAAGGGTTTGTCTCCCACCCCAGCTCATCCCTTCACTTTCTCTGCTTCCTATCCACTATCCCCTGAGCAGGTCTCCTCTGTCTGCGCCATGCTGTGCTGACATGGAGTCAGCTGACCATGTGCTGAAACTCCTACAAACTGTGAGCCAAAATAAACATTTTCTCCTTTAAGTTGCAGGTGTCCCAGCAATGAGGAAAGTGGCTAAGATAGTATCTCTTCGTTCAGTCCTGATTTTGAGAACTTGTACTGTCTTTCTTCCTCAAATTATTGAGCTAAGGTTAGGGTTCTTTATCCTTTTGAAGAACTGACTTGGACTTTGTAAATACTATTTTTCTAAATGTTGTCTATTGTTTTTTAATTGTGTGTTTCATTGGTCTCTGCTCTTTTTAAAATGTGCTCCTTTCTACTTAGTATGCATTTATTTTGTTCATCTTTAACTAGATCAGGGTTACTCAACTTTGAAATTACTGACATTTTTGATTGGATAATTATTTGTTGTAAGGAGCTATCTATCCTATGTATTGTACAATGTTTAGCACCAACCCTGACCTCTAGCTACTAGATGACATTAGTTCTCCCTCACCTAACTGTAGCAACAGAATGTCTCTAGACATTGCCAAATGTCCCTCTCAGAACAAAATTACTATTAGTTGAGAATCAAATATATATATTAAATATAGTTGAATATACATTGTTCATAAGATTTTCTTTTCTTGCCTTTTCTCTTTTCTTGCATTTTTTCTTTTCTAATATACCTGTTTACATCTATAAATTTTCATTTAACATTACCTTAGTTGCATTCTACAAATTTTGACATATTGTATTTTTGTTTTCTTTCAGTTGGAAATATTTTCTATTTTGCCCTGTATTTTCAACTCTGGTCCATGAGTTATTTAATATATTGTGTTTAGTTTCCAAATATTTTGGCATTTTTCTAGATAGCGTAATATTACTGATTTGCAATATAATTCCTTCATGAAAAAATATGCTATGTAAGATCTCAAGCATTTAAAATGTTATGAGACTTAATTTATGGACCAACATTTACTCTTTCTTGGTAATTGTACTATGTTCTCTTGAAAGAAAAAATAAGTTCTGTAGTTGTTGGGTGTAGTGTTCTATAAACATTAATTTAGTTAAGATGATTGATAGTATTGTTCTGTGTACTTAGTGATTATTTTTTGTCTAGTTATTCTGTTAATTGCTGAGAGAAAACATTGTTAAAATCTCTAAATATGTTGTGAATTATTTACTTCTCCATTTAATTTTGTTGCCTTTTGATTCATATTTTTGGAATCTGTTATTAGGCATTTATAGCTGTTATGCTCTTTTTAGGAACAGACTCATAAATATGAAATATTCTTCTTTATCTCTGATCATATTGGTTGTTGTAAAGTATACTTTTTGATTTTAACATAGCTACTCCAGCCTACTAATGTTTTACTGTTTGTCCTGTGTTATTGATATTACTTTTATAAGCAGAAGTAATATGGTAATATTTTATATTTGTGTAGTACACATTAGTTATGATGAGACTGACTTTCATGCTATCCTTTGAACTTCACAGCAACCTTACAGGCAAATGATGTTGCTATCTCTGTTTCACAGAGTTGAAACTGTGTCCATATGTGTTAAGAGAATTTCCCAAAATCACAGTATTTAGCAGTGACTCTTTTCTTCTTCTATTGTCTGTGCTTTTGACCACTATACTATGCTTTCCTTCACAGGTTAAGTATCAGGACAATTGGAAGGATTTGGTGTAGCACATTCCATGATAGATGCAAATGTAGGAAGCATGTATGGGGGAGGTGGTATTTTATACCAGCTGAAGACACAGGTAGTTGTAGTTCCACTCTAAGGCTCCAGGTTGGCTGTAAAGAAAAAGCTTTGGCTGGTATTAAAGTGGCTGGGGTTTTGTCAGGGTTACTGAAGTGAAGGAACCATCAAGATCTCTGAGTATCAGAGAGAGGCTGGGCTGTGAACCTAAGTGTTACAACCCACACGTAATGGGCATCAGTCATTGCCTTCGTCGTGTCTGTGGCACAGCTCAGTCTGTGGGGGAGAGATAGCTCAGATGACCTCTAGCTGGCTGCCTACGCTAGGATTCCATGACTCCTTATAGAAGCCACAAGAGACGCTGATGTTTCCACCTGCCATTCCTTGGAGGAGCCCTTCCTTGCTATGCTCTTGGCTGTCTAAACCTCAGGTAGACAATCTGTGGGTCCTCCTGGGCCTTAGCTCAGCTACGGAAATTCCAATTACAGGCTCGTGTCTGTATGAATCTTGCCCCTTGCATTCAAGTTGCCAGTTGCCTGCCAACGAATGTATGTTTAGGGAATTTTAACAGTACGTTCTGTATGTTTGTTGTTTGTTTTCTACTTGGATGTTGAATTTTATAACTCATAGACATAAACATGTGATTTTTATTAAATATTCCCAGACTTATTACTCTGATTTTTTTTCTAACAAAAAATATATGTTGCCTTCATTTGCCACCCAATGCAATCTTGTAATCTTCACCGCTACTACTTGCTTTTTCTAAAACAAGTTGTGGAGCTCTGCACCTCTGGATCTGACATATCCTTCCTTTCCTTGCTGGCTCACCTCCATTGTGGAGTTCAACTACCTCGTTCTCTGAGAATCCCACACCATCCGGTCAGTAAGAGTAAATGATTCTGAGCTCCCAAGGCTCACTGAAGAAGTCTTTCCCCTTCCGATGAGCCCTACACATCTCCTGGATGAAATTCAGCCCTTTCACAGGTTACAGGGAGACGGGGTTGGGTTTTAAATAGTGTGACGCAAAGACTACCCACTGGACAGCACACAGCTCTCTAGGATCACTCTCTGTGCTCGGTAGGTTTTCATGTCCTGGGAAAACTCTTTGTACTGAACAGTCTTTCGCTTTTGTTCTAGAGTTGAATGGAAGGAAGTGTTAAACAGTGGGGCAGTTCCTCTGTGGTTTGGTAGTTTCTGGAGAATCACGGCACAAGTAGTTTGTATGATGCAGACTGATCTCTTGGAAGATTCAGTTCCCTGAATCTCAGTGCCAAGGAGCTCTGGCCGTACTAGCCTCTGAGCTTAGGGCACTGGTTAGGGCAACCTGGGAGCTTTGCAGGAGGTTGTCTCCCCCAGCTCTGCCCCGGGGCAGCAGAAGTACAGAATTCCTTATGATGGAGGTGATTCTCACCTCGTTAGCAGATGGGGTTAGGAGGTAAGTCAGGAGTGGAAAAGGGGCACAGAAGGCTGGGGGAATCTTCAATCTCGCTCCATTCCACACCCTCTTTCTTAGGCTTTGTTCCAGCCACATAGATATACAAGGTCATCTTCTGTGGTTCTATAAACCATTTTATTATTTAATGAACACTTATAGAGTGCTAAGTTCTGTTACAAGTACTTAGATATAAACTTACTTGTCCTGTAGCAGCCTTCGCAGTCCAACTCTTGGGTCTTACTGGCTATGGTCACAGCCCATATGGTCAGATAGAATCTAGAGTCATATCCTGGCTTTCTATCACTTTGTAGCCATGTGACCAAGGACAAATTGCCTGGTGCCCTTCTGCCACAGTCTCTCCATCTGTAAAATGGGTGGGTGCTCAAGGATTGCCATAAGGATTCCATTAGATAATTTATGCAAAACCCTGCGGCTAGGGTCTGATGTCACGTGTGATTGGTGGCTCTGATGACTGCAGGAGAGAGCCTGTTCCCTCAGGATTCCTTTCCGAAGCCTGTGGGACGAGATGTCAGAACAGAAGGCCATCTGCGGTGTGCTTGGGAGCTCTGGCCTCTCCCTGAGCTTCAGAATACCGCCGGGGTAACAGGTGTTGGGATCCCCGTGCCTTCCGATCTGCTGCTGCAGGGTGGAAGAGAGCAAAGAATGACACTGAATCAGAGAGCCCACGGGTCTGAGGACACCACGAACAGCAAACTCATTCCTGAGCTCTAGTGTTTCTGGTCAGATTCACTTCTGCCAGAAGGAGCAGAACCCTTCACTCCCACTTGAGGGGGTCCAAGGGCCAAAGATGACCAACCTCCTGACTCCCCATCCTTAGTTGTGGTTCTCCTTGCCATTAGGAACCCTCTTTGTGAGGAAGATCCTCCTATGGCCTGTGTTAACAAGGAAACCCGGGACAGGGGATCACTCCTCGTCTGCTGGGAGAAAGTCATATTCTAACCTGGCCCTTTAGTGGAGGGGAGTATTAGGGTCTTGATCAGGGACCTAGGATAGTCTCAAGGAAAATTCAGCAAGACCAGGATTCTGAATGGAAGCAGAGGGTCTGAAGGGGCAAGCTGGGAGCAGAGGGTAGCTGTTGCCGCCTTGGAACTTCATTTCACTTGGATCTGCTCTTTCCCTTGAGGTCTGGGACTTCTTTGATCTCCAGAAAGCCCCTGATCTCGGGCTAGAAGGCCCTGGGTTTGGTCAGCAGCCTCAGGCAGCAGGGAGCCACTGATGACCAGCCCCTCTGCTCCTTCCAGTCCCCACTCCCCACCTCCCGGGTAGCTGCTGGTAGAAAGTTAATGAGTGATGTATTAAGTTTCACAGATGACATTCCTGCTATTTGCCCCTGCAATCCAGATGACCGGTGGAGATTGTTTTAGGGTCTACCAATTCATAAAACTGATTTTACCATGGGAGTTTGGATTTAGAAGGCATGTGTCTTAGAGTACTGTCTTTGCTGAGCTAGCCCATGGTTGTGCTGGGGGTGGGTGTGGAATTCTGCTCCACATGTCTCCTTAGGGACCAGGTTTTCACTGAATCGAGATAAGGCAGGTAGAACTATTGTCAATATTTAATCAGGATATTTGGGATTCGGCTCTGTAAAGCAACACTTAAGACCTGTGTTTACCAACTCTGGCTAGGAGCCAAGGAAAGTATTAGTCTCTGGCCTGATCCTTAAGGGCAAGATTACACAGTTATTTGTCCGAAAGTCAGCGTAGGAATTCAGAGGAACGTGGTATGCTGTGTAGCACTCCCACCTGTGTCTTTAATAACAATGCTAGTGTTTAGATTTGTGTTGGTCTGGGACAGAGAAAGCTAGGAGCTCCAGACCTCACTGTCTATGAAAAGACCTCCTGACTCCAAGTGGACTTTTCCAGGACCCTCTTACTGCCCTCACTGCTCTATCTACTTTTTTCTGCCCAGCTGGGACTCAGTAGGGTCAACCAAGCCAGGCCCTTACAGGAAAAAAGAAACATGATCATTAAGTTCTTGTATTTACCTCTTTCTTTCCAAATGACTCTCTCTAAGGATTTGGTCTTCCTGGGGATGATCTGCTGCCCTCATAGCTAAGGGCATTCCTGGGCTCTGCCATCTTTGGGACAGTTGTTGAGTGGTTTGCTGTTGAGTCCTGTCTTCCTGCTCCTTAATCATCCTCTGCTCTCAACGCACGACTGCTATATCCTTGCTTTCCATCCAACTTTCACCTTGGGTACCATCTGCCCTCCCATTTATTCTTCCATGGTGTGTGTGTGCACACACGTGTGTGTGAATACATGTAGGGTGGTGGGGGTAGGGGTGTGAGCTTTCAATATGCCTCTAATAAAAATCTTGAAGCTGTGTTGGGAAACTTGCTACCCCACAGAGCTCTCTGCAGTACTGTGTCACAAATCACAGTCACTTACAGCCTTTAGGAGAAATAAAAGCTGCCAATAATTATGAATCACTTTTTATACTCTAGATGCATAATTGCTCCATCTGCTACTTTATTTAGTTCCATGCCACATCTTCTGAGGTGCTACTATCAACTTCATTTTATGAATGAAGCTAAAGAGACAGAAGCTATACTTAAGTTACTACTTATTTAAGGTCATACAGCTACTAAATGGACAAGTTGGGATTAAAGTCAAGATCTGTTCATCTCTACCTGCATTCTTGACCATGGTGGGCTACCATTTCTCCAGTGTAAAACAACCTTGTTTTAGATTTACTATGATCACTCAGTTAATGCATTAATACATCAATATTTTGAAAAAACATTAAACTACTCAGATGAGGGTGGAATTCCTCCTGATCAACATTCCATTTCCTATCGCCTCTCCCCACTCAGCAGGTAATTGTTATTACATGTCTTATATCATTTCAGGTCTTCTCCTGTATGTGAGTACATAGAAAATATTACCATCTTTTGATGTTCTTTAATATGTGGACTCACATATGTAGATACCCTTCTGAAACTTCTTTCAGTTAATGATACATGTTGACCCTCTTTCCATGTAAGATTAAGAATGTTCCTTCATTTCTTTCTACCACTGCCCCAAGTTTCATATTATAAGTTCATATAATAGTTGTCTATTTGCTGATTGTTTTCATTTTTTCCTAGTCATTTCCCAGTTGGTGAACATTTAATTCGTAATTTATAATTAAATACCCATAAGAGTTATGTTCCGGTGAAGACCACTAGATATAGTTCCTTGTGTGCCTTTTTCTTCTCATTCAGCAGAAGCAGATTTGCTACATAATAGAGTATGAAAATTATAATTTTTAATAGACACTGACAAATGATCCTCCAAATGGTGGCACCACTTGATAACTTGGTGACACATATGTTGGGGGAAAGGCGCCATATCTTTATGGAGGACAGTGCCAAAAACAGTGGGTTTAAATTGTAGGCAGATACACTGTTATGCAAGACTTCAGAAATAGCCTATGGGTGTAAACCTGAGAAGGTCTCTTCCTGACCACAATGGAAAGCAAGAGATGCCAGGGTGGAAGAAGGAAGAAGTAGGGGCTGTGGCTTCACTGTCTTCTTGGTGGGCAAGTGACAACCTCTGCAAGGCTCAGTGTTTACACCTGCAAATTGGAGACCACAGTTTCACTAACACTGATGGGATGGTGAGGGTTAGTTGAAATGATCCATGAGCAGCTCGTAATATATGGCCATATGCAAACACAGAATTTGACAACAGCTAGCATTAGGTAGAATGAGGACAGGGAAGATGTGAAGCATCTTTCCTGGAAAATCTTTAAGGATAACAAACCTACCCTTGAGCTGAATCCAGGTGCCATCTCCAGGGAGTGCTGGATAATACGGCATTGATTCAGAGCAGAATTATAAGCCACAAACCATGACCTTTTGCCAGGCATAGAAATGAAAAATTCACAAAAATGCTTCTTAATGGATTTTTACTTCGAAATACTCTAACTTTTTAATTCTCACTTCTTTGACATTTTATGTGGCAAATACACGGTACGGTGTTTTAGGCTATTAAGACAATGTCCATCCATTTTTAAGGCGATGCTTTCATTTGGTGGATTTTAATTTCTTGCTAACAGCGTTCTCTTTTCCTTGCTCTTTTTTGTTATTGCAACTGAAGTATGCGGCCACGGAGTTCTCACTACAACTATTATGAGCTTCTGATGCCTCAACACCATTGAGGACTGGATTTTTAGTGGAGGGAGCCAGTGCGGTAAGCATCTTCCTGATGGGAACTGGGTGGTGGGAGGGCTGAGCTTGCCACATGCATTCTTCTGTGTTGTTTCCGGACCAAACTGGAACCAGGCTCTAAACAGATCCAGGAGCCAGGAGAGAGACAACAGGGCTCAAGGCTAGCCTGCAAAGCCCAGATTCCCGTAGCTGGCAGGGAACCAACAGGAAGATGGTCTCAGGGACGTTTATGAGTGCGCTTTGCTCTGTACCATGACTTTGGCGTGCACCGAGTTCTGTCTCCACTTCTAGATAGCAAGAACCATCACAAAGACATGGAACCAGTCAGGCCGTGATCCCTAAGGCCACCTCACCTGAACCCTGCCCTAGCTATCAATTCATCTGACCTCAGACTCAGGATGAGGAGACTGAGCTTCCAGGATATGGTGTATGCAGAATGTCCCTGCTCACAGCTGCATGTGGCTTTGAATAGGTTTCTGGTGATTTTGGGAAAAAGGGGAACAGCCAAGTGCAGTGAAGTGAACCCTTGGGCCAGCAGGCCTGGGCTCAAATCCCTGCTGCATTTCCTAACTTTATGACACCAGTCAAGTCACATTACCTCTCCAGGCTCAGTCTTTTCATCTATACAATGGAGAAAACAATACTGATAGTGGAGCTTATGGGTGGTTTGCTTAAAGGTGCTTGGCAGGGAACAGGAGCTTCTTCTTTCTACTCCTTGAAATCACTCTTGGTCTGATTAAGACACTCATCCTGAGACCACATTCTCTGACTTCCTTGAGTTTGGAAGGTCAAGAAAGATCCTAAGCACCCTGGAAAGAGTCCCACACTTGGGCCAGCCAGGGCTTAGGGTGACTGACAAAGCCAGACCAGGCTTTGCTTGCAGTAGCCTTGAGTGGAGAGGTCAGACTGAGCTGAAACCAGTCTACAGCCACAGGGTCTTCGCTACAGGAGAGTGCCCAGAATCACTGGCACTTCTGTGAAGTTCAGTTATATCTCCCAGGAACAAGTGCTGGCTTGCTCTGATTGATTTTTTGGCTTTCAAGTTACAGTACATGGATTTCTGAATTTCAAAGCCCTCCAGCAAATATGCAAATGTTGTAACTCAAGGTGTAACAGACAGGTGGATTTAACAGTCTGAAGCCAACACTTCTTGATAGTTCCTGTTGTAAAGCTGAAAACTCAAAAGAAAGATTTTTTTTTACCAATAGAAATTGTTTGGGCTGCTTCCATGTGGGGGGTCCTTTTAGGCTGTTGAAGAGAGAGACATTTAAGGAGAAAATTCTAAGAAGAAACTTTATTTTTCTGCTTTCAAATTTGACATGCTATTTCTGTGTGTGTGTGTGTGTTTCATAGGAATTAGTTTGGGGCTGTGGCCGGGATGAGATCTGCGTGGGTCCTAGACCAGGTAGGAAGATGGCAGCCACTTTGGCCTTCCCCAAGGACTTATTTATTTGGGGGCTTCCTTATCTATGCCTCCTTTCTTCTTTAACTCCTCATGGGCTTTTTGTGGGACACTGTTCCAGTAGCAGAATTGATCCTGACCCAGTAACTGGACTTAAGATAATGGTTAAAGGCATGAGCTTCAGAGTTGGACAGATATGGATTCAAAGCCTGACTTCTCCCACTTCCTGTCCTTGGGACTGTGGCCATTTTAACTACCACTAACCAGAAAAGTGTATCCAAAAACAGTACCTGCTTCATGTTTTAAGGAGGAAAGACATGATTATGTAAATCACATAGTACAGCACATCACACTTGGAAACTGTCTTCTAGAATGTTTAGCAGAATTATCAATACACTTGTCAGCTCCAACTCGCTCACAAATGGTGAGTCACATTATGGGCCTAAACTGTGCTCGATGGTCTTGGGGTGGGGAGGAAAAGACCAGCCTTGGTTCTTAGCTCTAAGGAACTCTGAGAGAACAGGACTTGCCTATGAATGTATAGTTCTCTTTCTTTCTTTTTTTTTTTGGTACTGGGAATCAAACTCAGGACCTTGCACTTGGCAGACATGCACTTGAGCCACTGAGCTATATCCCTGGCTCCTCATCTGAATGTATAGAAAATGATAAATTATATACATCCAGGCTAAGTGTTTAGGAAAATGCTGAATCGAATGAGGCAGGCATTAGAATAGCTGAAATGCAAGGAAGGGAAGGTAGTGTAAGTGATGTGATGCCTAGTTTTTGCTCAGCAGCTACTATAGCCAGGACTGGACCCCTTGATTTGTTTGGTAGCCCTGGGAGAGGAACACTTTTACCTGCATTTTATTCACAAAAGGGCAGGAAGGCTCAGAGGAAGGAGTCATCCAAGGTCGCACAGCTGGACTTGGCTAGAGTTTGCATTTAAACCTGTACCGTGGCAGGTAGGCCTGAGCTGACTTTGGAAGAAGTGTGGGCTTGGACAGGCAGAGGTGATAGTGGAGCCCTGTTCTTGAGTGTGCTGCTTTATGGAGCTGTGGAACGGTGTCCCACTGAGAAGATGTTAGTAATGGTGCCGGGGGCAACTGAAGACTCCTACTACAGACCGCTGGGCTTGTCATGTCTCTCCCATGTTGGCTGCAGACAGCAGAGCTGGCTGGTCCTGGCAGGTGAAGACCACATAGGGCTCTGCCTTGCCATGGCCCAGCAATGAAACCCGATATGTGCTCTGACCCCACAAGGTGCAAGGCATTTGCCTTCTTATCTAGCTGGGACATTCCATGGCCAAGTGGCCACCTGGGTTACATCTGTCAGGGTAGATCTACATCACGCTATGCATGCCTTTGCATCGCTGCCTATCCAGCAGGTTTTGCATTTTTGAGAGTCTAGACTGGCACGATGGTGTACTACCCAGCGCTGAGGGCATCTTGGGACAAGCATTGGTTCAGGTATAAAAAGAACTGCATTTGAATTCTGCCCCACCTTTATGTGTATGACCTTAGGCATGGCATCTCATCTCTCTAGGCATCAGTTTCCTTTACCATAAAATGGTAATGGTAAAAGATACCTAACTTTAGTTTCAGTTTGATATATGTGCTGCTGAAGCAAGCATAGTTTCAGTTTGGATGATAAATATCATAAAGAGCCTGGCCTGCCCTGGTAGGCCCTCCATGCAATTAATTACTATTTTTAAGGGCAGTAGCTATTTCTGGAATAATGAGAGTTTTGAGCTCTTTCATAGGGCACAGGCAGTGGAGGGGAGTGATAATTGGGTAGGGATGAATATAAGAGTTGTTGTGAAGCTGCCATGGTATCTTGATTGCTCATACTTGGAAGAGCCCCAGCTCCAATCCTGAGCTACAAGGGGGAATTTGAACGGAGTTTGAGCTTGTAGAAATCCTGCTTCACCTGGTGGCTTGTAAAAGCTTTTGTGATTGTGATCAAACTTGGCCTCTAAAAGGTCTTTCTGGGCTTAAGGTGGACTGGAGGAGAAGTGAGCTCGAGTGTATTACCCAGTGGAAACCGTGACCTAGAGGTAGACTATGGCAGTCACGAGAGTTTCTCGCCTTTTATATCCAAGCCCTTGTGTAAAGAGAACACAAGGTATGCTGGCTGAGTTTACACAGCAGCTTACCATCTACGAACACCTTAACTTCCCTCTCGGCATGGATGTCGTTCCTTTACCTTTTCTTTCTCCCACTATTTATAAGAGCCCCTTGAGGTTGGCATCATTATGCTGATGAACAAATGCCCTCAGTTTCTTAAGGAACTTGCGCAGGACCATTCATGTAAGAGTCCTGGAAGAACTCGACACCCCAGGATCCAGAAGAAGTTCCGGGCTGGTTGTCCAGTTTGGGACTTTGGGCCTTCTTCTGGATCTCCAAGCACTACGCTTTGCCCAACTAAATTCCTAGGCTCTGCTGGTGCCAACTGGATATTTGCATAGTGTATCTGAGAACTTTATGAGAGTACAGAACCCTCTGCTTTATGAGAAGTTGGCTAATTATGAGACACCACTGGTCTATTGCCATGAAGCAGATGGGGGAGGTAGATGATTTCTGGAGGTTGTAAAAATTCTCTGGACAGCTTTTGCCAAAAAACAGGCTCTAGAATGGGCTATAAGGTATTTATGCAGAGACCTTTTTGGGGGAGGGTGGGTCTGGCTTTATGAAGAGTCACTAGAGAAGTGTCAAGAGGAGCCTGAGGTTTTCATTTTTTTATTCTAAAACTTCTGGCTAGCCAGCCATTGCTTCTGAAGCTTCAGCCAGATAGACAGATAAAAGTTGAGTCAAAAGGTGGAGGATATTTCTGGTTAGTTCTGGATGCCTCTGAGTTTCCGAAAGCAGAACTACCTGTGAGAGGTGGCAAGTGTCGGGATTAAATAGGAATTTTATTTTCCTCACCAAATGGAGGAGACATTCTGAGGGACTGGAAGAGATTCTGTAGCCCTCACGCGTGCGCTGTTAGTCCGCGTGCTTCACTTGGCCTTGTGCTTGTTAGTGGGAGCAGATGGACTCTGAGTGTGCTGGGGTCCTGGGAAATAAGAAGAAGAAGAGAAAGCAAAGCCGCATGGGGAACTGTGCTAGGCCAGGAAGGATAGATTTTTCCAGTCAGAACGCTTGTGAGTCTGAGGTCTCAGCTTAATCTTCACTTGCCTGGCCCCAAATGTCGGCAGTCAGGTACAATCCCCGCTCCGCCTGGGAGAGGAAGCTGGAGAAAGAGGCGGGTAATGATTGCACGAGCCAGGGCTGGTTTTCTCTGCAGTTTTGGAGACCTCTGACTCATGCTTGAGAGTTGCCTGACCTCTTAATTTCTGCCCCCACCCAGATTTTTGCCATTTCCCCATATTCGTGGGCTATAGGTCAAAGAAATAGAGGAAAAGACGATTTCTCTAAGCTTTTCTTTCAGGAAAGGTAAGGTCTCTTGGTCCATTTGTGATGCTGCAGCAGAGTATCTGAAATGGTAATCTGTAAGCAGCGGAAGTTTATTTAGTACAGTTGTTGAAGCTGAGAAATCTAATGGCATCATGCTGGCAGGTCCAGGGTCCGGTGAGGGCATCTTTGCCCCCACGTGGCTCTTGATACTGCAGCCTCTGCTCACTGTGAGTTCACTTGGCAGAAAACAGAAAAGGAAGCAGGCAAACTCCTGTCCAGCCCCTTAACCAGGGCATTCAATCTCACTCACCACTTAATGCTATCGTATTAGCAACCTCTGCATTCGGGGGTGGATGCTTTCAATCCACAGTTTAACCCTATTCTACCTTTTCCCGTATGACAAGCTGCCAGAGAGTCTCGCCTTTCTCTGAGTGTACAAGAGTCCTTCTCTCTTTGCTTTCAGTGTTTTCTTTTCCTGGAGAGTCAGGATGCATATTTTTCCTTTAAATAAGAATTTGTGGCCTATTTACTGTCTTCTTTCTTTCTCTCCTTCCCTCTTTCTCTTTTTTTGTATCTCCCTTCATCCCTTTAACCTCTTTTGCCTCCTCAATTTCCTCTTCCTCTTTCCCCTCGTCATCCCAACCTTTCCCCTTTATTTTTATGTATCAGTTTTGGTCCTCACCCCTGATAATCTTGCCTCCATAACAACACCGTGGGCTCCCTGAGGCCAAGGACGATGTCCTGAACTCATACCTCCTTGACATTAGCAGCCTGCCTGGAAACCCTTGTCCTCATGGCTCTCAGTGAGGTTTGACCTTCCTCACAGTGACTAGGCTGCAGAGACCAAGGCAAGCACTGTGACTGCTCAGCAAGCCCGCCTGCTGAGCATTCTATGTTCCCCGACCTGGCTGCTGCTCGGGCAGCTTCGGTAACTGCCGGCTACTTTGTCTCTTCCCTTGTGCTTGTCCTCAGGCTGCTGTTATCAACCACAGCTGCTTGTTTTGGCTGCACAGGCTCGTGTTCAGAGGGAAGAAGTGGTTTTGGATAGCATGTCGGCAAGCTTCAAGCTTCCCCTTCTCTGTATTGCTTTATCTGCTGGCAACAAGAATTTTTAGTAGCTGGAAATGCTAAAAATATCTCTGAGCTTTAAGTTTCTGACTCAGTCTGAAAAAAAGACCAAAAACAAATACCATTAAAAATGAGTTCTCTAACTCTTTTCATACTATTGTTCATTCAGACTTTTAAGGGTGACCTCTTGGCTTTTTGTTACTATGGGTTGTGACTGTGATACAGAGATGTATGGGAGAAGGCAATAAGATGTCTCTGTCAAAGGCTTGAATTAACTTCTTAACTCTTTAACCTTAAGGTTAAATAGCTAAGGCCTATGGTACCCTTGTTACACACCAGGCATTGGGGTAACTGCTTCGTGTGTATTTCCATTGCACCCTCAAGCAATGGGTGGAAGCAAGTAAACGTCATCTTGATTCCCATTACACATACAAGCACATTGGGGGGTAGGAAGGTTTTACTCAAGCTTACCTACAATCTCCTTCTGGACACCATTAGTACAACTCATACTACCATCACCAGATGAACAAACATCTTCATTGAGATCCCCCCAGTTGCATCAGTACCTTCTGGGAGCTTGCTAGCCTGTCCAGGTCTGCTGAGTCAAAAGCTCTATGTACACAAGGTCCTCAGGTGATTCCTGTGCATATGAAAAGTGCTCAGTCTAAGATGTGGTGGCCTAAAAAGTTGGGTTTTTCCAAAGAGAAGAAATAACTGAAAGGAAAGATAACTCATCACAGCTCAGTCTCTCTTTTTCCAAGAGAAACATAACTTTGTATTATTTAAAAAATTAACCACTCATAATGTAACTGATAACAATGACCGACTTGTAAGAACTAATCATTTAAAGTTGGGTGTTCCCTGTCCCACATATGGTCTCATTTAATGTTCACTAGTCAAGGAGGTAAGCATTTTTCTTACTCTCATTTTACAGGAGAGGGAGCATGTTATAAAGAGATTTAAGTTGTCCAGAGTCAACAGAGTTAGAAGTAAAAACATTTCTTTTAAACAGTCAGGTTTACCTGCAACCAAATACCAGAGCACACTTCAAGTGCTACAGCCACTTCACAACATCATCTATTTTCATTCTAACACTTTGAGATGTTTTGATTCACACCACATGATGATATCTTTAACATAGCTTCACAAAACCATGTAGCCACCTCTGTGCACTTATTCATAAGCATAACAAAAGTAGCAACTCTGTATCAAATACTTAAGAGTCCATAGCACTTGTTCTTGCTATCTTTTTCTGTCCTTCAATTTTTACATCTTTTCTGACTTGCTTTATAGTAGAGAATTTCACGCAGGATTATGAGATTTTGTCAGTAGGGTTCAGGTCTTCACCACTTTTCCACGTGTACAGTGTTCAGTCTGCTTTTTTAATATAGTAGTAGCACAATAAATGTCTGATAAACATGGAACAGTGTAACAGTTCTAAGCTCTTTTCAAGCATGTGTCTTACCATGGCCTCCACTTTTCCTTAGGATATTCAAAATAGTAGTTTGAAGGCATCATCTGAAACCAAGCTATGCTAGAATTACCAAGCTATGCTAGAGTTGTTTCCTGGTAGAGACTACGGTAATGTCTGATCAAAGTCTCATAGTTCCTTTCTGTTCTATCTTTCCAGAATTTTCCAGTGCAGCATGATGTTGTCAGAGTGAATGGGGCCCCCTCTGCTGAAGGACAGCCCTGAGGAAGGGTGAGGAGTGGGTTCATAGTGTGAACTACCCACCCCAGGACAGTTCCATTCCAGAAGTATCCAGGACCATTCCTAGACATAGGCAATGAAATGAACTATGTAATCACACAGATTCCGGCATAAATTATGGTTATCCAACTGGCTGGTTTGGGTATTTAGCTGAATCTCTCTGAATCTCAGATTTTCCAATCAGGAATGAGGTAACACTGTCTGGTGATGGAGACTGAGTGAGACAGTGCCTGGAGGTGATCTAACAGAGGATCTGGTACACAGCACACACACTGTAACCAGGGGGAGGACGTCTGCATAGGTGATAAACGAAAGTAACCAGAAATACGATTTTCTCTCAGTGTTCGAGGAGAACGTAAAACTCAGCTAGGCAGGGAAGTCCTTCCCAAAATTAAGTAGGGCTCTTCTCAGACTTCTGTGCCACTGAAGATGCTTTTATCCCTCCAGGTCTCTTTTCTTAATGTGTTGCAGTATTTGGAAGGTCTGGGATGTTCTAGGCTGTGATGTAGCCTCCTTGTGATCCATGTGAGAAAAATAGCATTCCAAAAATTGTTCCAAGTGGGAAACCCGTTTTAAAGGGTTTTCCGGAGTGACTTGGTTTTACTTTACTGGTATGTGGGCTTTGGTCACTACATTGTGGCCCGTACAAATATCCAGTGTTGCAGAGAATATGAGTGGTAAGGCCTGGAGTAGAGCCCAAGTCTGGCTGGCTCTAGAGTTTGAAGTCTGGAGTCTACACTGCGTGTGTAGAAATGGGGTCAGTGTCTGGGACCTGGAGTCCTAGCCCCTCTTCCTACTGCAGAAATGAGCCCCCCTTTCTCCTGCAGTGGAAGTAGGAGGGAACACCACGGCTCAGGCCCGCATGGCTAACCAGATCACAAGGCTCCCTTGTGTCCTCCACAGATGGCCTCCTCCAGTTAATCATTGAGCTCTTGCTTGCAGGCCAAGAGAGGCCATGTGCCAGGCCCAGGACCACATAAGTGGTTTCTCGCCAAGTGGAGGCGGGGGAGATCTCCTTCAGCAGTGTTGGCAGAAGGGGAGAGGAAGGCTTGGATACTCCTATTGTATCTTTCTTTTACCTCCTGGTGCAGTGTAGGGGTCAGACAGAAAAGCTTCAGCCTTCGGCTTGGCAGTCAGTGAATACTTAAAACTCTCCAGGAGGAAATTGAAAGCAGCCTCCTGGAGACTGTCCAGCCGTCTATGTCTAGTCCTGCTTGATAAGGCAGCGGTAAAGGGAACATGTTGCTCATGGATACTCTGACTCCTCACATTGACAATAGGAAGCTGGCTTGTGAGCCAAGAGCAGGTCTTGGGAGCAGAGTTGGAGGAGGAGATCCAGGTGCGTTTTATCGCTCCAGCGCTCCAGTCTGCCACATCTTTTCCCAGAGATCCTCATTCTACTGAAGCTCCCCTTGTCCCAGACTCCAGTCAGGTTTCAATGGATTTCCAGGCTGCATTATTCTGCTGTGGGCAAAAGGATTTACTAAGACACATGCCATGCTCAGGCTGAGAAGGGGTTGGGCTGGACCTTTCCTACCCACACAGCGACTACCTTCCAGACATTTCTCCAGAGGTCAGGTCAAGGCTTACCAGTGTGAAGAGCTGGCTACTGTGGAAGGAACAGGTCTATGGCTTATTTGGGTTAAGAAAATGCAGGAGATGAAGATTCTGAGTCCTGCAGAGAGTCATTGAGTGCTTCCTCCTGCCTGGCTGCATGCCACAAGGGGAGATGGAGGAATATTCCCAGGAGAGCATGGCAGGAGGTCATAGTAACAAGGATCAGCATGTGTCCAGCCATTGGAAATCTCTTTGCAATATAGTGCAAGGAAAAGGAGCATCACAGAGGGAAAGTTAAAGATGTAAGAATTTCTGTAGGATTCCAGACCTGTGATCCTTCTAGGCCAGAGTTATCCAATAATAGCAACCAGCATGAGGGGGAGTGTTCATCATTGACCAAGGCCTGTGCTTTTTATGACTCTTTAAAAAAAAACATCTTGCAAGGGCTAGGGATCTAGTTCAGTGGCACGTGCCTGCCTAGCAAGTGTAAGGCCGTGAGTTGGATTCCTGGTACCAAAAAAAAAAAAAACATTTTACAAAAAAAAACTTTTAATAACCTTGTGAAGTTGGAAGGACTACTTAAAGTTGTGTTTGTCCTCTAAGGCAAACTCTGTTTTTAGTAGCACGTTATTGCCCTGTAACTCACAAAGGAGCTCAGATAACTTTATGTATAGAAAGGAATGCTGGACTAGGAAGGTCAGATGCCTTCCTTTTCAAAAGCTGGTCATGTCTTGGATGGGTTACTCTGCCACTTTGCACCCAGATTCTTCACCTGTGAAACAAGCATTTGTCTTGACTGGACCCTTAGTTCTCAAACTTGACTGCAGTTAAGATCTCTTGGGAATTTTTTTAAAAATAGCAATTATTCTTACATAGAAACACACATACCTCTGACATATAAATGCATGCAAGTAAAAATGATGAAAATGGAATAAAAGTAGCATTGTATCAATGTTAATGTTCTGATTTTGATGTTATAGTTATTTAAAATGGCTGACTGTCAGCATTTGGGCAAAGTGATTGCAGGGGACATGAGACTTTATGTATACCCGGGCATGGTGGTACACACCTGTCATCCCAGAACTTGGGAGGCTGAGGCAGGAGGATCGTTGTGAGTTCAAGACCAGCCTGGGCTACAAAGTGAGCTCAAGGCCAACCTGAACTGCATAGTGAGACCCTGTATCAAAAAGACAAAAAAGAAAAAGAAAAGAAAGACTCTATGTATTGTTTTTGCAACATTCTATAATTTCAAAATAAAGAATTAAGAAAAATTCCTAATGTGTGACTTCCACCCCAGAGTTTGAGATCCATTGGTCTGGGGCTCTGACATCAAAGTTTTTAAAACCTGCTGGGGTCAGGTATTGAGCAGCCATGGTTGAGAACCCTGAGGTAGATGATCTCTAGGTCTCTTTCCAGCCCTAAGATATTATCAGCCCACTTTATTTAAACCCTTCTTGAAACTATTTACATGTTCAGCATGTAGGAGGAAGACATTTTTCAATCTTTATTGCTCACTGTGTACAAACTTTCTTGCATTTGTCCTAAAGTCACCCTTAGGGTTGGGGATATAGCTCTGCGGTAGAGCATTTACCTAGGGTACACAGGGTCGGGTTTAGTCCTCAGTGACCGAAGTAACATCTTCTTTACTTTCAACTGTAGTTGGGTTGTTTTGTTTGTTTTGTATTTGTCTTTTGAGACAGAGTCTTGTTAAGTATTTCATGCTGGACTTGAACTCACTATGTAGCCCAGGCTGGCCTCGAGCTCTTGGCAACCCTCCTGCCTCATCCCCTGAGTGCTGGGTTTACAGGTGTGCACCACCCTGCCTGGCTCATACCTGTCTTGTAACTGTATCTTGGAGCTGCTGCTTCTCAACTGGTGCTTTTCTTCACAACAGTGGCTTTCACCATGACATTGCTCATTAGCTGCTGATCACTTCCTGTGAGTCCTAAACCCAAGTCCCTGCAGCAGCATGGTACCAGTTCCAAGCAGGGCTCAGCAGAGAGGACAAACTGGAGACACCTTACTCCCCTTGGGAGTCTCTTTATTTGATTTCTACCCACAGTTCTATGAATTAACCAATAAGAATTAAAATGTGAGAGGAAAAAATTCAAACATAATGCCAAGTACAACTGGGCTCACAAACCAACAGACAACTGTCCGAAAATTCAACTTCTCATAAGGTGCCCGCCTCAGTTCCTAGCAGAATTGCCCTCTGATGCGTCCTCCTTACGTAGACGTCTTCTTTTGCACAAACAGTGAAATTTTCTATCCCAACCCCACAGGGAGAGTGATGCTGACTCTCAGAGTGATCCTTCTTTAGGATTCATACCTTCTCCTCCTCCTCGGGGAAATCCTAGGACTTCAGTAACCCAATGAAAGCTTTTCTCAAAATCTCACTTCATCAGCCAAAAATTTTCACAGTGGGAGAGGAAAGTGGTAGCTGTACTAGAACAGTCCCAGGTGAGATGTGCTACTCCAGGTCCAATCCTGACAAATGAAAGAGCAAATATGTGCTCCTTCCTCCTGATGATCCAGATGGTGACTACTAAAGCACATACACAAAACACACAGACACAGATACACACACACACACACACACACACACACGCATACACACACACATACATACACACACACACACACTTTTCCACCTTTCTCACCTGTAGTGTACTTTTTATCCATGTTAAGCAAGAGAAACTGCTTGCTAAAGTAGGACCGAATAGAGATTTCTCCCTCAGTGAGTTTGGTGTTTTAGTATTATGCAAAGTTGTATCTCAGACTTTTTCATCTTTTAGCTCGTAATCCTGCTCAGAGCTCTATTGGAGCATGAGGATGAGGCCAATCGGTCTGCTTTTAAAGTACACAGCTACCAGGCCCAGCATGGCCATCCTTTGGCCACACTAAAATCCAGCTCCAAGTGTTTGAGACACCCCACTGATCAGGCCCTGCTCTTAGGCAAGGAGCCTCCACACCATCATCTGTAAGAGGAAGGGAGGTAGTATGAGAACTGCTTTCTGAGGCTTGCCCTGGGTTTAGCTAATGCGGACTTTGAGGATTTGGCCAGATGGTGAGCCTGTGCTTATTTTGATGTAGTTACTTCACAATTTTATTTGCTTTGATCTGTTTTTAGCCATCGTCTTTCTAGACTATTTTTAGAAACATAGTCTATCAGCAGGTAGCTTCTCCTCCCCTACTGCATCATTTCAGTTGTCCTTATCTATCTGCACACTGCTCCCAAATATCACCTGCAGGCTTAGGCCAACTGCCAAGATGTGCTCTGGGCCATGCTTGAGATAATAGTTCCCAAATCTTTACTACCTTTAGCTTTCTCTCATCTCTCTTATGCTTCAGGAGAGGACCCCTAATTGAAGTTTCCCAGAAATTTGAAAGTCCGTCTATACCCATTCTAACTGAAATTCTTTTTAAAATCAACCCCCCTTTTAACCTTTGCATTTTTTTTTCCTTTTTTTTTTTTTTGGTTTTTCTCCGGTACGGGGAACCGAACTCACGACCTTCCGCTTGCCAGGCAGGCGCTTTGCCGCTGAGCTAAATCTCCAGCCCCTAACCTTTGCATTTTGAAGGTGTGTGATCAGTCTTGTATGTAGCAAGCATTCACTTAACATTTTGTTTAATTTCTCTGATGGTTCAGAATAATAAATGTATTCATTCATTTAAACTTCCCATTATAATTTTATCAGATGCTTCTCTAGTCTGTGAAGAACGGGCTACAGATATACATGGAATTTTAAAGCTAAAGATGAATGCCAGAAAGATTATCCTTCCAGGTACAATGCATGAAAAGTGTACTGAGGGTACTGAAAGTTCAGATCATAACATCACCTAACCTGAGTTGGACAGATTACCTTGGAGAAGGTTAGTTGGAGAGGTAAGAGGTTCCTCTTACCCTGATTTATGAGCGGTATTACTGTGGACAGGTTATTTCCTCTCCAAGCTTCAATTTCATTACTATAAAGACAAGAACAATAGCAATATATATCTTATCTGGTTGTTTGAGGATTACACGAGATAATGCACACAGCACTGACCCATAGACAGAGCTTAGTCCATGTAAACTGTTAGTATTGTGCTAATAGGTCCTTCGTGTGAAAAACTCACTGAATATGTCAGTGATTTACAAATGTCGATAAAGGACAGTGTACATCACAATCACCTTAGTAGGTCTAGAGCATACACATGCCTGGGTCCCATCCTAGACTTGCTGGGTTGTGCTTTGTCACACTGAGGCATAAGAATTTATATTTTCTCCAGCTGCCTGGCGTGTTTGATGAGAAGCAATCTAGGTTGTTCCAGGGCCATTAGCACATGTTTTATCTGCTGCCGTTGGGCTCCTGAGCTGTTCTATGTGTGCCGCAACAGGCAAAATACTGAGTGGGCAGAGGGCCTCCACGTGGTAATGCACCAGGTATTCTCTCTGCCTCAGCATCTGCGAATTTCTTAAAGACCTTGTTAAGGTGGAGCTAGACATTGCCATGCACCTTAGCTATGTTTGCCTTAGTCTCACATTTCTCTGAATCGTTTTCCATAGTAGATTTAGTAAAAGCTACAGGGAATAGAAAGAAAAGAAAACACAGGGGTTTGAAAATCCTATCTGTTAGAGCTTCAAGGTAACAGACTCAGCGGGTAGAGGATTGAAGGGAGAATATATTTTTTTAAAAAGGCTGGTACTCAGGAAAAGGCTACACGGGTGCCAACCACCGGGAAGCTTTGATTGCTCTGCTGTTTAGCCTTTGGGGACAGCTGCTGGGGGTGGGAGGAGAATATGCAGGGGCTTTGGTCCGCCTGAATAGATATTTGTTGACAGCTAGCCAGTTTCAATTTAGTTTCAAGCCATTAAAAATTCAGTTTTACTGGCATCTCAGAAAAGCAGCAATTGTTCTATTTCCCTGGCACAACTATTTCATGAAGCAGGCTGTAGCTTGTTGTGTTTGCCCAAGCCTTAGTTAAGTCCCCAGGCAGAGGAAAATTAATGGCATTTTGAAAGCATATCCGTCTCCCGATAGAAGAAGCCCACTGAGGTGGGGGCTAGTTAGGTCCTCCCCCTCCCTCCCATATCATAAGGACACAAGCAGCTCTTGTGCTTGGCATCTTGGCGTCCTGCCCTTCGCCTGGCCCTTCTGGGGTGTCTCACTTAGTCCTCCACATGTTCCTAAACAGTCTTCCATAAATGGTGGCTCAAACTTTACATTAGGGGAGCGTAAGGAGCAGGATTCTTTGAATTCTTGCACACCCTAGCTTGGGTATTGGTGGGCTGGGCAACTCTGGGCAAGTGACTTAAATTCTGAGTCACCAGCTCTGCAATTTGCTAACCGTGTTGCAAAAAAGCTGAAAATGTGCTAGAAGGAAAACCTGCAGACAATTCTAGTACACCAGAAGGGCTCAGAAAATGGTTGTGGCTACTGCTAATGGTGCCAGTATTGCTGCCCTGGTGCTGAAGCTTGAGATAGGAAAACGCCCTCTAGGCTTCACTAAAGTGATTAAGTCCTGTGTTGTAACTGCCTCAGCAAACAAGATTTAATAGTATATCCTAGCGCAAGTATCTTAAGTAACCCCTCGTGCTTGAAAGACAGTGGACTCCTTCAAACAGATTAATTGGAGGAAGTAAACTCTGAAAGTCAGTTGTAAACAACATAATACTAAAAACCAATGTGTAAACACAAGTGACACATATGAAAGAATCTCGGGCAGAAATTCAGAAATACAAGGCAAGCAAAATTCTCAACTATATGGCTGTGCCCAAGGGAAAAAAAGATCAAGTATTTGACAAGACAGTTAACACAACAGTGCTCTGGAAACAATCTTCAGGTAAATATTGCCAGTGTGAAGTTGTGGGTTTTGGTCATATTAACATTTCTTTGGCCAATATCAGATAGAAGAAACTAATGTTTCGCCCATGTCTCTCTCTTCCTCTCCTTTCTTTCCTGTTCTTTTTTCTTTCTTTTTTTTCTTCTCTTTCTTTTTGTGGTATGGGTTATGGGGAATTGAAACTAGGTCCTTCATACCGGGCTACATCCCCTCCCTATTTAATTTTTTTTTTTTTTTGGTACTGGGAATTGAACTCAGGACCTTATGCTTGCCAGGCAGGCATTTGTGCCACTGAGCTATATCCCTGGCTTAATTTCTTTTTTTATTCTGAGGCAGGATCTTGCTACATTGACCAAGCTGGGTTTGAATTTGCAATCTTCCTGCCTCAGCCTCCCAGAGTGGTGGGATTACAGGCATGTACCACCAGGCCTGGCTTCATGTCTTTTTCTGATGCTATTCTAAAATGTACATCCTCATTTAATGCAGAGGCAGATGTTGCTTTTCTACCATTGTAGCCATGTCTACCGTAGTCCATGGCAGCAAAGGCATTTCACCACATTAAAATAATTTTCTATTCATGAATAAGTAAGATGAAACCACTGAAGTGTAGTGGAGGATTTCTTGGCCTCTTTGATAATATTCAAATCAGAGAGTACCACTGGAAATTAAAAAACATAATCCAAAATATAGTAATACAAAATTATTTATTAGTTTAAAAAAAAGACAGAATTTGTTGGTTACACAGAAAAGTAAATGGAAAATCACCTACAAAAACTGTGACTCTCAGCGTATAAGGTAGGCACTATAACTGGGCTTAAGGACTTGACATTAATGCTGACATTAGCATCAGACAATGGAAAACAGTGACATGTACACCGTGCTTGTGATATTTAGCTAACAGGTTGCATATTTTGAAGTGTCATCTAGGTGTGGTAGAAAGATAGACATGCCCACGCCGTGTTCTAAATCACGTCACTTCTATTAACTGTAGCATATGTCGCAGTTTGTTTCCCTTTTGTAGAAGTCATTGGTGGTGGCTGCTAAGGGGGCAAAGTCCACACAGTCTGTGCTGGGATAGAAGCACTCCGCTGCTCTGAGGGCCTCCCAGTGCTCTGCCTCGCAGGACGCGCAGCGGCAGACTGAGGCGGTGGCGGTGGAGAAGCAGTTGTACTGGGCGTGCGAGGGCAAGTGGTGGTAGGAGTAGTCTTCCTGGGGGTAGCCATGGTTTAGGGTGTCCAGACAGGGAGGAGAACTATAATTCTCTGAAGCATATGAAGGCGGCTGAGCTGGCGAGTAACTGTAGTCTAAGGAGCCAGAGAGAGTGGAGGAATCTGAAGGCGATCCTGGGGTCTAAAGAAATGAAAAGCAATAAAGAAAGAGCTTGATAACTTAGACAGGATCAAAAGAACTGGATAGTGTGGATGTATTAACCCTAGGTAAGAAAAGTAGGGGCGAAAAAACAGAATACCCAATCCAAGTCTAGAGAAGTAATTTTATTTGTTGACTACATGATTTCATGTCACTATACTCTATTTGCCTATTTCTTTCCCAACAATCAATTGCTTTGCTTCACTGGCTTCCTTTGTTATAACCATACTTTGGAGGATGTTTTGTTCTTAAACCACAAAATCCCATTGTGCTTTAGGTCACCTGCACATTAAATCCTGCTGTGTGCCACAATATGAGCTGCAGGTGGCACCCTGGGTATTTCTGCACACCCTTGACTGTGAAGAACTGGGTGAGTGTGCAAAGGCAGAACTTGGATCCTCAATGACGCTGCCTCTGACAGACCCACGCTGAGTGACTACCCTTCCAGCCCCTACAGTCTTGTCCCCTGGGGATCAACGTCCTGACTGTCTTCTCTCAAGCAAATCTACGGCTGTCACTGAGAAAGCCTAACTTGGAGAATGGAAGGGAACTGGATGAAGAAGACCCGTAACAATATGCATATTCTGCTGTTAATTTCCTATTCCCTTTAAATTTAGTCTCATGCCTATACAGATGTTTTATACACTAGAAAAAGTATTCACATTTCTTAAAAATTTTATAACAACACTAGAAGCTTTAAAAAATTACAAATCTCAAAAAGACATCTAAAGTCACTAGATACTTGAATAAGTAGACTTTATGGAAACCTTGCTTCCTTTTTTTTAGTCTTTTTGAGACAGGGTCTCGCTATGCAGTTCAGGCTGGCCTTGAGCTCACTTTGTAGCCCAGGCTGGTCTCAAACTTGCAACAGTCCTCCTGCCTCAGCCTTCCAAGTGCCGGGATTATAAGTGTGCGCCACTACGCCCAGCTTACTACATTTTTTAAAAATAACGTTTTTGAGCATTTGCGATCCATAAAGAACAGACAATGCATATTCTTGCAAAGATTAGAGCTTCATTTTTACTTGCCATCTCTGACCCACATGAGCTCTTGTGCCTCCAGGACACAAAAGCAACCAGTTAGTACAGCCAGTTGTGTAACTAAACCCACCCCAACTGAATTCCCCTTTCCAAATGAAGTTTGGGAGTGTGTAGATACAACCTTAGTTTCATTTTCAAGAACTCAAAAATCCAAGAGCCATTAGGTAAACCAGTCATTTCCAAATTAGGAACTGTCTTAACTGCGCAGCTTGCAACACACTGAGTATTGCCAGAAAACCTTTTTATTGCCACCCATCAACTTACTTGGGCAATTCTAATTAAGTGTGTATTCAAAGGTTTATGCCTCGCAGCAAGTGGCTGTCTCTGCACATTGCATTATCAATGGCTCCCTGGTTGTTTCCTTGATAGCATTTTTTTTTTTTTTTTTTTCCAGTAGCAAGAATCAAACTTACCTCCTTGCGCTTGCCAGGCAGGCGCTGTGCCGCTGAGCTAAATCCCCAGCGCCCCTTGTTAGCATTTGTATGACTCCTAAGGAGATGATGCAAACTTTCTTACAAAGCATTACTACTTCATAGTTAGCAACAATCAGGTTATATAAAAAACAAAGATAAATTACCAGGCTCTGGTTAAAGCAGAAAGGGTTGGCCTGGAAGCCGTCTGGCAGATAGTATGGAGCACTTTGCGCGGGGTTGAGCAAGGGCTCGGAGAGTGTTTCAGTCTGAAGGTAGGAATCAAAGATCTGATCCAGGCAGTTTGGGTTTTCTTCGCAAGAAATACAAGTGGAAAATTCTCGGGGTTGAAAATAACTGGGTGTGGAAGACATTGGTTCGGGTTCAAAATAGAGTCCTAGAGGAGAAAGAGAAAAGATTTTTAAATGGCAAAATGGGTTTGAATGGAGTTTTCTTCTATATTCTGACTATTTGGGAGGGGGGAGTGCTCACGAAGTTCCAGAAAAGTAAATAGGCAGGCCATTTGGACTGTTCAGTTGTCTTAAATTCAGCGCCCCTGAAATTAGTATGATTAATAATAAATTGAAAACAACTGGCTATCAATATGGGCTGAGCAGAAATAAAGTATGGTGGTTCAACTCATAGGTCTAAGAGTCACACTGCTAGCTCAAGTCTGCTGTAAAAGCACTAACCTCCAGTCCTTATCTGAAGTTTAAGTAAACCTCTCAGCAGTAATTGACAGATCTGTTTGAGGCTATGAAAAACCTTCCAACGCCATTGGAAAGAGTTCTCTTGATTCAGGGGCATTGCTTTCCTAACCCTTTTCACATTCAGTAACTTAAATTTTGAGGCAAGGGTTTTGAAAAGTGATGTACCCATAAATGGTACTGAAAATGATAAAGACAGAAACCAGGAATGTAGAGTACAAATTAGTATTACTTGTTTAGGGTTAGAAAAAACAAAGTGTTCTCATAGTGCAGATGTCAACATGATAATGCAATAAATTTTTTTAGATACTAAGCCAGAATAATTTGGAAAACATCACTTCTTGTCCATTTGAGTATTAATGGACTCAATGTATGATTATTCTTAAGTGCTCAAAGAAGAGAGGGGTAGAGTGTACCCATCAAAGGGGCTACGGGACATTGGATTTTTTGAAGTTTCAAGTTCCTCCAAGGTTAAGTTAAAGTGACAATTCAGTGGAAACCATCCATAAAACAGGCTTCCTTATTTATGACCTCTTTGCTGCTGAGTGTCACAGGAAGGAATGTTTATGTAATAGAGTTCTTCGTGTTGAGCTGGGAAAACTTACATTTGTTTGAACTGCTCTCTGGGAAGAGAGAAAAGACGGGGAGGGAAGCCCTTGTCGGCTGGAAGCTACAGGAACAAGAGCAAAGGCATTATTCTAGTGTTCAGGATGTTCAGTATTCCATTGAAAAGGGTAAAAGACAAAGAGGTCTTTGAAAATGTTCTAATTTTATAGTCAAGTTTAGTTACCTAGAGGTGAGAAACTAGAAAAACTATGAACAAAGTCTTGGGGCAGTCTGGACAGCAGAGAATAGACAGTTCAGTAAAGAGGACAAAAAAACTGCACTTGTTCTCTTGCTGGGCTTGCATCTGGAGCCACTCGGCCTTTTTCACTTTCTGATTGGTTGAATTCCAATTAAATGGTGGTGCCTATCTTAACCCCTGAATCAAGCACTGGAAAGCTTTCGAGATGGACTTTTGAAGGAGGGTTTGAAGGAATCACAATGCTGGCTGTACTGACCTGCAGAGGATGGTGCAACTGGGTCTGAAAGGTGGACATCGCTGCCTCCAGAGAACTGCCAAGAAAGAATATGACTATGAAGCAAAAAGAAGCTCAGAGCTCTATACAGAAGCTAAGATATTTTCATGGGAACTAAGTGTCCTTCTGCTACACGGTAAGCCAGATTCCTCCTTCTAAACAACAGGCACGTTTTAAAACATATCACCAATGTTATATTTTATTTAGATTCAATTTTTGTGTTTGCTTGCTTGGGAACTTTTTTTTTTTCTAAAATCAGATTCCTTACTTCAGTTTTAAGTTATTCATTTTGATTTAAAAAACAATGTAAATAATTTTTCTGTTTCAAAAATATAATAGCTTAAGAAAACTCAGCAGAAAACCCTTCTATTAAGCTATTAAAAAAATAAACTATTCAATTTACAAATAAAGTCTAATAGCTATTTAATCCAACTATGACTTAGTCAATCATTACCCTAAAAAATTTCCTACACAATCTGGTTTCTTAGTCTACAGAATTCATGTCTCCTAAAGAATACAATTCCTAACTTTTTAAACCAGATTGGCTAAAAATTTTCACATGCTTTTACTATCAATGAACTATTAAAATAGACATTTTCTTAAAGCTGTAGTCAGTGAGTTGGAGCATATTAAAAAATTCTAGCCCATTGTTAAGAAATATTTCAACTCTTTGTATGCTTTTTACTATTTTCTATAAATTTGCTTTTTTCATTTCAGGACTTAAAGTTTATAAGACTGCTCTTAACTATTTAAAGTAAAGCAGCCTATAATTTCCAATGGAATGATAACTATTCTAATTTTTTTTTTTTTTTTTTAAGATTTCAGGCCTTGGCTTTAAAGTTTAAAGGGACTAGCATAGCTCTGGGGTTGTGGGCTGGGAAGCCAGGCCTCTCTTGGGTTCCAGGGGATACTCACTCCTGGACACCGAGCTACTGGGAGAACTGCACAACCAGCCATTGCTGAAACAGGAGGTGGTGTTAATTTTGAAAATAATCCATGCTGTAATGTCATGAACCAGGAAACTGGAATCCTTTACTAGCTCTTTATGCAAATATTTGGCTGCAGCTCCAGCTGAAGGACTTGGAAGGAGTGGGTTTTAAAAATCTGCTTCATTGTAGAGCTCTTTAACCCCCTACTTCCCCGGACTGGCCTGTTTGCCCGTGTCCTTGTTATCCTGTTGTTATCTCCCCGAGGTATGTTTACAATATCCTACTTGATATTATCTTTCTAGTCATGGGTTCCCTTTCTACTTCACTCCAATACAAAGAAAGGCACCTCTCTTAGATTTCAAACAGCATAAAGAAACCGCAATCTACAATTTAGAAAAACACATCAAGGCTGTTTAAAAAACTAATGGTGGAAAAAAAAGAAAAGTAAATTATATTCTTTAGATAAGTACTAACTGAACTTTCTCTTTACCTTACAGGCAGAGGAAATGCATGTGCATGGGTGGTTCAGTGTGTTTGTAAATTGATCTGGCTGAAATGAGCATTTTAAAAATTAAATTTACTGGTTTCTTCTAGGGCAACCAGAAACTTGGATATTTGTCTCAATCGACAGCCTCTACCAAGGATTGTCTTCTTAGAATTCCAAACCAGGGATACTGCTCTGGCTTTATAAGGAGAGAAAATTTCTTCTTGCTTTGTAATATTTGATACAATTAATTATCTCCTTGATTTAAAGTTTGCCAGGAATGTCCTCCAACAATCAAATTGGAGATAATCTGTTAAACTAGAAAGGTCTACACCAAAGAGTAGGCATAAATTATCCTCTGGGAGCTGCCTTCCTTGCCTACTGAGTATACTTTTTTGGTGTATCTAGAATCCTAGGTCCTTCCCACGGCTCCTGGTGATGGATTTTACATGTGGCTGTCCTGCTGCAACTGTAAGTGCAGTACTTCTGGAGGGAATCGGATGGAATCTTTCAGGAGGTAAAGCAATATTCCTGCAAAGCTCTGGCTCAGGAGTCCTGCTTTATTTCTCATGGTTGGGGTGCGGGGAGGAGGTTCAAAAAAAGATGTGACCCTGGTCTAAAGGAGAGAAACTGGTCAGATACGCAAGTGGAAAGCTTTAGATCCTGCAGTTTGCTAGCAGGGAAACGACGGTAAAACCAATCTGTAAGGATCCAAGGGCAATGAACTTCTCTAGGTATAGGTGAAACAGAATTCTAACAAGACTGAAGCTCTTTAATGAATGATTATATTTTGTAATGAACATCTTGATTTTATTTTGGCTCCAGAATCATTTTCCAGATCCCTCTAGATCTAATTTTATTAATAGTGTAACCATCTCTAAATGGAAGGAGGTGAGGCTACCAGAGTCCTGGTTAGTGCGGATCTGCAGGAAGATGAATTTTGAGTCAACAATGAGAAGACTTTTATACTTACCTCCCCCTGGTTGTCAAAAGAGTTAATCATTAAAAAGTGTTCTACGAATGTAAGGAAAGTTCATTGTTACCTGAAAATCTGCAGCAGGAGATACTAACTTCTCCATCCGTATGTACCAAATCACAGCTAACTCACTCCTTAACTTTAAACTCTGAGCAAAGACTGTACTGTGTGTATCTGGCTTTTAATCCTTGATTGCAGTTGTATTTTAGTTGCCTTTCCCACACAGTAATAGCATTTACTGAGCACTCATCACATGGAAAGTGCTCTTTAGAATGCTTTACATACAATAGTTATTGTAACCCTTAATATTATCTCCAATTTAAAGAGGAGGGGAAATAGGGAGGAAAGTTGAGTGAGTTACTGTTCATCACCGAGGAGGTGAGGTCTGAACCCCATTCATCTGGCGTCTTACCACTCTACGTGATGTGTAGAGTGACGTCACGAGGTCCACTGCCAAAGCACTGTATACAAACAGCACCCAACACAGAGACTGTTGTGGGGCAGATACCCCAGGGTAAAGAAGACCCAATCCCATCAGGCCCTCACTGTGAGATACAGCCTCCACACTCACGAGGCTCTCTCAGTAAGAAGCTGCCCTCTCCTCGGGGATAACCTCACTTCCTTTATTTGGTTTGGTTGCTGTTGCCCTCCTTGAGCCCTGGTGGCATACTTATCTGCTTTAGGGAGGTATATAAAGAGGCAGGTGCTTATGACTGCCCAGATCAATTTCATAATAAGCTGGAACGACTTTAGGCTTTATGACACCTTAAGAAAGTGGTTCTATGTGTGCCCCAGAGACATGGGCCTTTTCTGCTGAGGACTTTCCTTTAGTGACTGGCAACTTACAGACAAAATGATCTCAGAGGCTGAGTTCCAGAAGGATGAGGAGAGAGTGAAGGATGTTCCACAGAGATGTTAACCTGGAAGGGCTCCCCAAACTGAGGTGGATTTCTGAAAGAGATTTTCTATGAGTCTGAGGAGTGTACCTACACTGTCTTCCTAACACAGTATTAATCTACTTAGCAACTCACTGGCTCTCCCTGAGGGACACCAATAAGCCTTTCACACTCAACTTTAACCAGTAAGGGATGGGCTTCCCCAAGTCCTGAGCGCCGTGCCACGCCCCACCTGTTCTCTGTGGGACCCCGTGAGATGGGAGGACGCGGGGCACAGAAGTTTGTGTAACCGCTGAGGAAGGCTGGGTCTCCAGCGGCCCACACCTTCCCGGGCACAGGGCTGAAGGAGGCCTACGGTGGGCTGGGGAGGGAGGGAGGGGTTCATGCTTACGGTTCCCCCTGAGGCTGCCTGGTGTGCCCTCCTCTGTTGCAGCAGCTCCTTCACTGTGATCTTTACCCGGACACCTTGATACACCTTCGGTTTTTCTGGGGAAAGGAAACTGAGTCAATGCTCAAGTCCAAGGTTTGGGTGTCTGGCTGTGGAGCAAGGGTATCCTCTGCAGGCGATAGCACCCAAACCCAAGTTTCTAGATTTGGAGAACACAAAGTGAATGAAAACAAAAAAGGAGGCTGAGTAGTTTTCAGGGCTGCAGGGGGATGGAACACAGGTTAGCACACAGGTTGTGCTGCTCAAGAATGCGGAGGCTCATCCGGGGGAACCCACCACCTCGGCTAGGTGAAGCTGAGGGAGTGTTGGACTCTGGGGGACCCACGGGGCACTCTGCTTCATAGCAGTGGACCTAGCCCACCCCACCGTGATGTGATGGTCAGTGTGCAGTTGTCAGTCCCTTCTCCCCCTGGCTTCTGGAGGCGACGACCCCTACGTGCCCTTGGTCTGGAAGCCAGCCCAGGGCAAGCCGCGGGGTTGGCCTGCCCGGTCTCCAGCCCTTGAAGAAGCGGCCAGGCCCAGGGGACCCCCTCCTCGCCTCCCTCCCATCGCTCTCTTCTTTCCGCCGTCTCTCCCCTTCTCGTCCCTTTCCTCCTCCTCCCTCCCGCGTTCCTGCGCTCCCCTCCATCCCCTCTCCCACCACCCCTCCCTTCTGCGGCAGGCGTTTCTCCACTGCGCGGCGCGGGCTCGGACGGGGAAAGCCTCCAAGGATCCCCGGGCCGTGCCATCGCGGGCAGGCCGCCTCCGGAAGGGGCCGCCCCTGAGCTGGCGGGGCTGGCCGCCCTGG
>NW_004955412.1:13077529-13089440 GCF_000276665.1 Chinchilla lanigera | reverse complement strand
GGGTCCGGAGCCCGCGAGCCGGCCTTTGGGCCTCAGCGTGCCCCGGGGAGCAGGCGCCGGCTGGGAGCGGCCGCGTGCCCGCGGCCTCCCTGCTCCCTGCCCGGCCCTTTCTTTCGTGCCCTGACTTTGTGTCTCTCTGTTGCATTCAGGAGAAGCTGAGGAAACACACCTGGACCGAAAGGCCCCTGGCCCGCAGGACCCGACCCCCGAGGCGCAGCTGAGTTACCCGACATCGTGGTCTGCAGGAGCTGAGTCAGAGCCTGGGTGCTGCAGCTGCAGGGACTCGGCGCCCGGGGAAGCTCCTGTGCAGGGAGAGAGGCAGAGATGCGACATTTTTAAAGTTTCACAAAGCATCCAGCTGCACCCAGGTCCCCGGAGTAGGAGATACACAGAATTAATGTTTTATACCTTCGGGTATAGGTTTGAGTTTTTTCCCTCTCATGCCAAGTATTTAAAACCTCTAGAAACCCATGATTTGACAATCAATGATTGCGCGATACTTTCAATTTGAATATTCAAAGGCTTAACAAAATGGACTATCTTCTGCAGAAATCCTGCACACAGGCACCCCATAGAGAGTCCAGAGAAACAGGGAGTGAGGCCTCTTTGGGTCCTGCCCCTTGCTTTTCTTGTATTTTGAGCATTTTGTCCACTTTGTCACAGTCAGAGCCGGTGTCCTGAAAGATGCTCTGTATTTCTGTCTCAGAGACAGCTCTGAAGCCCAAAGTGACTTAGGATGGCCCCCATCACCACCTGAGCCAGGCTGGCCTGTCAGATTTATTCCCAGGTGCCCAATCTGCATTTTAAGGGGAAATCTCAGGTTTTGGTGAGTGAACATGGCAGCCATGGGGTGTGGCAGAGCAGGGGGTCACTCTGGGCCCAGATTTCAGGCTGGAGGCCTGGTAGAGGCCTTATCCTCGCACTTCTTGTCCCTGTGGCTCCGCCTGGCCACGTGCTGGCTTCCCTCCCCTTTTCATTCCCTTCTCTTCCTGGGTCCCAAACACCGGGGCTTCGGCCCTGAACGCCTGGCCACTAAGACCCTTTGCTCCTCCCCAGGGAGCAGGAGATGCCGCAGCCTCACTCAGGTATTTTCTGAGGCTGGTGCCTCCTCACGGCACAGGGAAGTTCTCTCGTCTCTTGTCTTTCTTCTTCCAGCTGCCACGGTAGTGCTGTGCTTCAGGAAACTGGAACAGGCCTGGCACCTGCTCTCGTTTTAGCTGAAAGGGCCTGGGTTTGTTTGTAGGGCTTCTTATTTTGAGGGTGTGTGGGGTCAGACTGCCCGCTGAGCCCCTTACAAGTGACTTGGAACTGCACTGGCTCTTCTTCTCCATGCACTGACTACCTCTTGCCTGTGATTTGGAAGGTTGAACTGGCAAGAGAGATCCAGACAGGAAGCAAGTGCCAGGCCACATCCTCTGGTAGCTCCTGGGCTAAGAGGGCAGTGCCAGAAGACAGTGGCAGGATGGGATTCCCTTTGCACAAAACCGGGATGTTCCTAGGATGCCAGGCCAGGTGATGGTTATAGGCCTCTGCTTCTTAATCCTTGAGTTCTCTGAAATGCAAAAACAAACAAACAAAAAACAGGCCTAAACCTGAAAGATATCTGAATGCCCTCAAATATGTCAGATGCGGGATGCAACATACGGAGCTCAGATAAAGCATGTCTCTGAGGGTGATGAGGGATGAGACCGTGATTGACAGGAATTGCAAGGCAGGCGGGGCCGCATATCTGGGAAAGGATCAGGGGTGGGGACACCTGAGGCAGCACCTGGCAGTGGCAGGCGGGATGGAGTGTATTTGTCCCCAGCCTAGCTGGGACTTATCAGTGTGTGCAGCCTATTTATCTAAAGGCCCCGGGCCTTTGCCCTGAAATTCCTTGGCAGAAGCCAGGGCTGAGGACCAGGCCTGAGGAGAGGGAGGACGACGGCCACTGCTTGGATCAAGAGCAGTCTCTTGTCTTCATAGCCCGTTCTGTTTGTTACCTCTTCTACTCTTTTTCTTTTTGTGTTCATGCTTTAATTTTTGGTTTGTGTTTTTAAACGCTTCACACCTTCCCCCACCTTGTTTACTCTTCTTTGTTTCCCTGTCACTTCTGTGTCCCATTTCTTTTCTGCATTGCTATTTTTCTCCTTGGCTCCCTGCGCACCTCTGTTCTCCTCCCTGCCCTGGGTGCTGTCTCAGTCTTTCAGGCTGAATGTCCTTCCTCCTCCCTCCTTCCATGTGCAGCTGGAAAGAGATGCCAGGAGGACGCTGCGCTCCTTGGGAGCATCATGGAAGTTGGTGCTGGTGATTGGGTGCTGGGTGGAGAAGGGAGGCGTGGGTGGGCGGGGGCATAACAGCAGAGAATTCTTCGCCTCTTCCTCCAGAAGCAGCTGCTTGAGCCATGACAGCACTCCTGGAGCTTCTGTGTAGGCTGCTGCCGCCCAGGAACTTCAGAAAACTAGATTTCTCCAGGCCCCAACACTGCTTTGAGAAAGAACCATTCCTCACTTTCTGCTCTGGTTGTTAGCCCAACATTCAGGCATTTGGTTTCTGCTGTGTCTGTCACTGTAAAACTCCAACACAAGTATTAAAGGGTCAGACGCCGTGCTTGTGGAGTTAGGGACAATCCTTTCTAAATGGATCCTGTGAATCTTACAAATTTGAATGTGTGATGTCACTGAGACTGCCCGCCACTTCAACCCCGAGATCCCAAGTGCCCACAGATTGGGTGATCCTCATAAGAGACTCTGTAAAGTCACCCCACACTGTTTACTGGACATCAGGCCTGTGTTGTCCATGTACAGTGCCCCCCCATACACATGAGCAAACACGCATAGGGGGATACAGCGGCTCGCTGAGCTTATTGAGCACATAAATGGTAGAATTGCTATTCAAACTTAAATAACTCCAGAAATCCTTTCTCTAGCTATTGCTGTCTGATCTTTTATTATAGAAACTTTTAAACATTTAGGCTTCAATCCGCAATAAGGAATTCTGTTTACATGTTCACATGTAACTGTAACAGTATCTACATTTCTAACACAAACTTTGTGAAATAGTGAACACCTATGTATGAGGCATTCTGATACTTTCTATTATAGTCAGTCTTTCCTATCTCATTATGTTCATGAGATGTATATGTTGGCCGGGAGTCATCATTTTAATTTAATGACTCACTGAAGAGTTTTGAATGACATTGAAAAAACA
The DNA here is from genome assembly GCF_000276665.1 of Chinchilla lanigera. NCBI lineage: Eukaryota > Metazoa > Chordata > Mammalia > Rodentia > Chinchillidae > Chinchilla > Chinchilla lanigera. The sequence continues at coordinate 13,086,251 of NW_004955412.1, read as the reverse complement.
TCTTTTTTTTTTTTTTTTGGTCTTTTTGAGGCAGGATCTCACTATGCAGTTCAGGCTGGCCTTGAGCTCACTTTGTAGCCAAGGCTGGTCTCGAACTCACAACGATCCTCCTGCCTCAGCCTCCCAAGTGCTGGGATTACAGGTGTACGCCACCACACCCGGCTAAACATCACCCTTAAGATATAGAAACATATGTTTCCGTGTTGTGCATGTGGGGGCAGCTTGGTGGGTGCAAGATACTGACTTATGAATTTTATGGAATAACTAGACCCCTGAAGAAGGGGCTGTCTGGAGGTGAGGATAAACTGTCAGTTATGCTGGTGACTTTTTGGCTTCCCAGACAATGTCACTTGTAACTGCCCTGAAGTCATGACAATACCTTTGGGGTTTTAGTTAAAAAAAAAAGTGAAAAAATGTTATAGTGTTCAGTCTGTTGCAACAAGTTCATCTGCTTGAAAATACAATGTGGGGCTTGGATACTGGGTGTTGGGAGGTATCTTTGAAGGGCTGAGAGGGATGTAGGGTTTTTTGCAGCACCTCTGCTGGAGGCTGTCTCTTCTCCTCACCACTTGGCTGAAGTCCTGGCTCATGGCAGAATCTGTGTAGAGGAAATGGGGGCTCACTGTGTAAGGTAGGCAGTTACACTATCGTGTAAGCAACGCACGCTCACCAGTTGTGCCCCTGGAGCGCCATACTATTGGAATAATATTGTGGTGAGTGACTGCGCCTTAACCCAATCAGGTATTAATCAAACACCTCCTGTGTACCAGGCATGGTATGATGTACAAGGAATGCAAAGGTAAGTAAGTCCTCATTTTTTTCATCAACCGTTCTGTCCTGCCACTTCCACACTACTGCTTTTCTGTTATGGGTTTATTGAGTTCATTCGTTAGTCCTTTCTTTCTTTTTTTTTTTAGAGTAGGAAAATTTATTGGAGAAAAGGAATGGGGAATAAGAATGGGGGGTAGGAATAGTTCCTGAGAGACAGGAGGGGTCCTGAATGGCTCACTTGCGCTCTGTCTCTGTCTCTCTCTCTCTGGTTCTGCCTGTCAATCTTTCTCTCTCTCACTCATCTGACCCAGCCCAGGGCCAGTCTGAAGAAGATACCGTGTTGTCTACTCTCCACCCAAGCTGCCTCGTCTTGAGGCCACCCCCCTACAGTTTCTCTAATTTTTTATAAATCAATTTTTCATATTTCTGATTGCCTGTGCCACTGAGTTCAGAAATCCTTTCATTTGTTGTTAACTTTATTAAAGTCATCAGTGGCATCCGGAATAGGACAAATTTGTGTGTAGAGTTTTAAATGGAATATTTTAATTGAAAAGATTTTTGGAAGTCTTTTGCATGCAAATAACACTGTATTGTGTTTCTCTCCCAAAGCAGGAGGCTTTTTATTAAACTTAGATACACACACATTGAAAGACATTCAGTATAAAGAAAAGGGGCAGCTTATTCCTTCCAGATTTGACTATAGCTCAAAATTCTTTTTATTAATGCAAAATTCTTTTGTCACCTTCACCTTGGGACACTGTTACTGAACCTTGCGGGAAATATCAAATTCCAAAGAGTTGAAGAAGTAGAGAAAGCGAGGACTTTCTGGGTCCCAGAATGAATATTTGGTCCAGATAAAAACAACCAGGGAGACTATTAGATGAAAATTATTTAACAGTTTGTGCTGACTCTGGCGTATCTTCCCATAAGACATAACTCAAAGTTTTGACTTTTCCTTGTGACGTTTCCATGCAGAACAAGTGTTTGATCACAAGAAAAATACTGTCATTCATTTCTTTGTATTTGTTTGGGTTTTGTTTTTTATTTTTTTGAGACAGAGGCTCATTATATAGTTCAGGCTGGCCTTGAACTCACTCTGTAACCAAGGCTGGCCTTGAACTTGTGGCTATCCTCCTGCCTCAGCCTCCCAAGTGCTGGGATTGTAGGTGTCTGCTACCATACCCAACTGTCATTCATTTCTTCAATGTTTGTCTTTTACTTAAAACATTTTTATTATGTGATATTTAGGACATACAAAAACAAGGAATACACTGCTAAATACTGTGGTGCAGGGCTGTGATCTCAGCTACTCAAGAGACTGAGGCAGTAAGATCAAGAATTCAAGGATAGGCTAGGCAACTTAGTCAGTGTCTATCCCAAAATAAATGAAAAAGGCCTCAGATGTAGCTTGGTGCTCCCTGCATTTAATCTCCAATGCCACACAAAAATTTCTAATGAAAACCTATGAGTATATCATGAGGTTCATATCAGGTGGAGAAATAAAATGGTTGGGTGATCTTTCACTTATGACTAAGTTAATTTATTAAATATTAAAACTTGTGGACTATTCCACTCAAGAATATTTGATTAGGGAAATGTTAGCAGAAGCATTTATTAATTTTGCCAGTGCAAAAGAGCTAATTCCTAGATATTATTTGTTTGGGCCACATGTTTTTCCTTTTGGAACATGTAACCTTCTGCTTTCTTGTAATGTACTGACAATGATATTGTATGTTGCAAATGTATCCATCTTATCAGATGTTATGGTGAGACACTTCTCTATCAAAGAGCAAATGTGACATGATGTCATCATTTGCAAATAACTATGTAAGATTTTATTATCATTTATTTAGCTTGACCCTAGGAGATTTTTAGTTCTTGATTTATTCATTACACTTGCTTTAATCACACAAGAGAGATATCAGACAGAAAGGGCTGGGGATCTAGCTCAGCAGCACAATGCCTTCCCCGGCAAGCACAAGGTTGTGAGTTCAATTCCTGGTACTGGAAGAAAAACAAAACAAAAAAAAACCCCAAAAAACAAACAAAAAAAAGAGATACCAGACAGAATAACTTTTGTTTGTAAGGCTTATTAGCAATATTCTATAGTACAAATAGATGCTAAACAAATATATCAATATTTTTCTGTGCTGCTTCAAAGGTTCTATAATTGTCCTTCTTAAAGACACTTGAAAATAGTACTGAATCAATCAGCTTAAATATAGTAGTATTACAACCCAGTATTCATGTATCTCAATTTGCAGACTATGACTAATATTAAACACTGAAGGTGGTAAAAATCTTCTCATATACTGATTATGGAAAGCTGTCACCCACAGACTTAAGGGCTAGATAGTTATGCATCTTTGTGGTATAGTTTAACTTTAACAAAGACTTACTAAACACCTACCATAGACTAGAGCCACCTCTAGACACAAAGGTGAGCCATTCATGAACCTTCTTTTGAGTCTTTTAGCTACACGTTCCTTCTTTATTAGAGGGTATGATTTTACACTAACCTGTTTAGCATCGATGGCTAGTGAGCATGGTGTATAAGATCACTAGTTTATTGCTGTATTGCCTAGGGAGGATGCTTTAGACAGAACCGAATGATTAAACCTTTAAAAAGGGCAGCAGTATTTGACTTAATCATTGGCTATCAATTGTCATTGCAGTAATTTGAATGTAACTGATGTTTTATTCCTTATAACTGTATTACTCAGATTTACATATTGAAAAATGGATCGCGAATACTTTTTTCTCTGTTTGTATATATGTATCTACACATGAATATGTATCTTGCTATTGAGGTTAGTAATTCTTTCCCTTTGAGGATTTTCTTTTAGAGTACTTCAGTCTTCTTCCTCTGCCACAATAGGACAATGATATCGTATTACTAAGTGAGCTGCAGCAAATCATAATGATCACTTAAAAGTATTTATTAAATAAACAAGGCAGAGATGTGGTTTCCATCTCTTTTTCTTTTGGGTTTGAATAACATTGTAAATGAGGTACAAACACTTTCAACTATATCCAGTGTCTGTTTCCAGTGAATCGGGAGATGATTGTCTATACTGCAGTTCTGCATGTGCACATTTCACTTTTGACTTCTTTTTGATATTATCATCCAGTCAGCTTTCTTAAGTAGTTTGAAATTGGCATCATTATCTCTCCTTACTTTAAATCTTAACAATATCCTGTGTCCTGACAGAGTCAAAAGAGATGGAGTTTTGAATCTGGGCTCTGTTTTTCTGGCTCTCCTAGGGAAGCTGAGGGTCAGAGAATACTAGGTTAAGAAAGGAGAAGGAGATAGAAATGTACATTTTTTCATATGCTGGTCTTCCACCTGAAAAGCGTGATTAGTCCCCACATGCAGTAGAAAAGGGAGAGCACTCAAATGGGAAATAGGATGGAGAAATGTAACTAATATCCCTGTCATAATACTGTAACTTGTTTTCACTTTAAAATATAAAACATTGTGCCAAGCTAAACAATTGTGAAAGATCGTCTGCCATTTGGGATTTGTTGGCATTGCTTTGGCTCCCTCCAGCCCATTTTAGGCGAGATAGCCCCACAGGGTATTAGATGGGATATAGGCCTCTGGATGTCTCCCGTTTCAAATAAGTTAACCTTTTCAAATGCCAAGAAAGCAACCACAGTAGATGATTTAAGAAGAGCATAGAGACCTTTGCACTCACTATATTTTCTCCAGTTCTGGGGTCTGGTGAATGAGCTCTATTTATCTGACAACAAATGCACCTTCGGGTTGTCAAGAGATAAATGAACACAACACATCCGTAGATCATAACAAGGTAAGTGATATGAATCTGTCTAATATTTAGCATTATAATCAAATATAAGTAAAAGTTATGTGGGCACATTTACACAAATATTATTGTGTTGGTGATACTCAGTAACAAATGAGTAGTAATGTCTATAGTTGCTATAAATTTTACACAGCTAATCTAGAAAAGTGGCTCTGAGACTTTCAGGAAAACCCTTAACTCTGCAGAAGGGGCCAAATCTCTTCTTCTGAACAGGAGGGACCCATTGTCCAGGTATGAGTAATTGTTGGTGAGAGGTAGCTCTGAAGATATTGAGAACTAAGACTGCGGTCCCAAGCCACAAGGAATTAAGAAAGAGTAGTTTTCTCTTCCACAACTGATGTTGCCTCTTTCACTGAAGAGCAAATATTAAGCGGCATAAAGCTCAGGCTTGATTTCATTTCCTTTGGGAATCTACTCTGTAGTGGGGTGCTGGGTCATATGCTGGTTCTGTTTCTAATTTTTTTTTTGAGGAACCTCTATACCACCGAAGAAATATGTACACCTGGATATTTATTGCAAACTGTTCACAAATTCAAGATGTGGATTCAACAGAAGTGTGTATCAGCAGGTGAATGGATAAAGATAATGTGGCACATAGGTGTAGTGTAATACTATTCAACCATAAAAAGATATGATCCTGTCATTTGCACCAACATAGAGGAACCTGGATGATACCTTAAGTGAAATACCCCAGCTGCAGAGAGACAAATACTGCACAATATCATTCATGTGTTGAATCTGAAAAAGTGACTCTCATGACTAGAGAGTAGAATAATACTAAAGGCCAAAGATGGGGCAGTGGGCTGGGGAGAAGTTGATCAACAGGTACGAAGTTACACGCAGTCAGGAAGAGTAAGTTCTGGTGTGCTCTTGTGTGGTAGGATGACTATATTCAGTATTAATGTATCAGACATTTCAAAAAAGCCAGGATGAACGCTTAAGGTGCTAGATATGCTAATCACCCCAATTGGATCATTATATAGTGTATGCATGTATTGAAACATTAAATGCATGTATTAAACATATAAATGTGTAGTTATGGGATGCCAATTAACACTGGAACTTAAAAGGAAAAATATATGTATCAGGCTACCAAAAAAGAGCTTGTGGCAGGGAGGAGTTGGGCAGGGGAGGTGGGAGAGCTCATTCCCCCCAGCAGCCAGGCAGGCTCATTCTTGATCTGCCCCTACTCTCCCAGGAGGAAGCTTCGTGGTGTGAGACAAACGATGACTCCCTCACCAAGCATTTCTGCTGGGACTCCATAAATCAGGAGTGTCCGCTGACCAGAAAACACCCTTGAAGGCCTGAAGAAGAAATATCAACTATTCACTTGCAAGTGTGAATTAATCCTTTTATTTGAATTTCTGAACTCCTACATAGCTGGGGTAGAGTAGGAGACACTGACAAAGGATATGATGGAGACTGTAGTGAGGAACTCTGGCTATGTGGGTGGAAAATGAATCTTAGCCTCCAGAAGACAGTTAGGAGGGACCAGAGGGATCAGAAAGATGGAAGGAAGTAAAGAGAAGAAGATAGGAGGAAGGGTGGAGGTGTAATCTCTAGGCCTCAATTCATGCATTTGCAAAGTCAAACTGTGTGCAAGGCATTTATGATGGGTGTGGCGTACAGACAGGTGCACTGCTTGGTGGGGATTACTATGGACTTGGCAAAGGAACTCACCCCAGTGAAACTTACCCAAGACAGGTTAATGTTCAGATGTCCGTTCTTTCGTTTGTACATAGTAAGAGCTGTACCTGTCTGACAATAAGCCTGCAGCAAGGCCTTCCTTCAACATCAGGAGCTGCTACGTGCAGTGCTGCTGACTTGACCATGAGAACACATACTTCTCCAGAGCCTCTTTGCTTCCATGTCCTGTGCTCTATTTCTTGCTAACAGCTTAGTCCTACTTTCTGTATTTTTCTTTAATATGCATGGATTCTTATTTGGGCCGAACGCCCATTTTACTCATTTATTCAGACAACTGTAGAGAGACAAGGTATAGTTTAGTTAAAGCTATCATTGATCAAAGAAAACAATTTAGGTCTTTTTGGGGATTGGACTAATTTTTGGACGTCCTGGGCTTTCGAGCAGCAGAATTAACACTACAAAACCATAGTCTCCTGAGCTCACACTACTTTCCTGGCGATAAAGCATTTACATACGGTGTTATGTTTTTACTAGACCTTTACATGTTCCAGTAATGAGGCAAATGTATATAGCAATTAACTTTTTAGCTGGGTATGGTGGTGTATGCCTGTAATCCCAGCACTTGAGAGGCTGAGGCAGGAGGATTGTTGCAAGTTCAAGACCAGCCTGGGCTACAAAGTGAGCTCAAGTCCAGCCTGAACTGCATAGCGAGGCCCTGTCTCAAAAAAAAGACACACACACACACACACACACACACACACACACACACACACACAGATTAACTTTACAGAGTTACGTGGCATGAGTTTTACTTTATGTGTTCCAACCTGTACTATATCTTATCCATTCTCTTTTACTAAAGAATTGAGCTAGTTTGTAACTAAGAAAGACCAGACAGGAAAATCATTATGTTTTATGTTTACAAAAACTTTTTAATGTAATTTAGGAAAACAAATTGGAGCCAAAAATGATATTTCAAGGATAACAGAAGATTGAGAGCCTGAGGTGTTCCTGAAGTTTCAAACTGACCACACTGTAAGATTGTTTCACTAGCACCTGGTCCAGGATGTATTTAACTAACATTGAGTCGGATTTCAGTGGGGTTACAGAGGGGAGGAGTACAGATAAATGCCATCGTCCATTAGCAGATGGTGGCTACCCTAAAGACCCAGTACTCAATGAGCAGGCACACCTTAACGATCTGTGGAATATTGAACCCAATTAGAGAAAAGCAGAGAAGTCCTTTGGTCCACCCCTCAGTAAGCTCTGCGGCATTCATAGGCGCCCCAGGCCATACTCCCGTCTTCTTTCGTCCAAGGCGAAGGATCATGAAGGGAAGAGGTGTCTGTCCCCTCCTCTGGGGACAGAGGCAGCCCCTTGGGCAGTAGGTCGTTTGACATGGTCACCAAAGGGGCGAAGGGGTAGGGGGGCGGGGCGGGGTACCCTGCTGGGTGATGCAGGTCCTCCAGCGTGTGCAGGGAGTAGGGCTGAGTCCCGGCCAGGGGAGCCCCCCAGCTTGCGCTCCTGTGCTGGGTGGTGCTCGCGGACTCGAGCGGGGAAAGACAGCTCGTGCTGGGTGGCAAAGTCTGCAGAGCTTCGGCGGGCACGGGGTCCGGCTGGCTGAACCCATCCGGCACCGTCTGCTCCCAGGAGTCCCTCTAAAGAAAGGAGAGGCCACTGGGGTTATTCACTAGGAAATACTCTGCGGATGCAGATGCGGAGCTGCTGCTGGCGGAACAGCCTTGCTGCCCTCCCGCTGCGGCTGAGGTCGCGGGCGAGGCGGCTTCACCCTCTGGAGTCTGACACCTCTAGGATTTCGGTTCCTTTCTACTCTAGACCCGGATCTCCTATACTGGATGTATGGAGATTCTCTCCCCGAGAACGTTAGACGAGATGTGAGAATAGAACGAACACCCACCTGACACTTTCCAACAACGCCGTCTTGCATTCTTTTTGGACCTGGTGTTGCCCTGGGGTCTGGAATACCCTCTGCACGGCGGGGTAGGAGTCCCTCAGGGAGGAGCTTCTCCCGGCCGGGGGAGGCACCCGCCTTCGCGGAGCAGAGGAAAGCCTGGCGCTGCCTCCCCAGCCTGCCCCTCTCAGGGTGCGCCGGGCTCACTCACGGTGGTGCCACCCACTGCGCTCTTAACTCTGCGCACCTCACTTTTTCCATGTGTGAAATGGGGCTGTCGTAAATATTTCCTGTTATTGCGAGTACTAAGGAACAGAGGCGCAGGGAAATGCCTGGCTTGGGGTAGGTAGGTGCTCAGGGTTAGTGCCCTCGCGCACCCCTTTGTCTGCAGTTCCAGCTTTGGCGAGTCAGGCCTTGGTAATAGAAGGCCCGCAGTGTCACCCCGCAGTGTCACCCCGCAGGGTCGCCCCGTACTCACCAGCAGGAAGTGCGCGGGGTCCCCGGGGAAGGGCGGCGGCAGCAGCGGCGGCAGCGGCGCGGCGCCCAGGAGCGCGGCGGGTCCGGC
>NW_004955412.1:13000269-13077414 GCF_000276665.1 Chinchilla lanigera | reverse complement strand
CGGGCCCGGCTCCAGCAGCGCCGCGGGGCCCTGCGCGGCGGCCGGCTCGCAGGCGAAGGGCTTCGCCACGCCGGGGGTGTAGGCGTCGCTGCCAAACGGTTTACTGCCGTGGAAGTCCGAGTCAGACAAGAACGATCTCCGGACCCCGTAGTAGCCTGACATGACCGGCGAGCCTGGGGCCGGACGCAAAAGCAAGGGTCAAGCCCCCCGCAAGGCCGACGCGCCCCCAGCGCGTGCCCAGCACCCGCGTCACCGCGGGAATGGACAAAGGTCTTGATAAGGGCGAAATACACCTGACTTACATTAGAAACCCTGTCAGCCTCAAAGATGCTTTAAGAGTGCACTCTGCTTTGGGAGACGGGTTCACCTAGGACCACACGGTAGCTGTCAGCCATTCGCTCTGCAAACGCGCAAACCGCGCGTCTTCCAGGCGCTGGACGCCGCTAGGGTGGCGCTGGCGTTACAGAGCTAAGTCGGAGAATCCCTGGCATCGGCATTTTATCCTGTAAGAGTCTTTCCGGCTTCTGAGCGGTGTGTGTTTCCATAAGACACAGGACTGGGTACAGGGGCTGCTCGTGGCCTGAGACACTGCACTCTGGGTGAGGTAGCACACGCTACCCCACCGCAAGTCAGAGGCAGCCTGTACTCTGTCTTCTATTTTTTTTTTTTTTTGCACACCGGCCTTTAACACAGTGCCTTGTATGCATCAGTAAAAGTCTTGCTTTTAGGGGCTGGGGATTTAGCTCAGCGGCTCAGCGGCACAGCGCCTGCCTGGCAAGCGCAAGGTCGTGGGTGCAATTCCTGGTAACGGAAAAAAAAAAAAAAAGTCTTGCTTTGGGGTAACATGGCTGCAGAGAAGCCCCATGTGGAGGACCACAAAATATGCTCCCAGGCTTTGATGTTAAATGCTGCCCTCCTGTGGCCGTGCGGAGTTCCTCCCTGAGCTCACCCGGGCACCGCAAGTTTAGGAAGGGTCCCCGGGACAGAAATTTTCCTCGGCCGGGGAAGAGAAGACGCTGACGCCGAGGAGAGCCTTATGATTCCAGAAGAAAAAGAGAGATGTGTTTGCTAAGCACTTTGACCCCACAGCTCAGTTGTCGTAGGCAACACCTGGTCATTAGCATGTGCTTGGGAGCGCAGACTCAAGGTCTGGGTATGATGCTTTTAGTACTACAGCTAGTACAGGTGCGGCCAGCTGGCTAAGACCAACAGGTCCCTGAGGTCACAGAGCTCCCTGAGGTCACATAGGGCTGAATCGGGGAGAGAATACAAGTGATTTCCTTCTCTGCCTTCCTCCAACACCGAGGAGGACTCCTAGAAGAGCTTTGTCCCTGGCCACCCTCACAGTCTGTCCCTCTGGGAGGAAGGGAATCTCATTAAGACCTTTTCTCAGGTTATCCATGACTCAGTCATACCTGACTCAGAACTTTGACCTCAGCCACATGCTATGGTGCTTTATTTTATGCTCATTATATTTTCACCCATTTCAGCTGTCTTTCCAGTCAACTTGCAAACTCTCTGGTAGCAGAATTCATGTCTTGTACATTTTCTGTACAAAGACAGAAACAAAGTAATATAATATTCCTTTCCACAATTACATGTGAATTCATCCATTTGGAAGAAGCAACCAGATGCTCTTTTGAAATTCACTACATTTTCATCTTAAATTCTAGACCCCAAGTTTCTGAGCCTCTCATGCATTTGAAAGCTGTGGTTAGAGTCCTAATAATAAGCATACTTCTCTGGGAGAAAAAAATCTGTGCAAATGTAAATTAATATCAATAAGTGAGGTTCTGCTTCATGTCACGATTTCATATGCACAGGTGTGGTTAAGGCTGAGGACAGAATGAAGACTAGGCAAACAAAGCTCACAGGCTGTCATGTTGGTATTTCCAATTTTCAAGGAGAAACAATCATGAAGAAAAATATTCCTCTTTGCTCTCTGAGCAGATCTATTTTCTCCTCAAAAAGAGAAAGGATAATTCTAAGTGAAAAGAGAAACTGCAGAAACTTCCTTCTGTGGAAGACAGCAGATGCAAGCAAGCTCCAATATAATAAATACTACTGGGAAACAGAATAGAGAAACATTCCTGTACTGTATTTGGGATACTCGGTGGCTGTTCTTCCTCCCTCTTCTCTGCCACTTAAGATACTGAACTTCTGAGAAGGACCATGGCACTTTTAAGTTGGACATCTAGAAGAGATTTGTGTGTGTGTGTGTGTGTGTGTACCCAACATATTAACAATGCCTCTTTCCTGCTCCCATAGGAGCATTTAATGGGCAGTAGGTGATGGGATCAAAAATACAGTGAATATTTGAATTTAAAAATTTATTTATTTTTATTTTTTTATTTTTTTCTGGTACCAGGAATCGATCTCATGACCTTGCACTTGCCAGGCAGGTGCTGTGCCACTGAGTTAAATCCCCAGCCCCGAAATTTATTATAACAAAAGACACACTGCCATTATCACCCCTCAAAATACCCCCTCTCAGTTCAAGCACACTAATCCATTATCTTCGCCACTTTCTGAAGCACTTCTGGAAGGTTTTTTTTGGTGAACATCTCTAGTTGTATTGTTGTTGCCTCAATGTCCTGAGCTGATTCAGAACATTTACCTTTCATGGTCATTTTGAGTTTGAGGAAGTGCCAGAAGTTGGGTGGTACAGGATTCAGTGATGAAGTTGATGAGAACACATGGTAGTGATTTTAAGAGCCTGACTTTCTATTCGATGACACTCAGTAGTAGCGTTCACCATATTTTTGATCAAACTTTGTGAAAGATACTCGTTAGAGAGGACTTCCAGAACTGCTTCAGAAAGTGGCAGGAATGATGGGATAAAGCATTCATAGTGAGGGGGAGTATTTTATAGGGGATTAATGGCAATGTGTCTTTTACTATAATCATTTTTTCAATTTAAACAGATGCTGTATTTTTACCAGTCCTTGTATGGATTGAAATGAATACAACATTTTAAACTAAATGCCTGACATACAGAGAGCATCCAACATGTGGTAGAACCTGCCCCCCTCCACCAGGTCTCTTTCTCCATCTGTCTAGAGCAGGTACATCTTCCATCAGATTTTGGTGTCAGAATTGGACATTTTAAACTGGATACAGAAAATGTGATACACACACACACACACACACACACACACACAGTAGAGTATTACTTAGCCATAAAGAAGGATAACATTGAATCATTTCTGGAAAAGGGGGTGTACCTTGAGCCCATAATGCTAAGTAAAATAAATCAGATACAGAAAGTTGACTATTGCATGGCTTCTCTTATATGAGAAACTTGAAGTATAAATAATCTAAAAAACGAGAAAAAGAAAAGATAGGGATAGGAAACAGGCAGATAGACTGTGTGGATTTGGGAGGTGGAATCTGGAGATGGGGAGAGACGGGAGGGAGGCAAGTCAAAGAGGAACTAAAAAGGATCAAGATACAGTATGTATATGCATCAGAACCCCATGATGAATTTTTTACGTATTGCAAACATATACTGAAAGAAAAACCCTGTAAATACTATTGTCTTTGCTCAAACACCTCCTTTGAGGTAGAGGATCAAAATGCTCCCTCCAAAACACAATGAATTCTAAGTTCAGGAATGATTGAATGAGGTCTATCTTCCCTGATTTTGCAACTTAAAAAACTTATTTTATTTTTTAAATTTAAAAATATTTATTATAGTAAAGGCACATTGTCATTAATCCCCCTCAAAATACTCACCCTTACTTTATTTATTTATTTATTTATTTATTTATTTATTTATTTAGGTCTTTTTTGAGACAAGGTCTCGCTATGCAGTTCAGGCTGGCCTTGAGCTCACTTTATAGCCCAGGCTGGCCTCGAACTCACAATGATCCTCCTGCCTCAGCCTCCCGAGTGCTGATCACCCTTGCTTTAAACACACTTATCTTTCTTGCCACTTTCTGAAACACCTCTGGTAGTCTTCCCTCCTGAGTATCTTCAGGAGGTGTGGAAAAAAAAATGCAGTAGATCGTGCTGCCGAGTGCCGCCCAATAGAAAGACAGGCTGGTGAAAAACGTTACCGTGCGCCCCCATCCACCTCACTCACCAGATCTGGCGCCGCGCTATTTCTGGCTCTTCCCCAGAGTTAAAACGACCATGAAAGATAAACATTTTGAGTCAGTTCAGGACACTGAGGCAGCCAGGACAGTGCAACTAAAGATGTGAAAGAGGACTTCCAGAGCTGCATCAGAAAGTGGCCAGGAGGATGAGACAAGTATGTAAAAAACCCACTTTAAAGAAGCAAAGTCGCTAACGATCTCAGGCAGCTAGAAACAGCCGCAGAAAACAAGCCCAAGTCCTCAGTTTGAACTCAGAAGGGAATTAGCTGCCGCTGAATGAAGAGCACTCACCTGGCATCTGGACAAACGGAGGCTGGGAGGAACTGACACTGCCCTGGAAGGGAAGCAGAAGAAGGCAAGTGTTTTCTTCTTTAGGTGCAAGTCCGAAATTAATGAGAACACCCGGAATGTAGTTTACAAGCTTCATTTTCTGGTACTCAGAGGAGTTAGGGGAAAAGTTGGGTTGAGGGAGTCAACTGAGAGTAAGAATTCAAGGGGTGTAGAAAAGTTTTACAAGGGACAGAGGGAAACCAAACTTGTAGATTCTGGTAAATGCGCCAGAAAATGTTTGTGTTAATGCTCCTTCCTCAAATATACACTAAGTAGTTATATAAGTGCATACATATGTGTGTGTGCGCATGTCATGTATACACTTGACGTTTGGCTTCAGCCCTGAGTAGCCGGTTTTAATTGTTGTGCTCCACACAGTACAAAAGCTCCAAGAGGTGTAGGAACCTTGACTGTGACTTTTTCCTGTTTCTCAGAACGGAATGGGATTCGTAATAGATGTAATAAAAATATGTGGAATGGAGACGCTGTCCTGAAAGAACCCAGAGACCAGGGAACGTGGGAGGTTGGGGGATGGGATAGGTTGGTTAGGTCCGACTGAAAGATTGAAGCCTTCATCTTTGGTACCCATGGATGCAACCTTATTTGGAAATAAGAGCTTTGATGACATAATTAGTTAGATTAAGTTGAGGTCATAGTGAATTGGGGTGGATCCTAAATCCTGAATGACTGCTTCCCTGTAAGGAGAGAAGGGTACAGAACACAGAATGTCATGTGACAGCAGAGGCAGAAATGTGAGTGACACTAACTCAAGCCATGGAATACTGGAGATGACCAGCAACCACTGGAAGTTAGGAAGAGGCAAGGAGAAATCCTTCTCTAGGAAGCTTCAGAGACAGCGTAGCCCTGCCCACATCTTGACTTCAGACATCCAGCCTTCAGATTGGTGAGACAGTGTTTGGCTGTTGCTTTAACCCATTCTATTTGTTATAATTTATTACTGCAGCCCCAGGAAGCTCATACAGGGATAGGCTGATGATGAAGCAGGTAAACCACTGTAGCGTGAGAAGTGTCAAGCTTGGGAAAGATGCGTGATGTGGGGTCAGGGCTGCAGTGGGAAACACATCCTGGAGGAAGTGATGCTCCCAGGGACATCTGAAGGGAGGATATTCAGGTACGAATGCAAATTCTGGCTTCAAGACGTCCTGGGGCAGACTGTAGCTGCTGTGGAAACTAAGGATCTTCAACATTCAGTGCTTCGGACCCCAACCTTGACCTTCATGGTCCTATCAAGTCAAGAGCTGGAAGGAATTTTGTAATCTCATTCAACCACTAGCTCAGTGCTTAATTCTCTTCATATTGCTCAAACCGGCTGCACCTAATATCCAGCGCTGGAGAGTTCAGCACCCCATGGACAACCCCAGTTCTTGTTTGGGGACTTCTGACTCTTCCAAGATTGACTGAAAAGGGTCATTTTCCTAGTTATAGTCTCTTTGGTTCATATAGAACAAGTTTAATTCTTGTTCTATGTCCAGCTTTTCAAGTATCTGAAGACAAATCATTTCCCATCTGTCTCAGCTCCAGCCGCCATAATAAATACCATAGATTGAGTGGTTTAATGATAATTCATCCCTCACAGGTTCTGGCACTCAGAGTCTGAGGTCACTGTGGGGTTCTTGGTATGGACTTTCTGGTTTGCATGAAGCTGCCTTTTCTCTGTCTTCATGTAGCAAAGAAAGAGCTCATCTGTCTTGCGTCTCTTCTTACCAGGGTTTCACTCTCATAACCTAAGTACCTCCCATGGCTCTACCTCCACAGACCATCACTTGGAGGATTAGGGCTTCAGCATGTGGATTTTGGGGAGGACACAACCATTCAGTGTGTAGCACTGAATTCTATATTGTCCGGGTAAGATACTCTCTAACTACTCATAAGCACAGTATTTAAGAGCAAAACTCTGCAACCAGAGTCTCGCTTTGAATTCCAGATCTACCTCTAATTAGCTGCAGGACCTTGGGTATGTAAGGATTAAATGATATCGTAGACACAGAGCACTTAGAATAGCACCTGACGAAAGTAGGTAGTATATATGTGTTAGCTATTATTACAGTAATCCCTGCTTAGCTGTGGCGAACATCTTCTGAGACCCCTAGTGGATGCCTGAGACCGTGGATAAGAATGAGCTCTATGAAAAATGTGTTTTCCTACACATACATGTTTTATGGTAAGGTTTAATTTATAAATTAGGTATGGCCCTGCTTTGCCTCCTGCCTCTGCCGCGGGTGTATATATAGTCCTGTCCATGTGACCGTGGCTGACACAAAACCTTCACCTCTCACAACCCTGCTGTAAAAGTTTTTCTGGCTTTCTCGTCCACCGCCAGCAGTCCCCAGCATCTCTGTGCCGCTTCCTCCTCCTGCCCAGGGTGAATTATTGCCACGCAACTACCAGTTCTGTCTTCTCCCCAGCCCGATTTTAATTCCAGAAAGCCCCACAAACACTTTGCAGTTACCAGTCTAATTCATTTTATTTATTATCTGACAAAAAGAAGCTTTTTGTGTTCTCTTGTCCTACATAATTTTCCCCCATATTTGCTGTGGAAATTATACACTCTATTTCCATTCTTTATGGGTTACCTATAAAATTTTACATACAGATTTAACAAAGCCTACAAACAATATCTTACCCTCTGGCTGAAAGACAAGAACCTGAGCACATTAACTCTTACCACCCTTCTCCTGATTTACATGCATGTGCTTTTACTTAAACTTTAACCTGTTTCTTTTTATTAAACCTTCACAAATTAGACGCCGTCATCGTCATTTTACATGAATATGCATTAGACTTATTTATTGTGTTTGACATTTACTTTGATTACTCATCTTTCAGATTTTTTTTCTAGATTCATCTTCTCCTAAAGCAATTCTTTAGAAAATTTGTTTTCTTCTTTCTTTCCTTCTTTCTTTTGTTTTCTTTCTTCCTTCCTTCCTTCCTTTCTTTCTTTCTTTCTTTCTTTCTTTCGTTCTTTCATTCTTTCGTTCTTTCGTTCTTTCTTTCTTTTTCTTTCTCTCTTTCTCTTTCTCACACTCTTTCTCTCTTTCTTTCCTTCTTTCTTTTGTTCTTTCTTTCTTTCTCTCTTTCTTTCTCTTTGGGACAGGGTCTTGCTATGCAGTTCAGCCTGGCCTTGAGTTCACTTTGTAGCCCAGGTGGATCTCAAACTTCCAACGATCCTCCTGCCTCAGCCTCCCCAGTGCTGGGATTACAGGCGTGCACCACCACACCTGGTGAGAAAATTTCTTAAGTGTGGATGGTATTGATAATAAATTGTCTCAGGTTCTATTTATATGAAAATACAAAAGTCAATCAAAACATAAATGAAAAAATTATTACAGTATAAAACACATTGCTATTCCTCCCCTTCAAAACAGTCCCCCTTGGTTTGAACACACTTATCCATTGTTTTTGCCACTTTCTGAAGAAGTTCTGGAAGTCCTCTTTTGTGAGTGTCTTTATAAGGCATGATCAGAAATGTGGTGCGTGCTCCTGCCAAGTGCCAAGTGGAGAGGCAGCCTTGTAAAAATGCTATGGGGTGGCCTCATCAGCTTATTCACTGGATCTGACACCACGACACTGGCTTTTCCCCAAAGTCAAAACGTTATGAATCATTTCATGACATGGAGGAGACCACAGTGGTACAGCTAATGGCATTTACCAAAGAGGACTTTAGAACCGCTTCAGAAAGTGACAAGAATGATGGAATAGATGTATTTGATGAGGGAGGAATATTTGAGGGAGATTAATGGCAATGTGTCTTTTAGTGTACTAAAAACAAACCTAAATATTCACTGTACTGTTTGGTCATACCTGGTATAATTTCTTTTGGTCTTGTACTTGAAAGATAGTATTTCTAGATTTGCAATTATAACTGCATAGTTACCCCTTTTCTTAGCATGTTAAAAATAATATTCAGGGGCTGGGGATTTAGCTCAGCGGCAAAGCGCCTGCCTGGCAAGTGCAAGGTCATGAGTTCGGTTCCTGATACCAGAGAAAAACCAAAACCAAAAAAAAAAAAAAAAAAAAAAAAATCAATTATCTTTCCATAGTTGCTTTTTTTCTTTTCTTAGCATGTTAAAAATATTACTCAATTATCTTTTCATAGTTGCTCTTGAGAAGTCAGTTATTACTTTTATACCTAACTCATGCGACAATCTCTTTTCTTTGTGGTTGCTTTTAACCTACCCTCACTGCCGTTAAGCTTTGTCAAGTCCAGTTCACCTAGAGGTGCATTTCTATTTATCTTTCTTGGTATAGGATGTGTTTCATGTGTCTGGGGATTCACATCTTTCATGAACTCTCATCTCTGTTATCCATGTTCTGTCTCCACACTGTTTACTTTTATTCTTTGGATTCCATAACCTCTCCTTATTTTCTCTGTTTTTTTTATTTTAAAAATAAAGGGAGGAAAACATTAACAGACAGACAACCTTTTAATTAACAGACAGACAGACAACCTTTTAAAAATAACAAAAGAACAGCACAGACAATACAGAGTTACAAACAAAGTGGTAGGAAATTAACAGTGCTTGTTGTATTACATATTGATATCTTCAAAGTGGTTTCTCCTTATTTTCTCTATAACCATGATTCTCTGTTCTCTATTTTTGGCATAGACTAGTTATAGATTTCTTCAGACCTATATCTAGTTGATTAATTTTTTCTTCAATTGTAGTTAATTTGCTGCTTAACTAAAGTGTTATTTTTATATCAATGATTTCATTTTTTTAAAAAATCATTCATTCATTCATTTTGACACAGGTCTCCTTATATAGTTCATGTTGGCCTTGAACTCACGTTGTAACTCAGGTTGGCCGCAAACTTGTAGTAATTCTCCTGCCTCAGCTTCAAGAGTGCTGAGGTTATAGGGCTGTGCCCCATGCCCAGCCATAGTTTTTCACTTTTATAAAATCCATTTTTAAATCCGCTTTGTAATTATTGATGTATCCTTTTGGATTGTCCATTACTTACATTTTTATATTCTTTGTATTGGTAATTCTCATATTGGAAAGTCCTGTGAATTATTTTATTTTATTTTATTTTTGGTACTGAGAATCGAACTCAGGACCTCACACTTGCCAGGCAAGTGCTAAGAAAAGAGGTAATGTGCTAAGAAAAGAGGTAACTATGCAGTTATAATTGCAAATCTAGAAATACTATCTTTCAAGTACAAGGCCAAAAGAAATTATACCAGGTATGACCAAACAGTACAGTGAATATTTAGGTTTGTTTTTAGTACACTAAAAGACACATTGCCATTAATCTCCCTCAAATATTCCGTCCCCCATCACATACGCTTATTCCATATCTTGGGTCCTGTCCTGTGAATTTAAATTTCTTGTTTATGCTGACTTGTTCATAGTGGTCTGGTTGGGGGCTGGGGATTTAGCTCAGCGGCACAGCGCCTGCCTGGCAAGCACGAGGTCGTGAGTTTGATTCCTGGTACCGGAAAAACAAGCAAACAAACAAAGATAGTGGTCTGGTTCCTTATTCCCTGGTGATCTTTGATGAAAACTTGTATCAGGTTGTATGAAGAACTGGGGTCCTAAATAGAACTTGCTTTCTTTTAGAAGAAAATGTTTATTTTTCTTGGAAGACATCTTTTTTCCAGGTTCTCTAGATTACCTTGCAATTCCCAGGATTAATTCAGCCCTCAGCCTTGGCAACAGCTCAAGGATCAGACTTCATGCATTAAGCCAACCTGTATTCCTGGCCTCAGGCAGCCTCCTTTTTTCACCTTTTATCATTTAATGCCTTAATTCTATCAGACATCCCCCCCAACTTCTCAGGCCAACCGTTGTGACTCTACCCCCACCTCTGGAAATTCCCCTTGTTCTTTGGTCAGCTCAGTAACTCATTAAAATTTGTTTTCAAACAGAGTCTAGTTTTGTTGTGGGAGAGCTGTCCCCACCCCATCCATTTAGCCTCCCTGGAGCAGCACTGACTTCCTACATGTTGGAGCCAAATATAGATCCCTTCCTGGTGTTTACACAGCAGAGGAGCTTTTACTGTTCCATGGTGTCTAACATTCCCAGCAGAGATTTACACTGTAGTAGAAGCTATTCATAAGCCATAACTTGCAGTAGTTTCACAGACACACTATCGGGCATCGTTAGAGCCAAATATATTGTATGCATTGTCTTGTTTAATTCTCAAAACAATCCCAGAAGGTAAGTAATAGTATCCTCATTTTATTGATGAGGAAGCTGAAGCACAGAGCAAACAACTCAATTCTCCTGTAGCGTGGGGTTGGTTGGGGTAGAGGTGGCAGTGTCTGGGGTCAAACAAGGAGGAGCTCTTCGGGTACACAGCCCATTTCTTTTTTCTTTTTTTTTGTCTTGTTGAGACAGGGTCTCGCTATGGAGTTCAGGCTGGCCTTGAGCTCACTCTGTAGTCCAGGCTGGTTTTGAACACACAATTATCCTCCTGCCTCAGCCTCCCAAGTGCTGGGATAACAGGAGTGCACCACCATACCCAGCTCATAGCCTGTTTCCTAATCACTAATCCAGACTTTCTGTCGAGCACTTTAAGAACTCAAAAATAAAAGTAGTAAAGCATCATAGTTAAAAAATTTACTATAAAAGAGACTTAGGAACATACAGAAATATCACATAATTAATTATGTAAAAGCTCACTAAAGAATCAGGCAGACTTGGACACTTCCCTATTTTATATATACTGTATATTCTATAATATATTACCTATTGAATTACATACACGCTATATATTTATACATAATACAATATAACATATATAATATGCTATATATATAATAAAGCTGGCCCTCACCCAAATAGATTTGGAATATAAATATATATATATTTGCTTCTATTTTGGAGAAGGGTTACCATTATTGAGGTATAATTTACATATAATACAATTCACAAATTTTAAGCTTTCAATCTGATTAATTTTGGCAAATTTTTGGACCCTAACTGTAATCATGACATAGATCATTTTCATCAAATTAATTATTTTGATGTTACAATTGGTGCTGTCCCCTCTGTGGTGATTTGGGAACTGTTTTGATAGGTGGATATGAAATCAGTGACAAGCCAGGTGCAGTACTACACGCCTGCAATCCCAACACACTGGGAGGCTGAGGCAGAAGGACCACAGGTTCAAAGATAGATGGGGCAAATTGGTGATTTAGCAAGACCGTATCTCAAAATTACAGCTAAAAAAGGATTGGGGGTGTAGCTCAGGGCAAAGGCCTTGGATTCAATCCCTAGTACCACCACCAAAAAAAAAAAAAAAAAAAAAAGAAAAAAATCAATGCATGTTTTCAGTTTATCTCACAGAGCGTAGGAGAATTCTGTAAGGCCTATGCAGAAGGGGAAGGATTTCACCGAACAGATTTCAGAGCTGGGTCTTCTTTTGACTTCACAGATTAGGAAAGAGTAGCCCACCCCAGGAGCCTGCAGCACTTTCACTAACTGTCATTTCCCACTGTGAAGGGAAAATTGACATTCCTTTCTTTCTTGTCCAACATTTAGTACTCACAACAGTTGCCTCTCCTCTGACCAACCCTTCAGAAATGATATTGAAATTAATATTGAAGAGCCCATAGCTTTTGACCAAGTGAGACAGCATATAATTTTTAGTTTGCATATTGCAAACAACAGGATCTTGCAATGCCAGGTAGCCAAATTTAGAGGTTTATATTTGAATGAAATTTGCCAGTCTGTGACTTCCTGTAGGCAGCATAGCAGCTTCACAGCTGCCCCAAAAGTCCCTCCATGAAAATGAGTTAATTTGAACTAATAGGTCACCAGGGTAGTAAAGTGATAAGATTAGGAGTGTTCCTTGAATACATTTATTGTCATTTTTATGGCCGTATTGTATTTTTAGGGGCCAACCGAAGGGATATAACGGAAGGGATATATTGAAGTGTGCTAAGGGAGAGATAGCTCACAGGCGTGAAACTCTTCATGCCGCTAAATAATTCTATCTTTAAATTGGAATTATACAGTTTAGAAAGTACCTCTTTAAGCTTAAAAATATTCTTCTAAAGCTTCAGTAGTAATAATAATAGCAATTTGTGACTAGGTGGTATTTCTTCTCAAGGAACTCAAGTACTTTATGCATTTAATTTCTCATTATCATCATATCTGTCATATGGTAGAGCCAATGCTATTATATAGAACATTCTAACACCAATCTTAATATCTGAATTTAGACTCCCCCATAGGTCTTATGATTCTCCACTAACTTTGTTTTTTTTTTGGCTTTTTTTCTGGTACCGGGAATCAAACTCATGACTTTGCACTTGCCAGGCAAGCGCTGTGCCGCTGAGCTAAATCCCCAGCCTCACTCTCCACTAACTTTGGAATGGATATAAAGATATGCCAGATGAGAACACAGTTAGCCTTTACATGGGTGTCCCTTTCTTACTCTACAAAAAAAATGAGCAAAGAGAAACATATGTCTTAGTTAAGGTGATAAGTATGTAGTAGAACCAGGGAAATTCTCACTGGTGTCCAATTTTATATGGCGACTGAACTATTACAACCATGTTCTAATAAGTTTTACTACTTTTGCAAAGTTTGAAACAAGTTTTGACTTATGGACTGTTTGTCTGAGTTACGTATTTAATCATAAATAAGAAAAATACTTCATAATGAATAGGAACTATACTTACTAGCATCTACTATGTACCAAGTGTTTTATGTAGTGTTATTGTAATAGAAAGCAGATATCATTACCTCACTTTTTCAAAGGAAGAAACCGAACATCAGAGAAGTTCAGTAATGTAACCAAGATTATACATCTTTGTAAATTAGAGAAATAGCATAAGATCCCCAATTTTACTTTCCTTTTATCCCTTAAAGTTCTAATCAAATTCTGGGAACTAGTCCCTCAAATCACAGGGGTTTATTATCATCACTGGTGGGCAAAGCAGGGCGTTAAGTTTTGCAGGTGTTCAAAATATGCAATCAATAGCTTAGATGAGCTAGTTAGGAGATGAGCCATCTGTCATAGATTGATTATGGCCACAATTTCTTTGCATCTGCATCAGGAAGTGGCATCTATCACTCTAGCCCTGAATTTAGGAAAACTTTATAGCTTGCACTGAGCCACAGACTGTGGCTGAAGTGATATATAAATTTCAGAGTGTAGACCTCAAAAGAGTTGCAGGTTTTCACCTTTTCCTGCTGGGAATGGTGCCTTTGACCTCCTCGTAAGGAAGGTAGTCTAATCTCCTAGAAGAAGATTTCCAGGAAGTCTGTAGAGGTGCTCCTGGGTGAGTCTGTAATACCAAGTTCCAGACCGGTGAGGGAGGTCATTCTGGACCTTCCATTCTTAGCCGAGACTCTAGCTAAATGCATCTGTATGAAGTAGCCGTGGTGAATTATTATGGGGACTTTGAGGCAACATGTGCAAGCTTAAGAAATAATCATTTTACACTACTAAGTTCCAGGTGACTTCTCATGCAGCAAGTCTGTGCTACAGACATTCCCAGGACCAGGTAGCTCATGATGCAATTTGTATCTACTTATGTGGTTCATCCCTAAAACTGGAAGTCAGAAAAAGGAGGAAACTGGTGTGCTGAGGATTTGAACTGGGTGCTAGAGGCCGAGAGGATGCAGAGAGGGGAAAGGAAATTCCCAGCGTGAAGAATTTTGTGAACCAAACACAGGAAGGAAAACAGCTTTTCTTCAAAGAATAATAAGCAAGTTGGTTCTCTGGGAGCAGAAATTTCGCTTTGTTGACTAAATAGAAATATATCGTATGCCTACTCTGCTCCCAGATTTTAGTAATTTTCAGTAATCCAAAGAAGAATGATACATGGATTTTGTTTTAGACAGCTTAGTTTCATAGGGAAAATATTTATGCAAATATAATATAGGTAATGAGTGCAATAATTGCAATAAGAATTAGGGTTCAGAGCATTAGCATTTCCCGATAGCTACTTCCTGGCAGACTCTGTGTTAGGCACTTTCTGTATATGTCTCTTATAATTTTTAGTGACAATGTTTGTGTCCTTTATATGCTCTGCAGTGTGTTCAATGATTTACATGTGTTACCTAATTAAATCATCACCATTAATCAACAAAAGAAATGGTTATGTTATTCTTTCTAATTTATAGATTGGAAAACTGATAGGTACTCTGAAAGACATGTCCAAAATCATAAAGCTAGTAACCGACATAGCCTCGATTCTAACCTAGATGTCCTCTAAGCAGAATCAGGTGCAGGTAGAATGCGACTGAACACATCATACCAGAGATGATAGCTTAGTCCAGCTGTGAAGGCTGAAAGGATATCAGTGAGCAGATAGGATACGGGTGTTGTCATTATGGAGAAAACCAAAGGCTTCAGCGTGTGAAGGTAGAAGACTGAAGAGAAGCTAGAGAATGATGCAGAAGCGTAGCTACCAGGAGATTTTTGATCCTTGCTAAGGAATTTGGACTTTGTGGCGGTGGACTTTGCAGGCAGTGGTTCTTAAGAAGTCTCTTGGCAGTGTAGACACCTCAAAAGCAGTGACATCTGATGTTGAAATGGTTGGCTTGAAATGGATGATGAGGTGAAGTGGGCTGTTGTATCTGAATAGAGACCCATCATGAGGGTCTGATGGGATTCAGGAAGCCCGTGGTATAGGTGGCATTCCTGTCTACCTACATTTAGCACCTTTTGAAGATGATGTGTTAGCAAGGGCTGATGCACACTCACGGGTGCTGAGGGCTGCTGGCCAACTGTCTTGAGTGCCACTCCATTCTCAGGGCTCTCTCCCTCTTTTTTCCCCCATTATTGACCACCTTTCTGATGCCCGTGTGTGCAGAAGGGCTTCTCTTTTACTCCCTTATTTACATTCACAGAGGACAGTAAAAAACAAACCCTACATTCTTACGTGATTTAATTTAATGGTACAGTATATAGGTCCAATCGTAAGGCCAATAAGAATTTTTAATTGAGGAAGGATTACTGAAACAAATATCCTCCAAACCACTTACCTTGTGTCTACAAAGCCTGGCTCGTAGGGGACTCACTCACAAGGAAAGAGCTCGCCTAGCTTTGTGCATCTTGTCTCCACTATAATCATTCTGTGTAACAGTAGGGACTGTTATTCACATAAAAGGATTAAGCGATTTGCTTAAGGCCTTCAAATGTATCGAAGTAAAAGGAAGTCTAAAACTTATGTTCAAATTCTCTTTCAGGAAAGGGAATTTACCACGAAGGCATTAATTTATGAATTTTTGTGGTAGTGCGAATAATTATCTACCATACATTTTGATGTTCACGAACTTAATGCAACAACTTAGTTTCCCTCTAGTAAGCTGTTATAGCAAATATCTGCAGGAATGCACATGAAACTGAATGTAGTAGCCCTGGAGAGGCCATAAGGGGATTGAAGCAAGGGAGACTTCTGTAGACTTCTACTTTTCACTTTATATTCTCTGGTTCCATTTGGAATTTTTTACAGTGTTTTTCTTTTGTAATTAAAGAAACTAGTCAATAAAAATTAACAAATGGACATTGGCACTGATATCTTTATTGTAAATCTTAATGGAAAAAGATGTGAAGCTGGGCATAGTGGTGCACGCTTGTAATCACAGCACTCAGGAAGGTGAGGCAGGAGGATTGTCACAAATTTGAGGCCAGCCTGGATTATACAATGAGTTCAAGGCCAGGCTGAACTACACAGTGAGATCCTGTCTCAAAAATACAGACAAACAAAAAACCCTGACCAAACCAAAAAAAGAAAATCAAACAAACAACAACAAAAAACAAAACAAAACAAAAACAAAAAGCCAAAACAAAAACAAAAAATCAATCAAACAAACAAAAAACAAATGAAAAAACAAAAAAACCCCTATGATTCCAAGTATCTTAAATTTCTGGGATATGAATCTTTGGAAAGCTCAACCAATTATAGAATCCCAACTTCTGACAGTTTCTTAAAATTTTGCTGTTAAAACTCTCCAGCTTGGCACAAAATCAGGTCCAGGCTGTCTCTGTGAGAAAGATTGCTGTTGCCTGAGTTACAAAATGAAACATATTTTTTTCACCCATGGGTCTTTGGTGTGCCTTGAATGCTGTTTGTATTCATGTAGCTAAGTTAGAACAGAAGTCACTGAGGTGCACTTTGGTCAGAACGAAATCTGCAGAGTTCCAAGCCTGCCAGATGGGCTTGCCGTAGATGTTTTGCTGCAGCCCTTGATTATTTTCGCAAGCTGCTTGACAAAATTCACCACCAGGAATTACTTTAAATTTCATGACATTTAAAAAAAATTACGGAACCAATAGAACAGCTGAAAAAATAGGTTGATTGCAAAAGGTTGGCCTTTATTATTATTTTAAAAATGTCTGTAATTGTGAAGGAGCAGGTGGTTGGGTGGGGAACAGAGAAAGCCCTGGAAATGTGGTTCAGTTTTCTAAACAGGGCAGGACAGTGGCCTAATTAAAGTCAGACAATGGGCCGTTTGGAAAGAAAGCCTCATAAAATAAAACATTCATTCATATGAACACCAAGGATATAGTGTGTAGCTCCATATTCAAACACTGGCATTTGAGTTTATAAGGCATTGCCTGCTTAGAAAATGTTTCTTTCTTTTTAACATTTTTTTTTCTAGGCTCTTAAAGGGGCTCAGCTGGTAGCATTAACAAGCAGTATGTCCCAGGCTAGACACTGATTCTCTTTATCAATAACCTTGCAAAAATTATAAACAATTAACAAAGGATTCTTCTGCTAGCAATTTAAAAAAAGTAGCAAAGGAAAATGAGGTGTATTTATTAAAGAAAAATTGCAGTTTTCCTAAGGGCTTTAGTAATCCAATACAAAGAACAGTTACTTCCAACATTAGAAGAAAAAATAAAAATTGTATTCCAAAAATAAAAACCTGATGAAATATATGACAAATCATAACAAAGGAGGAAAACACATACTAGGCCATCGGATGAGCACTTTCTGTGCCCAAGCAAGCATGACAATCCTACAAAGCAAGCATGACATCCCACAAAGCCAGAACGCATTGTGGGATGCGTTCAGTTTATGTGAGTTGAAGAGATGAAAAATAATTTTTATGGTAAATTATAGAAAATCAGAAAACAGCCTGAGAATTTGCTGTAATAGCTGCGGTGCTGATTTTCATGCAGTCGTAAGTCTGCAGAGCCTGGGGTGCTTCAGTCCAAAACTTACGCTTGTTTAACCGCTGATTCAATATACCATAGCTGTGCAGCTGTGTTCTGAACCAGACAGTACAAACATGGCTGTGATTTCTTCCTTGAATTTATGTTTGGCCAACCGCTTACTTCTAAGGCACAGGTTGGGAGTCTGAGAACTTACATTCTGCTGTTGCTTCTTTTAGCCTTTCTGCTCTTGTTTTGCACTGCCATTAGAATACCAAAGAGAGATAGTGCCAT
The DNA here is from genome assembly GCF_000276665.1 of Chinchilla lanigera. Lineage (NCBI taxonomy): Eukaryota > Metazoa > Chordata > Mammalia > Rodentia > Chinchillidae > Chinchilla > Chinchilla lanigera. Next base: position 13,059,610 of record NW_004955412.1, on the reverse strand, counting down.
GTAGAAACCAGTGGTGGTGAACCTGTAGTACATGTGCTGCAGCGGGCTGTTTGTATCATTGAAAGCTCTGAAACGTCTGCTATCACTGGACTATAAACTGTCTAGGTTTTAGCAATTTGGGGGTGTATGTCTTGGTTAAAGTTAGATTTCTGTATTAGGAAAAGTTCTGTCTATTTTTAGCATGGAATACTGAGGGAGTGAGACTATTGGTGGTCTCCCTTCCCCCCTGTTCCCCATATTTCTGTAGGAAGGTAAAGGCATAAGAAAATTACCTTCCCCTTTTCCTAGTGGCTATATTTATTAAGAATATGAGTCATGTACTTTGGTGCATTTATGAGAAAATTCTGAATACCACGAGGGTTAGGAAAGTATTGAAGGGATGGGTCATTAGAGATAGTAGGTGAACTGAACTGGGAAACTGGGTTTACTGGGTTCAGGAATCTTTGCACCCTCAAAAGGGAGTGAGCCACCAGATATCAGCTTTTCAGATTAAAGTGGGGGTCACACTTAGCTAACGTGGGCGTAAACTTTAGGCAAGAAGAGAAATCAGAGAGAAATGGCTCATGAGAGGTTGGCCCTACAGAGCTTCAGAGAATTGGAAGAAAGCAACCTTTTGCAAGGTTGGTGTCATGTGGCGACTTTGGATCAGAAAGTGTTTGGATCAGAGAAGGCCAGAGTCACAGAGGGACCTGTGAGATTAGGGCTCTTGAAGGAGGGGGAACTATAGAGACAGACTATATTCTGGGCGCAGTTTCTGAGATATAACTCGAGGAAGTTTCAGAAGGAATGAGACACTCAGTGGGTCTGGTTACTTCGAAGATATCTGGGAATCAGAGGAAAAGAGGGTGCTGTGGTTCTGGTTCCGGCTGGGCATGGCGTCCCCTGGACAGTCTGCAGGCACATTGGAAAAAAAGCATAGCCAGCGGTCAGCAGGATGTAGGAAGTACGAGGGATGAGCAGGGGGACCTGAAGAAGTGATGACTCCAAAAACTCACCCTTCCTTGCTGTGGAAATGTAAATTAAAGAAGGGGCAATGTCAGGTGAAAGAAAGCTTTTCAGAGTCCAAATCTAAGGTCCACTGACTTCTAACTAGTTCTTATTTTCCTTGTCTGAAATATAGATATCAGGGCCACCTCTTGAGTCTGTTGTATTTGTCAGTAAATGAGGTATATTTTAGAGAAATGAAAGTATTTGTAAAGTCCTTATTTTAAAACCAGCAATAAATGACAGCTGTTATTATTATTATTATTATTGTCATTCTTGTCATTACTGTTTGTGAGAAATGACTGAAGGGGACTCACCCAGGCTTGACAGTCACCTCGACCGTACCACCCATCGAAGTCACTGTTCAGATATGAAAGGGCATTTGTGCCGTGTAATCAGTGTTCTGGTGCCTTATGTTTTTCTGTTCCCTATTTTGCTTGCAAACTCTATTTACAAAACTCTAGTTAAACTACAGAAAAAGGGATTTGTCTTTTTCAGGATAAAATAAGGGGATCCCTTTGGCATTACCGCTTAGGGGCTGGATGCCCATGGGTGGATCAATTTTGAAGTCTGGAAAAATCTATGGAGTCAGAAAGAAGAATAGTCGTACCCGGTAGGGGAGAGAGGGTCACGTGGACACACTGTGCACTGATACGCTCCCCTCTGCTCCACACCCCAGACCCTTTTACCATGAGGAAACAGAGGCTTGAGGAGTATCACTATTTGTTAGGTAAGTCGGTAGGAAATCTTAATCAAAAGCCTAGGGATTTCATTTCCTTCTTCCTGCCATTTTAAGTTAAATTTTTCATAAAAGGTAGCTTATCGTGGGTAAGTATGAATCTTGGTTTATTACCCAAGACCAGCTAAGTCTTTCAATACTTAGGACCATGGAGTGAGAGCAGCTGAAATTATCTTCATGAAATGTACCAATTTAGAAATTCAGCTCTAGCTGCCTTGGCTCACAGGGCAAAGTGTGCCACTTCTGGGTCAGTTCAAAATGAAGACCGCTGCTCCCCTGTTTGTTGCAGCATTATTTATGATTGCCAAGATAGAGAATCGACTGAGGTGTCCATTAATGGATGAATGGATAAAGAAGAGGTAGTAAATACTCAGAAGGGGTATTATGCGGCCATGAAAAAGCAGGAATTAGAGGATGCTATGTTACATAAAAGTAAGTCAGGCACAGAAAAACAAACACCACATGTTCAAGCTCATGTCTGAAAACTAAAAGAATTGAGAATAAAATAGGGGTCACCAGAGGCTGTATAACCTTCTTGGAAGAGAGAGAAAGGACAGAGAGAGAATGGTTCACAGGTACAGGGTGGAACTGGACAGAAGGAGTAACTTCTGACGTTCTATATCACAGCAGAATAACTACAATGAGCAGCATTTAATTACATATTTCAAAATAGCAGGTAAAAAAGAGTCTGAACGTTCTGAACCCAGGCAATGGTGAATGTCTGAGGTGATGATATGCCCTTACCCTGATCTGATCATTACATCTCACATACACATGGTGTATTTGTCTTGAAGTCACACATGGAACCCACAAATACATATAATTATTGTGTGTCAATTAAAAATGAAAAAGTTAAAAAACCCTGAAACAATAATATTAAGGTTGCTGGTTCTGGCTTCCATGTTATTACAGTTTCATTCGGTCATAGTGAGTGCGTTTTTCAGATCCCCCATATTCATGGCTTGATGTATTTATGTTGCACTAGAATTTGTAGCAATGAGGACAGGGATATCTGACTCCTAAGGCTATGTTCAGAGCTCCCTACAATCTAGTGCATGTCTACCCCTGTGCACTACACCTTTGATGTGGTATTTACCAAGTGCCACCCTGTGTCAGGTGCTATTAAAAAAACCCATAAAAACTGCCATTTGCTAAACACTTACAACGTGCCATGTGTTATACCAGGTGCCTTGCAGAGATTACCTGATTTTATTCTCTTGACACCTCCTACAGTGGGCATCACTGTCCCCAATTACATAGGAGGAAACTGAGCCTAGTTTAAACTAATAACTAGATTACTTTCATATGCCAGGTCTGTCTGCCCTGAAGTGCAGGCTCCTGACCATTCTACCACACTGCCACTCTTCCTGGGTAAGAGGACCAAGAAGGGACAAATAGAAAGACATTAGCTAACTGAGGGGGGGGTGGATTTAAGAAAATAAGCAATTATGGTGAAATGTAATAGGTATCTTAGCTAACAAAACACACTGGGGGCTCGTGGAGCAGAGGGACGTGTCTGGGAGTCCTTGGCAGGCCAGCCCCAAGTGCACTGGGAAGGGTGATGCCCCCCACAGTCCTCTTAGACTTCTCTTCCACTTTTTCACTCGGCAGACAAAGTTGGTTTGCCCACCATGTGTGGCAGACAGAAGTGTCTTCTTTCCCCTCAACCTTCGCCTTCCGAGTGTTCTGCTTGGACTCCCCCCTCGTTTTTGCCCAGCTGAGCCCTTCAAAGTTCAGTTCAAGGCACACCCTCTTGCATGGAGTCTTCTACACAGTCTGGTCATGCTTTGCTCACCCTCCTCTGACCACCATAGTTCGTGTGCACGATGGCTACCATCACCCCTTTGGTGCTTGGAGCCATTTTCATAACATTTTCATAACGTTTCACATGCCATTTCTTCTCCCACAACTGAATTGTACATTTTCTGACATCATGTTGAATCCTAACCAGCATTATTCATTGCATGCAGTAAGTATTAGCACCTAATAGCAATTGCATTGATTTAGCACCTGCTATGTGCCAAGTCCTTGGAAAATATTAAATATAACCTTTATGATAAACCTTCAAAGCAGAATTATCCTTTCACAGCAAAGTTAGGTAAATTTACCATCAGCACACAGTTGACACAAGGCAGGGCTGGGATTTTAATTAAATTTGTCTGGATTCAGGGCCCAAACTCTTTACCATGGTATGCTTCATGTGTCTTAAGAAACAGATAGACGTCAGTAGACCTACGTGCTAGAGGCTGTCAGATGGCAGAGTGACTTGAAACATCAACTCAAAGATGCTTCTAACTGAACACAAGCTAGTTCTCAGAGATTCACACCTGTGTAAATCCTAAACAGTGAGACAACAGCACATTTGAAGTACACTATAATCAACAAAAATCAAGAAGACAAAGGAATTGGATACACTTTTTAAAGTAGGAGTTTTAGAAATGAAAATCTGAGTTGTAGCTCGAAAGGTAAAAGTGGCAAGTACACATGATAAACAAGTCTAGAGACCTTCTGCGCAACATAAGGTTACTGTTCATAAAATTGTATGATGTCAGGGATATAAAAATAAGTAGATTGTTTAGCTGATCTTGTCACAGAATAGTAACTATGTGAAATTATACATATGTATCTTAATTTGCTTCACTATAGTAACCACTTTACTATTTATATGTATCCTATAACACTGGGTTATAAACCTCAAATATGCATAGTAAAATTTATTTTAAAAGATGAATACTGAGGTGAGAAGAGTCTTAGTGATATGGCCTAACTCTCTGTTTTTGATAAGGACACGGAGCTCCAGAGAGGAGGAGGAAAATGCCCAAGTCCCCTGATAGCCACAATGACTTTACAGAGACTAAGGAGGGAGACATTTCTCTAGGCGAGAAGAGAGGTGTCTAACATGTTTTCCAAAGTTTCAGGGAAGTCAAAGAAACCTTGAGATGACATAATCGCAGTTTCCAACTGCACATTTTTTAAAAAATACTTCACAAGAAATCCAAATGCAAATCACAGATTTGGACATGGCAGTGTTTATACTGAGTGGTAACTGAAGTTTACACATGGTTGGTAAAGCAAAGTCAGCAGCTGGATATGTAACTAAAAGAACCTTTGACCTTTGAAAAGCATTACTAGGAACTCAGCTAGCCAGTGCACATCTGTTCTACAGTTATGAGTTTTCCCACCTCTCAGGGAAGATCAAACACTGTCAAGGACACTATGTCATAAACACACTGTATAGTACCATTTACCTTCTGTTCCTCCAGATTTTTCCTTCAAATATGTACTACTGCCATAATTCTTTCAATTACTTACAATGCTTTTACTTCAAAAATAATTAGGACAAATTATTAACTAAGAACTCCAGCTTATAATAGAAAAGAACTCCACCCTATAGAAGCTGTGATCAAAGCATAGGATGGGTGTTTAACTGTAAAAAAAATTATTACAGTGAAAGAAACAGTGTCATTAATTCCCCTCAGAATACTTTCCTCTGCTTGACACTCACTTATCCCATCCTTCTTGCGGTGCTCTGAAGCTGGTCTGAACATCCTCTTTTGTGAGAGTCTTTAATTGCACTGTTATGGCGGCTTCAGTGTGCTCAGTCAATTCCAAACATTGGCCTTTGGTGGTCATTTTGACTTTGGAGAAGAGCCAGAAGTCACACGGAGCTGAATCCATTGAATAAGGCACTGGATTGTCTTTACAAGCCTGTCTTTCCACTGGATGACACTTGGAACCAGCATTCAATATATATATTTATGCTTCATCAAGACAGGAAAGAGGACCCCCAGAACAGCTTAGAAGTTGGAAAGAATGATGGGATAAGTGTGTTTGAAATGAGGGGAAGTATTTTAAGAGGGATTAATAACAAAGTGTTCTTCACTACAATAACTTCTTAAAAACTTTAAAAATTTACTATTTTTGACATGTCCATATATGTTCTTTACACAGAGACTTAAGTAGCTAATTTAAATGTAAGAGTTGAGGAAAATGGAGAAAGAGAACTAGTCATAAGAAATTATGATTTCAGAGCAAACATTTGAGATAGGTATGAAAGAATCACGTCATGTGGAAATAGATCAATTTTGCTTTGTATATAATCTGTATAACTCCAGACTAACAATGCAAAAATTTCCTACCTGGGGTGTTTCTCCTCAACATCTTCCACAGTTTAGGCTCTCCAAGCATCTTACTTATTTTTCCTCATGTTTAACTTAAGGAAATTTTATTTCTGTTTTGCTGTTATCACTGATAACAGCACTGATCGTGCATTTTGATGCACGAGTGGGGCAGGAGAGCTATGTCCATAAATAAAAAGTCGATCAGTTGTCAGGCGCTGATTCCAGCCCTACTCTTAGTCTTCCGTGTACTACACGGCAGCCTCCCATTCTCTCACAACATTTGAATTCCAAGCTGATTTCCATTTCCCACTCAGCAAGTTTTAAAAATTCCCCCCTTGTGCCAGATGTTGTACATTCAATGATTTAAATGAATCTTTATGATAGATTAAGAAAAACTTGATTAGAAAGCTAAATAGCTTGCAAATTGTTCACTGAATTTCAAAACAACACTGAGAAATTGTGACTATTAGGCTTATTGCTTCTTTTCCCCCTATAGATAACAGTTTATTTAATTTTGTGATATTATTTTAAAAATTCAATGATTAGCTTTTATGGAAACTACTGAAATCATGCAATTGAAGAAGTACAGCAATCAGAAATTTAATTTTTCTTGGGTGCTAGATATTGGCGAATGTCTCATATTTATTCATTCTGGCAGAAGATCTACTTATATTATTAAGAATAACAGAAAAATTTTAAAAGGGTAAAACTATGATTTTAAAACTACTTATACACAGTAGTAGTTGGAAAGCCATAGATTTATGGACTAAATGTACAGAAGTGATTTTAATTTTCAGTGTTTGGCGAAAATGTCTTTTTACCCAAGATTTTTGTTTCTATGGATAATGTTTTTGGGTCCCACTGCAACATTTCATGTGATTCGAAACAGATGTTCTTGAGGGCTGTTGGGTAGGGACCCATGGTTTGTACAAAGTTGTCAGCGTTTTGTCACAGAAAAGAGCACCAATTTGGGCATTGCAGTTACTTCCAAAAGCACCGTTTTCCAGAGGGGGATATAGTTTTCAAAATATGCGTGCATTAGTGTTCTAGGGCTTCTGTAACAAATGATTGCAAACACGGTGTTTTAAGGCCATCAAAATTTATTTCATAATTCTGGAGGCCAGAAATCCAATACCAAGGTGTTGGTAGGGTTGTACTCACTGCCATGGGCCTCTTGGGGTGGGGGGATCTGTTATTTGTCTCTTTCAGATTTTAAGGGCTACTGGGATTCCTCTACTGAGAGCCTCATCATTCCAACCTCTGCTGATGTGGCCCTTTACCTGCTCCTATTTTGCAACTTTTCCTTCATAGGTTTCTCTTTCAAAATTCCCCCTTGCAAGGGTACATGTAATTACACAGAGTGCCCACCCTGGTACCTAGGGCATGGGCCTTCTCTTAAAATTCTTAAATTAATCACATATTTCATCAACATTTACAGGTCTCAGGGATCTGACATGGGATATCTGGGGATATGGCATGATAGAACATTTAGTCCTGCTGTCAGCTGAAAATCTTGGCTATGTCTCCTGCATGACTTCCCTCTCTGAGATATTAGATTCATTTTTTCCCACTGCACTGGTATGAGAAGGAGAAGGGTGTCTCAGTATTACTCGTGCAATTAAAACCCCAGGGATATCCGCTGGTAGCTTGATGCGCCACAATTCCTGCCCACTGGGCTACACTGATAACAGGCATGGAAATGGGACTGAAGACTGGACGATGAGTGAATATGAAATCTTTCTTGAGATTTGCAGATATCCTAGAACAGTGAGTGAGAGGATGACAGATGAGCAAACAATAGAATCAACTCAGAAATGCCTTAAGTCCAAATAATCCCACATGGGGGCACTGTGCATTTAAATACCCATATATAAGAGATCACTGAAGTGAGCATGGGAGTCAGACACTAGCATTGAGATGCTGGGTAACAGGATGGAGACGTGGAATGACGGGTGAGTTTGCGGCACCTATGCACGTCATACCTGAGGGTCACTACAATGGGTAGAGCTGGCTTGTAGTTTTCCAGTCCTACTTCTTTCTACGTGTGACTTGTGTATTTTCTCTCTCCCTCTTTTGTTGTCTTGTTTATATGTATCAGAGACTACTCTAGTCCACACTGATAAATTATGGGCTATGGAATACAGAATTAAGAGTCAAAAGATCTGGTGCTCGCTAACTTTGCAGCTTGGAAACAATTGCCTCCCTCCTCTTATTCACAGCCTTTTTATCTGTTAAGTACGAAGTTGTATACATCTCAGTCTCACAGGTTAGTGCATCTGTGAAGTGAGATAATAAATAAGGAAATGCACCTTACATGGTCCTTACGTAAACATTATAGCTTTCCATTGAACGTGGCTATACTGCCCAGTCCTTTTAGCTGTCAGCCTAGTGCATGGTTATATTGTCCTGTATTTTTTTTTAATGTGTAAAGATTTTTCCTTCCCATCAGACTATTCAGTGTTTAACAGCACACACTGTGCTTGTGCTCTGAGTCTTCTGTTCCCACTTTCTCAGTCACTAGGCCAGTAGCAGTAGCTCCACAGGTTCTTATCTGGGTAGAGATAAGAATCTTGGCTGTGATGTGCGAGGCTTGAATACTTGCTCTTTGTTTAATGGCAAAGTTTGTAAACAGTGATGTGCAAAGGACTCACCCTAGAAGCCTATAAAAAAATGATAAAAAGGACCACTCCCTCGTCCCAACCCTCCTTCTCAAGAATCTGTATTTTAAAAAGAAATCAAATAATATGATATCGTTAGTTATGTTCATATTTGTTTTCTCATTCAAAAATTAAAAAGTTTAAAACTAAAGGGAGAAAACACAAAATCTGTGACTTGATATCACACATTTTAAGCCACAGTAGGTAAATTTTAAAGAGCAAACAATCTACCCGTCCTTTGGATATATGGTATGCCCTCTTGTATCTTTAGCTAACACGTCTTTTTAAGGAAATTTTATCATTTGTCTTGGTACTGATGATGCCAAGGTGCACACTGGGCACACACTTCTCCATCACAGGTGTTACTCTTCTGTGGAGCTCTTGTCTTCCCTATTGACAGTTTGCCCGAACCTTCTATCGCGTTTTACAACTCAGTTGTTCCCTTTTCTGCACTTGCAGTTGCGCTAAGCAATTCACATTACTTCCCCTTAAAATTGTGGTTCATTTTGAGCAGACCCCTCCCTCCCTCCACCCACCTGTCTTCTGGCCTCTGCTGCTTCAACAAACCCTGGACTTGGGTTGAGGAATAAAAAATTAGGTTAAGATGAAATCATCTATTAATTTGAGGACACTATTGGTAAGTTGGGCCTCTGTTGTCCTTCCATATTGGGAGAAATCAGTAGTAGAAACTGACCTGAGTTACTCTGGTCTGAACTCAGATCATGTAGGGCAAACCATCATTGAACAAAAGCTTTTAATGATGGTCACACCATGAGGACACACACACTGATCCAATGCTGAGGTCCTAAGCCCGGTTGCCGAAATGGACTCTAAGATATGATTGCACTGGAACCCCTAGACTTGGTCTGTCGATTAAATATAATTGGGCCAGTTAAAGCCTTGTGCACTTTTACTGAAGGGTCTAGGCTGTTCCCATTTGGAGATTATATTCCTCGAGGTCACCCCAAGCGAAATTCTTAACTCAGGGGTCCAATCCCATTTCCTCATGAAGTAACTGTATTATTAAGTGGATTAATAAATTAAAGCTCCGTAAGGGTCTTCTCATCTTACATTATCCCTGCCTCTTCACAGGGAGGTCAATTTCTTGGAGCCAAGAAACAATTAAATTTTCCTTTAGCCCCCCATCCAAGTCCCTATTTAAAGACAGGTGTTCCTGCTGCCTTCCTGGGTCAGGACACCGTGGCCCTTAAATGTCTACATGGGGCGGCTGTTAAACGTCTGGGTGGTTGCTGCCTCGGATCCTTGTAATAGTAGCGGTAATGCTTCTGGCAAATAGGTGAGATTTATGTTTGCAGAACTGCTTCTTTTACTCTTTCCTTTTTGCACTTCTACACTGGATTAACAACTGCAGTACTAAAAATTTTATTAATTAGATTATTTTATTCAATTGTTAACTATCAGTAGATATCCAGTGTGATATAGGCTAGTGCTTGGAGAATTTGTTTCTTGTTAGTAATATGAACATTATTTCTCATATTAATAGATGAGTACAGTCAATAATTAGGAGATTTTAGTAATTATTGGTATTAAGATAGCAGACTATTCCTGAGCTTGAGTACATTCTTGATGGCTGCTTTTAGGCCAACTGTGAAATTTGATTTGTTTACTCTGTTTACGGTTCTCATTTCTATAGAGCTGACCCTCTATAAATAAACAAATTTACCTTAAGATTTACCTTCTTTAGGATAATTTAAGATTGGGCTAATAGTCTTGTCTGGACAACCAGGCTCAACTGGGTTTTTACGTTTACTTCTAGATCTTCCTACTATTTCACCACATAGGTGGATTTACTCAAACAGCTGTCCAGGAGTAGCACATCTGGATTTTGGGTTTTTTAGGAAGAGATCCCTTTGCAAAGTAATTTCTTGTTAACTTATTATGCTAAAGGTAATAGGATTAATCATTGCTTGTTTGCGCTCTTGCAGTATTTTATAGTGTCTTAGGAAATTTCTATCTCATACTTTTTTTGGTCTAGATAAATGTCTTGGTTTATAAGGCTGAAGTGTTTAAAATGTCTGTATTATGAGCTAGTTTTGGTCCACAGCGATCGGTGAAATCTTCTGGGTGTTAGCTGGATGCTTTATTTAAGCTACAGTTTGGTTTATCCAAGTACACTTTTCAGAATGCTTACTTTGTTTCAACTTACCTTGTCTCCTATTAGTTGTTGAATAAGTTATATATTTTAATTATTTAATATTTGAGGAGGCTGACAGGCAGTGTGTGTATGCTTGTGTGTATGGATTTATTCAGTTAAGCTCTCTATTCTTAATTTACTTTGGGCTTTTAGATTTCATAAAGGCTATTCTGAAGATTTTCTGGGTTAGAAAATGTAGCCCATTTCTTTCCACTCTATAGACTATATCTTGACCTAACTTTTATGTTAATACTTGTACTTAATTTTGTACCATGTTAGGATTTATTGAAAATGATGGTGTATAGGTTATATAGCAAAGAGTGGTGAGGTTTATCACGGTTTATAGATTATATAATAGGCTGCTATAGGGAAAGATATAGAATACTGCAAAATCCTTTGAGTTTTAAGCTATTGCTAGTATTCTTTTGACCATGAATTTTGTTAGTAAATTACTTGTATTTAGGGCTACGCATAGTGGGGTATCCAATCCCAGTTTGAGTCTTAGCTGTTATATGTTCAGATAAGTAAATCTTACTTTGTATATGATTTCTATTTTATCTGTAGTGTTTTACAACTTAGTTAAAATTTAGTTTTACTGCTTTTTTTTTTTCTGAAACACTTCTTACACTGGTAGCTATTAATATGGGTTGATGCATGACCGTGGCAGCTAGCATGCACTTTACCAACTCTAATGTATTGCAATGAGTTGGTCAAACTTCCATTCATTGCTTAACTTTTATCACTGCTGTTTCCCACTGGGGTGTGGCTGAGCGAGGCATTGTGAGCTCCTTTGGAGTGTGCTTTAATTCCAGGTCCTTCTGATCAGTAGGCTCTAGAGGGCATTCTCACTGGGATATGGATAGTTACCTGTGTCATTCTGCTAAAATAAAGAAGACAGAACCAAACTTTTATGTTCCTAGAGTTGATAGGACTTATCTAGGCATTTTCAGTGCCTTATTTTATAAATAAGTTGCATCAACTTTAATAGGGATATAGAATATAATTCATTAATTAAAGAGTATAGATGTTTTATAGGATAGTTTTAGAATTTGCCTATTTTACAAGTATCGAGTACTGGGTTAGTTGATAGTAGTATAAGGAGTTAAGGAGATAATTAATTAGATTAACTAATGTATTAGAATTAGTTTTTTAGTATTTGCTAATAAAATGTGGTTGCTTTAGTTGTGTTAATTTAGGTTAAAATAGTTTGAATTTACTACCAATATGTCAGTGAGTAAAAATTGAACTATGTAAAATATTTTGGTGTAGTTTCTGATAAGTTATTGTGATGAATTAACTATGATTAAATCATGTCTTGTTTAATGATTAGTTCTTAGTTATTATATAGCATACCTCTCGCTTGTTTTGGGGCTTGGCAAGGATAATTGATGGGCACATGATATATTTTACTTAAATTAGGTATGATATGTAATTGATTGCATTATAAAGGAACAGGTGTAGGGGAGTTTTTGGAGAGATTATTTTTGGTATATACTTGTACATATACATGCATATGTGCATGTATTGTATATGTGCATGTGTACTCATGTATACTTATGTGTGGTTTGGTGTTACGTCTACTAGACATGAACTATTAGCACACTGGATGTTAGAAATTAGAGCCGAGAACATGAAGTTAAAACTCAGCTGCAATTTAATTTACTGAGACCATGACTTGATGGCTATGCTGAGCCATAGCACACCCCCAAATTAAAAAATACCAAATGCATGATACCAGGGCTACATGTAATCATGGCTTGATTAGTCATTAATTCACTGAGATGTTTTATTTAAGGTGAACAAGTGGGTGATCTTAACTTTTTAAAATTTTTCTTCACTGTTTGACACAAGGTGTTGCTATGTAGTGCAGGTTGGCCTTGAACTCTCTTATGTAGCCCAGGCTGGCCTCGAACTCATGGCCGTCCTACCGCCCCAGCCTCCCAAGTGCTGGGATTACAGGTGTGCACTACCACACCTGGCAGGTGATCTTAATTATATGGCCCTCAAGTGAGAATCAGATGCCAGGTATAATTTCAAGATAGTAAACCCCCTGTGTTTTGGGACTGGAGGGAGAAGAGGGACACCTGTCTAGTGGGCTATAGGTTTCATGGAGGGTGGTAGATTAAAGGACCCAAACTGGTAGATGATGATCATATTGACAAGAACTTATTATAAATATAATGTGCTGATGTATGACAGACATGTCTTATGTAACATTAGTAGTCGAACTGCCTCTCTCCCTCCCTTTTGCTTCCCCTCTCCTTCTCAAGTTCCCTCTCCTTTTCCCTCTCTCTTTGGAGACCAGGCTTAGAATAATATTTTTCAACAGACTCCAGATACTTCTGAGCAGGCACTATGAGAAACAGTGAATGAGGAGCGCAAGTTATTCAGATTTCTCTGTATCAACTGAGCTCCATTTGTTCAACCAAACGAGAAAAGGTGGTTTGAAAGAAAGGAGAGCAGAAAATGTACCATAGTAGGTGTTCGTGGACGAGGAAGTTGCAAACTGAATGTGAAACTGACTCACTTTCTTGGGGCAGTGTTGGATGGGGTGCCCGCGACCTTGGCCCATGTGCTGAGGGGTCAGTACGCCTGTGCTTGTGTATCAGTCCCTGCACTGGGTGCTGCACGTCATTGTCTGTTGATTCCTGGTCATCAGTAAATACTCCTCGGTGGCTCACCACTCATGTGGTTCTATTTTATTTAGTAGAATGGGTGCTTATTTACCGATCTTGAGAGCTGAGCACTATTACCATTCTCAAATCATTTCTGGAGATCTGGGTGCAACTTCTTGAACACTTTAGGCACAGAGTAGAGCTATTTATGAACACGTAGATTTCAGAGAGAGGTTGTAAACTTAAGACATCTCTTACTAGGATCTTAGCCTGCTTGTGTATGTTGCAGAGGGGATGTTTTTCTCAATTATCTTTGTTGGATTTAGGCTATGTTGATAAAGGTTAGCATTATTCCCACAAACCGAGCCTTTGTTAATTCATGACCAGGGGAAATGAAAGCATCAGGACACATCATCTTTTCATTGCCATCAGCTAAATAGTCAGTCGATGAGGTTACAAGGCTCTTGGAATATTACTGGTAGCTAACGGATAGCCACAATGTTAGTAACAGAAGTTTTTGTATGCGAGAGAACCCTGGAGGTAATTTTGATGGACTCATTTCATATTGGGTCCACGGAAGTCAAGTGACTTTGCCAGAGTCACACAGCTGGCAAGACCACGGCTCCCTCTTCCCCTCTCCCATTCCACCAGGCCCCTGAGGAGGAGAGGCAGCATGCATTGACTATGATTTACACGATAGGCGGTGATGAAGGAACACAGATTCCGTTTCCAAGGGTATATGCTTAATAGCAGACAAACAAAGATATAAAAACTCTATTAAAAAGATGTAAAAACCAGTGTAAAACAGGATGAGGAAAGCAATAAGGGGAGTGCAAAAGCACAAGCATTGGCACAACACATCACTGGGTGTGCTCTGCAGGGAAAGATTATTCATCACGAGCAGTAATGAACAGTTTAATGCAGTTCTACAATGTGTTCCAGTTAAAGGAGGGTTTTCTCGTGGGAGTATCAGACCCAGTTTGTGGATAAAGGAAATGTGGAGATTAACCTTACCAGAAGCCTTGGCCCGTAGTACTTCAGAATGTTTTAAATTAGGACTTACATTAAGTCTTGAGTTACTTGTCTGCCTGGATCGTTTTTCTGCCAGCAGATCTTTGACTGTATGCTTCACTCTCACACCTTGGTACACACGTTTGCTGTAGTCTCCTGGGACTTAAGCAAAGGCATAGTCAGAATCTCACACAGATGGAGTCGTTAGATCAGTCTCCCAAAGGAGCGGTTCAAAAACTGGTATTATGATGCTATTTTCTTGTTAGAAGGAGCGAAGTCTTGAACTTGAAGTAGCTTCTATAGTTCTGCCTCCTTGTCCTTGATAGAAACTCATCCAAGGTCTTTGTAAGTGAAAAAAAGCATTCTTCCATCTTCTACACAACAGCTCTGCAAAATGCCCTCTTTTTTCTATTCTGATTTGTCAAAGTTTACTCCAATAGGGTATCATTTATGCTTTAGTTACAAGATAACAGGACTGGATACAACTTGGAGCAATATTGCTTTTTATTACATGAGGTAGGAGTTAGAGTCGCACGATTCAGATTACCAAGAGGCAGTATTCCTGCCTTGTCATATTGGTACCTGTATGAGGGAATAGATCATCTGGATTTTTTAAAGATTATGTTCCTAGAAAAAAGTCATTTGTTTATTGCATTAAGCAAATATGGTTTGGTTTTTAAAATGCAGTATTGGACATGAGGAGGTAGAGCTTTAATACTAAGCCATGGAGAAGGGAGGGGTTATTTATTCATTTAACAAACATGTTTTGAGCACTTACTGAAGATATTACAGTGCTTGGCAATTTACATGCATTATTTCACTTGATGAATTTTACAGATGAGGATGTGGAGGGCTGGAGCTACATTCTTTGCCAACCTCTTACACGTTGCTAATACGCAACAGACTCAGATCAGCTTGTAACACTAACAACTGTAAAAATTTGCTATTTTCACCAACTAGAGGCGTGTACAGATATAGAGAAAAACATTTTCCCAAGGTTCTAAACTTTATCAGCTTTGCTTCTAGGGATGGTGAGCTCTTTGTTACTGAGGATGGTAAGCAATGAATGGAGAACTTTGGTTCAGACTAGTCTGTTTCAAACACATCTTTTGTTTTTTTTGTTTTTTTTTTTTTTTTGGTTTTTCTCCGGTACCGGGAACCGAACTCACGACCTTCCGCTTGCCAGGCAGGCGCTTTTGCCGCTGAGCTAAATCCCCAGCCCCACATCTTTTGTCTAAAAGCATTTAAGCACTGAATTAGTGGTTGAACTAGACACATTATAACATATTTTCCTTTCATTAGTACATGTGTGTAGTACATAATGTTTACATTCCTTATGAGAAGTTAGTATGTGTGTGTAATACATCTTAATTCCTTTTTTTTTTTTAAATCCCCTTTTCCTTCCCTCTGTCTACCATCCACCTATCTTATGATCCTCTTGCTTTTGTTTTTTTTTTAAATTTTGTTTTGTATATGTTTTCAGCACACAGTGTTGACATTCCTTGTGTGGAGAGGTACCTGTCTGTAACACATCCCAGTTCCTTCCTTTTTTGATTCCATCTCTCTCCCTGCTTTCCCCTGTATCTCTTCATCCCCATCCCCTTTGAGAAAGATCTATCTCCTTACCTCCTGTTATATATCTTCTACTTTGCCCTTTACCATTGACATTGCTGCTCTGTAGTAGGTTGGATGGCTTCAATCCATTTTAATTGAAGTGTTGCTGGCTGACTAATAAATTTGGCTGGAATGGAATACAGCATCACTGTGATGGCAGAACACACTAATGTATGTATGGATGAGGCACACAGCTAAAATAGTCTCTGAGTTTATGTATGGTCTAGACTATAGTTTGACATGTAAATAAAATTGTATTGTGAAAAGAATTTTAAAAAAGGAAAAAAACAAAAGCTACAACCAGAGGCAGGGTGGTGCACTGCTAAGAGTCAGAGTGAGTGTAGCCCCAAATTACTCTCTGTCATAGGAAACTCACAGTCTCTGTTCCATTTTCTTCATGTGCAAAATAGATATAATCCCTTCTTAGCTGTCTTATGCATATATATGAAAATGCTTTGAAAACTACCAAGTTGCATAAAGAACATATGAAGACACAAAAAATCTAGGTTCCAAGAAAATATATTATTTAATTTAAATAAAGCCACATGCAACTTGATTTCAGCAAAACAAAATTATTTGAATGGTTTTATTTGGTCTGATTTTAGCATCTTTGTCTCTTTAGCTCTTTAAAGAGGTTTGAATTACAGTACTTCTTTGAGATACGTCTCAAATATAAAACATAATGGTGAAGTTTGTTCCAGAGGAATCTAAATGTTGCTTCTGGAATCGAGTAGATCTTATTTTATTTGCAAAGCCTCCTGCTATCTTTCTTCATCAATTATCATTTCCAATGTGTCAGTGCTGTCTTTAAAAATAATCACGATGCAAATGTGTTAGGTGCAACAGCAGAAGTGTGTCTAGGATATTCAGAGACACGCAGAACACACCACTTCCTTGTTAGGGTGGGGAGGGAGTCAGAAGGACACGATGAAGTCTGGGCTGACGCCTCAAGGAGGAAGTGGGTGGTGGTGGCAATGGCACGGTAGGCAACAGCATTCCAGGTGTAGAGGACAGCATGGGCAAAGGCCCAGAGGCGAGATCAGGAAGAGGTGTAATGCAGGAAGTGGTAGGAAATGAGTTTGGGCAAGCAAATGGGGTTGTACTTGATCGTTCTGGTGTATGGAGAGAGCAGTGTGGACTTCATGCTGTCGGCTGTGAGCCACTAGGAGCTAATGAGCAAGGGAGTGGTGGGGTTCGAGTCGCATTTAGATAGACTCTTAGCAGTTGTGTGGAAGGTGGGTTTGAGGAGCATGAAGCTGCAGGGGGTGGGTCCGGAGGATTCTAGAACAACTCAGAAAGAGCTAATGGGGTCTGAGTAGTGGTAGGTAGGTAGACAAGGATAGTCAGATGTGAAAATTACTTAGATATGGGAGTAAAGGAGAGAGAGGACTCAAGGGTGATTCTCAGATTTCATCATTGCTTGAGGACATGTTTCAGAGAAATCTTGACTTTGATGACAATGAAATCAGGAAAGGCGGTGGAATCCATTTAAGGAGCATGTGACAGAATCACATACAGAAAACAAGATGCGTCTGACACTCTGGAATGAACAGGTCAGAATATTTGCAAGGACTGAGGAGCTCAATATCTTGAGAAACCCTGTGACGCTGACATCTGACCACTTTCAGAGGAAGAGAAAAGAAGAAACTTATCAAGAGACACGGGATCAGCCGGGGATACAGCTCAGTGCACAAGCGCCTGCCTGGCAAGTGTGAAGTCCTGAGTTTGATTCCTAGCACCAAAACAAGAAAAGAAAAATAGTAATAATAAAAGACACATGGGAAGACCGACTGAGGGACAACCAGTAAAAACTAGGGAATAAGGCATCTAGAATTCAGAGGGAGAGATTTTAAGAAAGATAAAGAAATTATCAGACACAGTAGAATAGTCCTGGAAGATAAGGATAGAAAAACATCCATTGCTTTCAATCCAGTGGTTGATGTTGCCTTAGCAAGAATGGTTTTGGAAGTGTCGGGTGGCTAGAAGCCAGATAGTAATTTCAGGAGAGGAGGTGGTGACAGAAGGAAACTATTTCTTTTAAAGTTTGAATAAAAAAGGGAAGCAAGTGAACAATGACTGGAGAAAATTACAGGGCCTGGGGATTTAGCTCAGCGGCACAGCACCTGCCTGGCAAGCGCAAGGTCGTGAGTTCAATTCCCGGTACTGAAACAAACAAACAAAAAAAGAAAATTATGGTGTCAAGAGAAGTTTGCTTATGTTTTTTATGATGTATTTATAGGTGGGAAAGAATTGATATTTGAGGGAGGGACTAAAGATTTTGGAGAGGGAAAAAATGATGGAAGGAGGTCTTGACAAGGAAAAGATAAATTGGAATCAAGAGCACATACTGGGCTGGGGATATAGCTCACTGGCATAAGCGCCTGTCTGGCAAGTGCAAGGTTGTGAGTTTGATCCCTGGTACTGCAAAAAAAAAAAAAAAAAAAAAAAAAAAAAAAAAAAGAGCACATTCAAATCTTCGACCTCTGAGATTGGAATGAAAAAAGATGGGGGGCTGGGGATGGAGTGGATGGTTTGGCCCATGACTTAGGCAGCACTAATAAACTTAGAGGAGCTAGAGTAGAAGTAACTCAGATACTAAAGATTAGAACAAGACAGGGGTCAAAGCTAGACAAACAAGTCAAATCAAGACAAATACTAGTGAGTCTCTGACTGTGATCTGTTCCTTCAACATGGGCATTGTCTAGGGACTTGTTAGGAATGCAGATTCTCAATCTCTGCTCCCAAGTACCGAATCAGAAGTCTTTGGGTTGGGCTTGACCTTCTAGGTGATTCTGATTGTCTTCATTACTTCTCATCGTTGCTGAGACAAAATACCCAACACCCAAATTTAAAGGATGGAAGCCTCATTTAACTCACAGCTTATAGAGGTTTCAGTCCATAATCAGCTGGCTCCAGGGCAGGGTGCCAAGGCCAGTGAGCATTGAAGAGGAGAAACAGTTCATGGCAGGCAGAAGGCAGCAAGAAATAAGCGAGTGACAAGCCACAAGGGGCAATAGCAGCTTCTTTCTGTCCCTTAGGATGGGTAGCACTCACATCCAGAACTATGCAAAGCCAATCAGTGGACTACTTTAGTAATCACACACCCTTCATCCCAGCATCACACACTCTAGCTCCGGCCAGCTTGGGAAAGCTTCAACTATGGCTGAAAGAGGTTTTGGGGGGTGGGGGTGTCTCTAAACACAGCCATAGCACTGATGCTCTCTGAAGTTTGAGAAGTATGCATATGCATAAAAGTAAGACCTTTGTAAAGTTCTACGTGCGGCTGTGCAGAGTGGGGGGCAACTCTAAACTAAGTAATCTTGGCTGAGTAAGAATCCAAATAACTGAGTGACTGGTGGTAGGTATAAGGAGGGGACAGAAGTTGAGGAGCTCCAGGTTGGATCCTCTGCGCACTTACAGTCTTGCCTTTCTTTTTCACTGAGGGCTTAGTAATTGATGGCTTCACTCCGAGTTAGCAATTTATGTATATACCAAAAAGCCTAGGAGAAATATGTCTATAGTAAATAAATTAAACAAATAATCAAATAGTAATTTTTTTTGTCTTTTTTTTTTTTTTTTTTTTTTAACACAGGGTTTTGCTATGCAGCTCAGGCTGGCCTTGAGCTCACTTTGCAGCCCAGGCTGGTCTTGAACTTGCAACGATCCTCCTGCCTCTGCCTCCCAAGTGCTGGATTACAGGTGTGCACCACCACACCTGGCCCAAATAGTAATTAATAAGGGTTATTGTTATCTCATGAACTAAAGTTCATGAGATGGCAAAAAATCAGATCAAAACTTTCAAAGTTTTGTCATAAAGCAATCAGTCTTATGTGCCAGTTGGCACTGACTTAATGCAAAGAATGGGACTACATGCCACAGGGTGTGCAAAATCAGTTTAGTACCTAGAGTAGATGTCCTTAAGAAGATACTGTTTACTAAGAGAAAGAAGACATTCTGGTGTAAAAGTAGGAAAGGGAGAAGAGTGTACTTTGGATGGCTGCGGAAAGTTCTGTGGGAAGGAATGGGACCTAGGGTGGACTTACGAGGATGTGGACAGGTTGAGAGGAGGGGGACAGGTCTGGATGGCAGCAGGCGTGCATGGACACGAAGAGGTAGGGAGGAACAGTGCTGTGCGGAAGGATAAAGAGCAGTATAATTGCATTACCAGATTTGAATGCATCTATGTGTAGATGAATCCCTCATGTTTATCCCAGCTCTGACCTGAGCTTTAGAGTTGGGTATCCATCTACACTTGCATATCCAGTAGACTTCTCAAATGCTACCTCTTCAAAGCTGAATTCATTCTCGCCTCGCATATCTGTTTTATTGAAACCTTCCCAGTCTCCGTACTTGGCAACTCCACCCTTCTAATTGCTCAGTCCCAAAGCTACAGACTCGTGCATCTTTGACCCTTGTCTTTTTCTCCCCGGGCACAACCCATCTTTTAGGAATACGTGATGGTGCCACCTACTAAACTGATCCAGAATCTGCTGACTTCTCTTTGCTGCCTCCCTAGATGTCCAGGCGCAATCTACCATCTCACGCGGATGACTGCAGTAGCTTGCTAACAGTCTTTCCCCTTCCACCTGTCACCTCGCCCCGTCTACTCTCAGCCCAGCAGCCGGAGTGAGCCTTTCAAAAGAAAGTGCAGTCGCTTCCCTGCTCTGCTCAGACCCCTACCATGCTTCCTCACTTTGCTCAGAGTAAAAGGCAGCGTCCTTACAGTGGCCCTGCATGACGCTATTCCCTGATACCTCTGTTTTCATTGACTCTCCCCCTTGCTCCTTTACTATAACCGGTTTCTGAAATGCACGAATCACACTTTTTCTAGGACCTCTGCGCTGGCTACGTTACTGACTCAGCACTCCCCAAGCCCCTTATCCGCAGGCCTGTTCTTTTCTCCAAGTTGTGACTCTATCTTCTCAATAAGAGGATATTTAAGTTTGCATTTTCCCAATGTAACAATCCTCACCTGCCTTATCCTACACTACCTTTTACTTCTGTGCAGCACTTTGCACTTTATAATGTCCTTATAATTTCTGTGTTTAGAGTTTATTGTTTATCATCTGCTCCTTGCAAGAGTGTAAGCTCCATGAAGATAGGGATCTCGGCTGATTATACTCACAGGGTGCATCCCAAATGCCAGTGCCTGACACACAGAAGGCTTCCTGTAAACACCTGTGGGAAGCATTTTTTTATTGTGGTTAATAGTAATAAAGTACTGAAGGACTTTAAAAATCTGGCTGTAGAAATTTAGATCATTGTGCATTGCTTAACAAGTGGGACACATTCTGAGAAATGAGTCATTAGTCAATGTCATCATTGTACACACATCACAGAGTGTACTTATACAGATTAGGATGGCTCTCATGTCATGGGTGACATAATCTAATGGCACCACTGTCCTGTGTGCAGTAAGCTATTGACTGAAACATTATGTAGTGTGTGACTCTATTCTATAGGAGATGAAAAACAATATAATTTTCAACATAAGAGTATTGTGTCTTTTTATCATATTTTTTGGAAAAATTAGAAAAGGTTTTGAAAGATTAATTGGAGGGTAGAAACTAGAATCGGTTGAGGATGAAGCAAATTATATAACAGGTAGCCTTAAACAATGGGAATGTCCAAGAAAGGGCAGATTTAAGGGTCTTTTTCAGGGGACAACATACACACACACACACACACACACACACACACACACACACACATAAACACATACAAATGGAAAAACCAAGAAGGCAACAGACAGAGTTGGTTTTGATGGGGAAAGAAGAGGTCAGTTTTAAATAGGTTGATTTGGAGATTTGTAAATTTTTAAATTTGTAGACTTTTAAATTTATTGATTTGGTGATGCTGTAATTAAATAAAAACAAAAATATCCAGTAGATAGAGTAAGTATTTAGATAGAGTAAGACCTGGGTTAGAATACATCTCAGAAACATCTTTAAAACTGTGATAATTCAGTTTATGAAAATAAATGTCTTTGCAACACGAGAAGAGAACACTAGATGTCCAAGCACAGAGCCTTGCTCAGTGGCTACAGTTCTTATGCCCAGGGCAGAGGGAGGAGAGGCCGGAAACAGCCTTGTACTTGAGTGGAAGCATCAGGGAAATTAAAGAGCAAGGAGTGTGGAGAAAAAGGAATAACCAGTGGAGTCATGTATCTGGTGCCCGATAAATGCTTGTGGTGCATACAATGCACTTTATACAACATGCCGTATGTGACTATAACATACCTCAGAGAAGCCAAAGAAAGGCCAGAGTCTTAGGAAAAGTGAAGTTGTTTAGAACTAGGGAAAGAATAGTTCCTTAAGAGATAAGGGTGGAGCCCCTTCTTTGGGGCTTCTAGGGAACCTACATGGTCAGCAAATGGAAATAATAAGGTAAGCCATGCTCCAAAACAGTGGTAGTGGTGCAGAAAAGCAAACACCTTTTTACAAAAGCACAAAAGATAAAATAGTTTAACAGAACCGGAGCCTAGAAACGCTAGCCTATATAAGCTGGAGTATAAATTCTTTAACATGCCTGGTGGGCTGGGGATATAGCTCAGTGGCATAAGCACCTGCCTGGCAAGTGCAGGGTCCTGAGTTTGACTCCCAGTACCAAAAAAAAAAAAAGAATCATACCTGGTGTTTTCTTCATGTTTTTCAAGAATTTGGTATTTCTCCTTTTTTCCCCTTCTTTTCTGTCTGCCTCCCTGCTTCCCATCCCCCTTCCTTCCTTCCTTCCTTTCATGTTTTTCAAGAATTTGGTATTTCTCCTTTTTTCCCCTTCTTTTCTGTCTGCCTCCCTGCTTCCCATCCCCCTTCCTTCCTTCCTTCCTTCCTTCCTTCCTTCCTTCCTTCCTTCCTTCCTTCCTCCCTTCCTTGCTTCTTTCTGTTCTTCCTTCCTTCCTTTCTTTCTCTCCCTCTCCTTCTCTCTCCCTCTCCTTTTCTCTCTTTCTCTCATTCTCTCTTTCTCTCTCTCTCTTTTTCTGTCTCTCTCTGCTTTCTTCTTTGCAGTGCTGTGGGTTTAACCCACACCTTCACACCAAAATACATCCCCAGCCCTTTTATATGTGTACATATTTTTTATTTTGAGACAGGGTTTTGCTCAGTTACTAAATTTCTCAGGCTGGGCTCAAATTTGTGACCCTCAAGCCTGCCTCGGTCTCCCAGAATGCTTGTAATGTATAACTAGGACTGGTGTATAAGATTCTAGAAATTTCTTAATCTATGCTCCTTTTTTTTTTTTTTTGGACAGAAGTGATATTTGTACTTCAGAATGTTGCCAGCATTCCTACTTCCAAATATTTTTTTCCTGTGCATTGTGTTTATTTAAAGAATCCACACCTGCATAGCCCAGGAGAGCTTAAGAGTTTTTATTCAAATACTCTAAGTACAAACTTGCATTTAGATCAGTTGTTGAGAAAACAAAGACAAGTGTTTCCGGAGAGAAAGCACAAGCAAATTTATCCTTAGGAATCAATTCATCCTTGAGAATTTAGAAAAAAATTGGTACAGTGGGATTGTGACTCTGTATGCGCAGCGAATCGTTTCTGCTGTATCATCTCCTTATTCTGTCTTTCTCTAATGGGGAATTTGGTCCATAGTAGATTCAGTGGTGGTGTTGCTTTAATAATGTTTTTGAAAAGTAAACATTTTCTCCGTCCGATTGAACACATATATTCTGAAACTGGTTTAATACTTAAAATATAGGCAATCCCTAAACTGTTTTTTATTATTAAGTGGTAACTACACTGGTGATGTTTGAAACGTATTCTTATTTTACTATTTTTGAGACATTTTATGGGGTACATTTTCTTGCTTTTAAATCTTTTGAGTTTCTAAGCGATTGCTTGTAATGTAAGATAAGGGAATAAAGAGATTGTGTGAAACAAATGAAAGAGAAAAGAAAAATTAAGCCATCCCATAACTTCAGAAAAGAACAATTTATAGTTTGAGTTCTGTAACTGGACAATGGCCCCATGAAGGCAGTAGATGACATTTCTCTGAATTATGACTTTGATATTGTCACTCAACACAACAGAATAAAAAGCCTGAACAATATGTTATTGATGAACACACGCGTTTGTTTCATTCTCTGTCGCTCAGGAAAATGACCTTGTGAGGTCCCAGACAGTTCAGGGGCAATACAGTGTGTTGGGTTACTGACTGGATTAGCTGCCAGCCCTGGTTCTGTGGATGCCCTCTCTGAGGATCCCAGCTTAGCCTGTCTTGCTGAGGATTGGAGTCCAGGACAGGAGCAAGTGATACTAGCTGCTTGCCCACTCGAAGTTTGTGGTCCCAGTTCTGATGGGGAAGATGATGTAGTACTTTTGTTATGGGAACCTTTCTGGGGAACACAAGGAAAGGCAACATAAAGTCTCTAAGATCACCAGTTAATCTTGAAATGTTAAATTACTGAGCAGAAAATAATACATATTGTTTATAAATTCTTCAATTGGAAATATAGACTGAACCTTTAAAGGTACAAGGTCAAATTAGTCAACATGTTAGGAGCCTGCCAAAATTTGGTTTGCCCACGCTGCAGATATCTGTAGCTTCTTCCAACTTCCCCTCCCCACTCACCTTTTAAGGCCCATCCCAAGCAGCACTATCGTCAGCAATCAGTTCCCTGCTGTAGAAGATACATGCTCTTAGAACTTTAGCTCTCTGCTTATCTTTTGAGATCAGACTTTGAAAAGCTGGGTCATTTTTTTAAAATACCAATTTTTCTTTCAGGTACTTTTGAAATATTTCCTTTGTCCTCATTTATTAACATGTAAAATGCTAGTATTTATATCTCAGATTTGTTCCTGAAGCTGTGAGGTTTATGCTGTGTTGACACTAGCATTTGTATCTTCAGGATGAACAAACTGGGAAGATCTGTATGTAGTTTGAATTCAGGAAATAACATCTTAGTCTCTTCCTTATCATGTGTTAACAGAATATCCTTTATTCTTAGCTTTAAGAGCTTAAAGTAAGATACCCGAATAAAAGATATCTAAAGTTTTAAATAAATGTAGATTTTTTTTCTATACTTTATAATTGAGAACTTACTGGAGGTTGTTAAATTTAACGTGAATTTTCACTGTATACTAGAAAATAGTGTTTAATATTCAAGTCATCATTTTACAAATATAATGTTCAATGAGTTGATTTTTTTCAATGCAGCAATCAATGTGGAAAAATTAAATCTAACAAGTAGTAATTAAATGTAATTAAAATTATTAAAGTGATACCAAGAATTCTAAATATTGGCCAGAGCTTTTTATTTCTATATGTTCAAAGTCAGTGCTATTTCGTCTCTGTCTTTGCTTTATGTTATGATGTTGTGGTCAAAAATAAAAGTTAGGATTAGAACATTTTTTTATTTTATTGTATTAATTGACATTGACTTACCACTTTCCATTTTCGATGATTCTGGTAAATTTCCTTCCCACCAGCAAGGCAATGGTGTTGAATAGCGTTCTGTCCACTCCTTGGTAAGGGATCCTGGTCTCCTGAACAGCTCAGCCTGGTCCTAGGGGAAAGCCTTCTGAAGAGGGTAGTGATGTTTCTGAAACAACTTGCTTTAGATTTGATTAAATGCAAATCCTTTGGTGTATGTTTCTCTCCAATTTGCATCCCCAGTGTAGATTATATATGAAGGTACCTTTTTTTCCCCTCCCCAAGTAGATTTTTATTCAGTAACAACGAGTTTCCATTAGGAACAAACTCTCCTAAATGTTTATTATGGAAACAAAGCATCCATTATTTGTTTCCTGAATAGCAGTGGCATTTTTCCATCCCTTTAATTTAGGGTTAGATTTTAAAAGGTAGTGTCTATGTATGTATGGAAAGCTTTTATTTCTCAATAGAGACTATGCTTGTCACACATATAAAAACTAGGTTTCTCTCAGGTGTAGATAAAATCCTAGGGAGATACTTTTATTTAGAAATATAAATAAAAATTAACATAACTTAAATATAATTGGAACTATCTGAGCTAGAGCAGAGGTTTCTAAACTTCTAGTACATTAGGGTCATCTGTGAAATTGGTACCCAGCCCCTTCCCTAGTGGAATTCAGAATCTTTTGAAATAGAGCATAGACAGCTACCTTGTAAAAGAAAATTTCTCACTTTGTAAACAAGAGTCTTTGTTGCATTAGTCAGGATCATGAATTCCTTTACAACAAAATTTCAAGAAAGTTTAGGCACTTGCTGACATTATCTTCTTTCATCTTTACCTACAATTCTTGCTTAACCTAATTTTGGTTCTATCACCTGGTCCTAAACAGATTAGAACCAGGCATCTTCCTGGGCGCCTTCCTCATCATTCTGGATTTGGACAGCACTTGATACTTCCTGGTTCACATGGACATCACCTAATGATTTTCAGACTTGACAGTGCCTTAGGTGTCCACTTCAGACAAATGGAATCTACAGAGTATGTTCTAGAGACTCCAGAGTCCTAGAAGCGGTTTCAGGGCTTCTTCAAAGCCCAAACTATTTTCATAATAGAACTAATACATGACCTTTTCCTTTACTGTCTCATTCCAGTGTACACACACACAAGGGGGTCTTCTGGAGGCCGCAGGACATGCACGGTCACAACAGATTGAGTGGAGAACCAGGCATGAGAATTTAGCTGTTTTCTATGAAGCCAGACATTTCAAAATTTGCAAAAATGCAAAGCAGTTTCACTTTTCTCATTGATTTTTGTTTGGAGGACAGATTTTTTAAAATTAAAAGGTTATCTTTGTTAACAGATTATTATTATAAACAAATAGGTTAAAGGGTTTTAGTTTTAAGAGTACATAAATGTGGATATAAGCTACATAAAGAAAGTTGTTGTGGTCCTCAGTAAATTCTAGGAGAGTAAGGGGTCTTAAGGCCAGGAAGTTTGAGAAGTTCTCTTGAAGGACACCTGCAGCTTAAGGATGTCCTAATGCACCAGTCCAGGGTGTTTCAATACATACATCTAAGAACTTTGTATCTGTGCTTCTTTTAGTAATAGAACACACCTTTGGGGGTTTCGACATTTCTAGGAGAAACCCAGAAAGACAAGATTTGTTTCAATTTCTTAGCTTCTGTTTCCTTAGGGGAAGAGCATGACCACAGTGACCCTCCCTCCAGAGTGACTGCACCCTTTATCTAGCAGAGGGTCCTAGCAATCATCCCATCTCGTTCCTGCTTATTCTTTCAGTCAGTAGCTCCCCATCCAAATAACATATATGATCATTAGGTGAATTGATTACTATTTCTATGCTAAACTCCCCAGGCTTATGGGTTCCTTTTAACACTATACTTTTTGTTTTAAAGGCTGGAGCAGTTCAACCTTTCAAGCAGTATAGAATCACCTTAAAACAGAAATGTAACACCCCATTGCCCAAAGAATAAAGACCCGCCTCCTTAGCACGGCATCAGGGCTCCTCGTAACTTGCTTCCATCGTACCTCTCTACCTTGTCTGTCATTGTTTCCTCCCAAGCAGCCTGTCTGTCTCCAGTGCTGGCAATTCTCATTGTGGAACTTATATCACCTCCCTCAGAATCACTTGTGATGCTTACGAAGCTTAGCCTGTCCCAGACTGGCTGAATTAGACTATGTGGCAATTGTGCTGGATAATCTCTATTTTATTTTATTTTAAAGAGTAAAAGAAGGATAACATAGTAATGGGGGGGGCTTACCAAATTACAGACAAAGTGGTAGGAAATTATCAATGGTTGTTGTTATACATATTGTTATCTACAAGATAGTCTCTCAGGAAAACAAATAGACAAATAATAGTGAGTTACAGACAAAAGAGGTAGGCGATTATCAATAGTTGTTGTGCTATACTTTGGTATCTTCAAAGTGGCTTCTAAAGGAAATAAATAGAGCTACACATGAGTGGCCAATTGAATAATCATTGACTATTCTCAATGGTCGTTGTAGGAAACGTAATAATAAACATACATCCACTTACAAAATTGCATAGGAACAATACAGACATTACAGAGTTATGGACAGATTAGTAGGAAAATATCAATTTTAAACAAGTCCCTCCCTGGTATGATTCTTAAATACTAAAGGTTGAAGCTTCCTGTTACAGATATTCACAACTGACTACTCAGTGTTGTTCAAGTAGGCGCAGGCTTTCAGTATTCTGTCAAAGTGAAGCACTTTCCCCCCACTTTGTATTGGTTAAAATTCTATCAGTCTTTCAAGATTCAGCCCAAGTGCTACTTTTTTGTGTATATTCATCAAGATGGACGCATGGCCCGTTTCCTGATGTCCCTCATTTGAATCTCTGTAGTGGCACTGATTTGCTGCTTTCTAATTTAAAAATGTATTTATTTATTTAATGCCATATATGAATTGTGCATATTTGCTTTAAATTTTTGTCAGTAGTTTGCACACAAACCCTTCATTCACAACTGGAGTCTCTCCTGTGCCTTCTCCATAGCCCTGCAGCACTTACCCGTGTTTCTGGTGCTCTACCCACAGTCCCCTGTGGGTACCAGTGATGCTAAGTCATGCACAAGATCCACAAAACACTACAGTTTCTGGGTGCAAGAAGCAAAATCTAAAATATAAAAGATAAGCCATAAAAACCAATAATCCATTAATTTCCATGGCAAAAAAATGTCACCATGAGTATAACATTTCTTTTGCTACAAACCAAATATGTGATTCAAGAGTGTATAACCGTCTCCCTGTAGGTTGGTCCACAGCTTGAACCTCAGAGACTTCATGATTTTCCAGCAGAAATGTGAAGTAGAAATGTCCAACATTCTGTAGGAGCATTTCAGATAGTAGATGTCACCAGAAGAGCTGACATACATTGAAGTTGAGACTATTGGTTTGCAGTAAATAGTTGCTTGTTTTTTAAAATACTCACTAGTATGCATGGTGCATTCACTAGAAACTCCCGAATTGCTTGTATAGAATTAAATATATCTAAAAAATAAATCAAAGACAAGGTTTCTTTACACTAAAGGAATAAATTTTTCACAGAGTGAGTGGTTATTGTTTCAGGAAGGATGAGGGTTGGTGACCGGTTTGGCTGTATTTGCTTCAGTTGTTGGCTCAGGAACTTGACACATGTGCTCTCAGGCAGGTTTCTCGGTCACAGCAGGGTGTGATGATGGTGGTCTGGAGCCACCTAGTAAGGAGGGGGAAAGGACAGAATAAGAGCAAATCCACAGAGCACAGGGAAAATTGGCATATATCCCTTTTATCTTGTATTGGGACAGCCCTCAGATACTCCCAGCCCCAACACTTCTGCACCTGCTTCCTTATTCATTCCAGGGCTAGGCTCCTGCTCTGTGGGATCAGCAGCCCTGGTGACTTGTCAGGGGCTTACTTGTGAGGCACACATGGTGGGGGTGAAGCACAGGTGTGAGGGACACCAGGGCAGGTATACCAAGGTGGGAATCAAGGTGCCTTTGGTCCTCCCTACTCCCTAACCACACCTTTATTCTAGGACCTTCCTGTTTCCCAGGCTCTATAAGGGAGGGTGCAGGAAGCAGTTAGGGCTGCTCAGTGGTTTGGGCCATTATAATGCTGCATTTGCATAGTACATAGGGGTTGAGGCTTGAGAATACAGTTAAGAGACTTTAATGCTGACCTAAGGCACAGCAAAGGGACAGGAATTGCCTGCTGAATTTTCACTTAAGGGGTACTTGTCTGAGATTTGCAGTGGAGTGAGCAGGCTAATTAGTCATCCAGATCTTTCCACACATGGCCAGTTTCACGGCCACAAGCTTTCCTCTGAATCTAAAAACTGCTGCTTTGAAGATGCCATGGCATTCGGGCGTGTAGTGCATGCAAGCCCAGTTGGTGAATACAATAATAAAATGTGGATAAAAGACTTCACCCCTCCTGCAGGGATGTTCCTCGGTTTGCATGAGAGAAAGCTCAGTTCCGGGTCTGCTGGGCTGGGAAAGTCACCATGAGCACTGGTCAAATGATTAAACTGATCCCAGCATTTTGTTTAGTAGCACTGGAGCTACAGACACTTGGGGCACTAATTTGGTGGCAGGAGTTACTTCATGGACGTGGATCCATAGCCATGAGAGGGTAAATCCATAGCATGGGGCTAGTGAAGCAGAAGCTTAGGAGGGCAGAAGTACCTCTCTGAGGCAGAGGAGAGGATGATGAATGTGCTGAGCCGTACACAGGGCCTGAAGAGTGTCATGGATTCTGAGCATCACATTTAAAGGAGTCAGTCAATTCTCCAAGTCCATTTCCAGAACACATGAGTAAAAAGGTTCTGGGCATTGGTTAAAAAAAAAAGCTGAGAGAGCTGGAATGGTGGTACAGGAAATGAACGTCTGCTTGTTCCCATCCTGGAGTCTATACTGTTTCCTTTGCTGAAGTGGCTGCCTCTGAGTCCCTTAACTATGGTGTGGTGAGAGGAAGCAACCATGATGGATGAAAATAAACCCCCATGGTGATCAGGAGGTATTCCTTGGGAACCAGAAAAAAGCAAGGCAGGCTTTAGAACCAGTGTTCCCGTATATCCTAGGTATCCTGATTGTGACAGTTGAAGTGGAGATCTGGACTATGCAAGACTAGAAGTGGCTTGAGTAAAATTTATTTAAGTAGGGATTTTACTTCACATTTATTAGGTTCCAGGCAGCAGCAGGAGGTGGAGTAGGAGGTCTTGGTCAAGCTTGTTGTGCTTACTGCATTTGAGGCATTGTGACATCATAAACAGCACACTACTTAGATCTAGACTAGTCACCACTGAATAACTGTGGAGCGACTGGTAGTGTTATAGTTTGGTAGTGTCATTACAATGCGACTTGGAGGGCAATGACCATGATGGTGTCATACGAAACAGCACTCAGCTGCAAATGTTAGAATCAGATGTTATGGCTTACTGAAGACAGTTTTTACAGTTGGGTGCAGTAGTTCTGTTGAAGTTTGGCAGACATATCTAATAAAATAGGAAGTTAATTACACTGAAGGATGCTTGCATTTTGGTCAGAGCTCAGCCTGACGGTTGCCTCTAGCACACCTCCGGAAAAACAGAGAGAGCTGATAAATCACCTTCAGGAACAGTCAGGTATGTGTGGATGAGGAGGTCCCTGCTCATGATAGAGAGAGAATACTGCATCTCCCTGAAGCGAAGTAACCAATCGATTATCACACATCATGACTTTGTGGATCGGTGTGGGAAAAGGAAAAAGCTGTGTTAGACTGTGATGTAATGCCTAACAGGAATCCTAATACATGACTTGGTCATGGAATCTTTTCTTACAATGGAGTTTTTTTTTTTTTAATCAACTTTTAAGGATTTGACATTTTTCCTGCCTTCAGTTGAATTTAAAGGCTATTATTTTGTATATTTTTTTCATCAAAATTATGAAATACACCTTGATATACTCTACTTGCAGGTATTTACTTTTCTTAGTTTTCGAGGACCATTTGGGTTGTTTGCTTTGTAAGGAAACAGAATTGTGTCATCCTCCAAAGTGAGTATTTGTTTTTGGCTATGCGTGTCTGTCCACGGCTGATTCTGTGCTTTTTGTAGACACAGTAATTATTGTCAGTGCACATAATAGTGTACTCTTTAAAAAAAAATTTCAAATGACATTTATCGAACATCCATGCTACTAACAAGGCACTGATCCTCTGTGCAGGTTTGGTTGGGATGGTCTTCGCTTATTCTTGTCATGAGATCGCATTTGATTTGTGTTCCCTTTTACCCTGAAATGGGGCTCAGCTGAAGGATAAAGCTATGCATTACCTTACATATACCTCCACCGAGCTGCCAGCAGCAGCAGCTGGGACTAACTTGCAGTGATGTAGCAGCCACCGCCATCTCATGTCTGCTACGTAGATGGCAGTGATTGTGACACAAGTCCACTTTGGAGACACTGAAATGGAAAAACATATGTACCTTAAGGTCCCTAAAATAACAAAGAATTTTTATATACGATTTATGTGTCTCCGTGTTCACTTTCCCTACCTTTCCTCTGGTAAGAAATAAAATTAATTTTCATTCAGTCATACAAATGGACCACCTACTTGTGTATGAGGAAACTACCGGGCTGGTGGTTTAGTGGGTAAGACAGAAATATGTGTTTCTTTTTGATGCACATAAAAGTCCCCTCCTCTTAGAGACTCAGGAAATGGCAACATTCTCCCCATCTTTTCTCCTTTTTTTTTCTTCTTCAGATCACTGCTATCATGGAAAATATGAGTTATGCAAAACTTAAGATAATGCAGAGAGTAGCACAGACCCTCTAACGTTGGCACAAATGTCTGAAGAACAATGAATGGCCAGAGAAGGGGGATTCAGAAGGCAGCAAGTTTTCTTAGAGAGGGAGGCATTTGAGTCTTGTAGTGTGGGTGTGTATATGTGTGATGTATAGGTAAAAGTTTTCTGTCTATTCATCCCTTCTACTCCTGAATAGGTTATCTTTATTATTAGTTTCTTGTGTATTTTTTAGAGTTTCTTTATACACTAGTAGCAAATACAATTATAAATGCTTATCTGCCTCTCAGCTTCAGCAAAAATGTTATCATACTATACACACTCTTCTTTTAGCCTACTTTTATTCATTGCAACTTAATTAACTTAGAGATTACTCTTTTAAATTTCTATTGCATGAATGCACCATCATTAATTCATTAAGTGATCACTTTCCTACTAGTGAACATTTAAATTGTCTCCAATCTTCTGCTGTTACTAACATTCCTCCTATGAGTAATCTTGGACATCTATCATTTTATCTATATGAAAGTATATCTGTAGAATAGATTCCTATAATGGAACTGTGGGATCAAAAGTTGTGTGCATTTAAATATTAATAGATGCTGCTAAATTACCCTCCATAGTCCTTGGAGCAAGTTACCATCATACTGGTGATGATAAGAGTGCTCTTGCCCACAATCCCATGGCTATGGTGTATGTGGTAAGAAGAATTATCTTTCCTGCTTCCTGCAGAGATGTCCAAGGAGTAACGCTTAGAACCTCTGAATATTTTAGGTAACACAGCAGAGAAGAATTAAGTTTGATAATCAGCTAAACTTAAGATAGGGAGTTTTTTTCTGGATTATCTAATGGACACAACGTAATTACAGAGGTCCTTCGAAGTGGAAGGAGTCAAAAGATGAGTCAGGGGAAGACATAACCATAGAAGAAAGACACAGAGAGATACAATGTTCCCGGTTTGGAAGATGGACAAAGGGGCCACAAGCAAAGGAGTGTGGGTAGCTCCTAGTTAACTTTCTATTTTTTCGTTTCCAGCATTCCACAGTGGTCAAGTCTCATCAGCCTTGCCTACAGTGTGGATTTACCTTCAGGTGCCTTCCTTACATCCATCACTTAATTTCTGCAGTACTTTCTCCTCTCTGACTTGAGGTTTTCTCTTGGTTTCCCGTTATGAGTACCTTCATTTCAGTCTGTCTCAGTCAACCTTGGAGCTCTGTTGTTCCCTCCTTGTGGCCGAGCAATAAGATCTTTCTCAGTGAGGCTTTGAACCCCCAACAACCATGTTTGCTAATATTCCACCTGAAAGAATGGCCTTGTGTTTGCCAGGCAGGCACTGTGCTGCTGAGCTAAATCCCCAGCCCCTGCTTTCTGTATTTCCTATATTTCTGTTCTTCAGGCTTTAGTTCGTACTGTTTTCTCCACTGAAAATTTACCCGCTGAAATTTCTTTTATCCATCAAATCTTATCTCATATGGCAGTTCTTCCTCAGGAAGACTTTTCTGTTGCCTCTGCATTGACAGTGATTTCTCTGTCATTTAATAATTACCAATCTCTCTCCTATGCTCGGAACTATACTTACTCATTTATTTTCTTTTTCTTCCCATTAGATCTTGAATTCCGACAAGGCTCACCATACCTGTCTCCTGTGGAATGTGATCCAGAAATCTGTTAAGCAACAAATGCTCGAATGTTTATCAAATGCTGAGAATTCTCTAGAAGGTAGTTAAGAAAAAAAATGAAAAAGTCCCTGAAGGACTGTGTCCAGCAAAACAGCTTGCTATTCTTCTGAATTCTAATGTGTGTGAGAGAAATAAACTTTGTTTTGAAGGCACTATAATTCAGGGCCTCTTTGTTACTTTGGTGTAGCCTTTGAAAGGCATTGGGGGGCATAAATAAATAGGTGATCCATTAATGTGTAGAGGAAGGCTCATTCATTCATTGATCTTTAAGGATGTTAGTAAACTCTGTAAAACAAATAAATGAATATCCAGGGATGATTTGTTAGCTTGAATAACTTAGGGGGTTCATCAGGGTCTAAGTCTTTGCAACAGGGAGAGACAGCAGTTTGGTAGCTATGGCAGACATCTAGTGTGGGGTGGAGAGGGTCCTGATATAAGTTTAACCAATAATGGCCACTGGTGAGACTAAACTTTTGAGTTCAGCTTAGAACAACAATTGAAGAAGCCACATTCTACCCGAGAACAGAACAACCTTGAAAAGTGACTACAAAGGTAAACTAAAATAGACAATAGAGAATATGGGCCTCGGACTTGAGGCTATGGAGGGTATGGAGGCTAATGCGAAGGTGAAGGAATAAACTGCAGTGTCATTCCGGCTACTCCTGAAATGCAAGAATTTTAAAAATTCAAATGGGAGAAATGCCATTTTCTGCCTTGGTCTAAGTAGCAGGGGCTTGCAGGGGCTGGGTGTCCACAGAGTGGATGTAACAAAGCCTAGGGACAGAGAGGAATACCTGGAAGCTCACTCATAGAAAATAGTACCAGAACTTGGTTCCTGCAGAGTCTAAGATTCTTTTCAAAAATGTCTTGTTAGGACATATTGGCCATACATAATAATCACATTCATCATGGGGAATTTGTACCTGTGCATAGTATATATTCTTTTTTCCCCGTTCCCCTCTCCTTTTCCCTCTCCTCATTTACAAAAACTTTTTGTCCATTTTTTCCTTTCCATTCTCTTTTTAAAAAATTCTTTTTCCCTTCCCTCTCTTCTCTGCCCCCTCCCTTGTTCCCCTTCTTTTAAAAACAAGCTTTTCCTACTCCCCAATATCCTCCAGATTGCTCCTCACTTACCCTTTGTGTTTCTTAACCGATAACAAATGCTCTGGGTAAAAGGAACCCATTGTTGTGAATGGGAGTGTGAATTGCTATAATCACTATGGAAATCAGTATGAAAATTCCTCAAAAAACTAAAACTAGAGGTTCCATTTGACTCAGTCATTCCCCTTGTAGGTATCTTCTTGAAAGAATTAAATCACACCACAGCAATATACAGACACATATGTTTTGAGGGTTCTTTTACCCCCAGCATGATGATATTCTTACTGGATGAAGTCCATGGCATTTTCTCTAAAGAAGATATAGAGACCTCAACTCAGCTGGGACAAGTTCTCAGTGTATCGTAGCAGAGAAACATTTCAGGATGTGTCACCGGG
This sequence comes from Chinchilla lanigera, assembly GCF_000276665.1. Lineage (NCBI taxonomy): Eukaryota > Metazoa > Chordata > Mammalia > Rodentia > Chinchillidae > Chinchilla > Chinchilla lanigera. Next base: position 13,024,365 of record NW_004955412.1, on the reverse strand, counting down.
AAGCATAACCTGATTTATTGGGCTGGGTTCTGAAGGAAAAGAAATTAGGAAAGGGACTTCAGCATGGGGAGCTGAAGGAGCACAGCTCTGATGGACACGATCAGATTTGCCTTTTCATGAAGTAATGAGGTCAATTTTTATGGAGTAGCTGAGGTAGGCTAGGGTCTGGCTGATCATTACCCCAGTTCTAGTTTTACAATTTGCCTCCAGAGAAGTCCTTATGACTTGAGGGGTAACAGGCACTCCTTCAGTGAACCCTGAATCTCCTATTAGGTGTTACCATGCATGGCAAAAAAGAAAAAGCAAGACACAAGGTTACAAAGGAACAGGGATATGGAATGACCAGTGCTTGTGAGGAACAAAAGCCAAGAAGCAGCCAGAGCCCCTGGTATTTATTGTTTACACATATGCCAGGGACTTAGGTGAAAGGGTTGTGGCTGAATGCATGGGGAGGGGGGATGCATATGCAAGCATGGCTTGTGAAACCGGGAAGAAAGCATTCTTATATGAGGAACAGGACAACCAGACTTAGATTGTGGTTAGTGAGTGTTATGGTTGATACATTGTGTCAACTTGGGGAGTCTAGAGGTTTGGCTAAGTGACTCACCAGGAAGCCAGGGTGCTTCTTTTGTATACATCCTGAGCCTGTGGAAGAGGAGGGCATAGAGATTATGTGAGAGCTACATGCCCCTTCGGTGGGGGTAGCCTGTTTACAGTGTAAGGCAGGGAAAGAAGCTGCTCGCCACCATTCCTCCCTTTTGCTCTGGCTGTTTGCTGTTCAGCTGCCATTCCCCCCTTTGCTCTTGTTGCTTTGCTATCTTCCGTCTTGGAGCCAGCCAAGTATGGACTGAAACCTCCACAAACTGTAAGCTAAATAAACCTTTCCTTCCTTAATTTTAGGCATTGGGTATTTTGTCTCAGCAACAAGAGAAAAGTAACCAAGACAGTGAGTAACTGTTTTTGCAATCAGTTCTAGGAAATAATTTTCTCTAGAGTCACACAGGGCTCAGTAGAGAAATTATCTCATATCTCAGCCCCACAGTCCCAAAGCCCACTTCTCTGGGCCCAACTGTGACCATTGGTGAGGAGCAATGCTAGCCCAACACGTCATCCGCTTGCTTCCATGAAGACACATACACAGCCTCAGTGAGACTCACTGTCCAAACTGAAAGCCAATTCAGTATAGAGGGAAGTCACCTCCATACAGTCTGCACTGCTCAAAAGTAAGCACAAGCAAGTTTGGGTCTGGGGGAGGGCAACATGGTAGTGTTCCACAGAGGGATAATGTGGTCTTCATCAGATGATTGTTTCTGCTTGGGAAAGTCTCAGTTTGGAGAGGCTCTGCTGGAATTCAGCATGCCTGTGGATTTAGGATAGTGAGGGACAGTCTTTAGAGCTTTTCGCCACAGCCCGCTGTGACATGTGTGCCATAGGTTTCCCGTTCTGGTTTAGGGCAATTACTTGAGACTTTTAGGTGCCTGTAGTAATTGAATGTCCCTGCAAATCTCTTATGTGGATGTCCTAAGTGTTGAAAGGGGATAAGATAAATAATGTAAATTTAGAGTTATTAGTCAACATTGTATTGCTGGCTTTTAGACACACACTCTCTAAATGATGAATCTGCTTATATGCAAGGGTGAACAAAGATCTGACTGAAAGTTTTAAGGTAATAAAGGAGATAGATACAAGATGAAGGTTAAGCTTTGGTCTGTTTTTAGTTACCAATTAGATATCTGTACACTCAAATAGAGAGTCATTAAAAAATATTTTAAAGCAAAAGCAGCTTTTAAGTCCCTGACTGCATCAGAAGAAAGCACAGATCATTCTTCTAGGGAGTACCAGATTAAGAGCCCAAGAATACACCTGCCCATATTCCTCATGGTGGTCTCTGCCTCCCTATCATGAATTGACTTGGGGCCAAGTTTGTGAGGTTAGTCAATATTCAACACGGCATTGGCTGACACTAGATTTGGTTGCTTCCTGAGGCTCATCTTGTCTGTTCATACTTTTCCTGTCTTATCCTTTGGGATTTTCCTGTATCCTCAGTTTGCTAGAGGTAAGGTAGGAGTAGCCCAATCAGCAGCCTGGTTTCTTGGAGCCAGGCTCTGGCATAAACCCATCTGACCAATCACTTGTTGGGGTCCTCTATGCCTGGTACCAAGTAGGACCATTGTTGAGAGTTCTAGAAGCTATATTTAATGTTCTCCCCTTAGACCACATGTGTCAGCTACCCTTGCCCATAACACTCTCCTCTCATGCACTTGGTCTAGACTAGAGCTGCTAGGAGCCTTGGGACCCCCTGCCTGGACCTGCCGACTTCTCTCCCACAGAAGCGCGTGACACGGCAGTCTTGAGTGAACTACCTTCCTCTTGCTCGGTCTGGTCCCCTTGAACTGCTCCTTAGAATGTGCCCCGTAAGGGCGACACCCCCGCTGACAGCTCCTGGAACAGCAAGCAAAGGGGAACAAGCCCGCAGCTATTTCATTCCTTCCCTGATTATTCTGAATTGTTTGTATAAGCTCCGCAGAAACTGTTCTTTGAGAAGAATGACTTTTCTCTTTCCCATTTTTCCTTCCTTTCCCTATTCCTCCTTTACTACCAAGTTCTATATTGAGTTTCTCCAGGTGCTGAGCAAGGTATCCTGGATGATTCTAAGTCCTGAGGGGGGATTTTAGGAAATACCATGTTGTACCGGGACATGGGGTTTAGGTCTGGATTCTAGCTCTTGTTTTGCGTCTGATACACTGGGTAAATTAATAACCTTTGAATAAGTTGACATAAAAGACATATGTTAATGATGGATGGCTATAAGGTACAGGGAATGCAAAAGGAAGGCCTTGAGCTTGGCTAGGTTTTGCTTTCAGTTCCCTTTCCCTGCCTTTGGCAAATCTCTATCTCCTTGCCTCTTATTTCACAAGGGACGTTCCTTTGGGACTATTTTCAATTTAAGCCGCTAGGTGGAGCCTCAACCCTGTGCATAGCTCACCAAAGGGGTTGCTCTGGTATCTGGATTAAGAGCAAGGATTTCTTTGGGAACTGAAGTACAATAGAAGGAATGTACTTTCTCTCTGAAAACCCTAGAAGTCAACCCAGATATTTCCTACACAGCTTGCTGCAGAGAAGGAGGCCATTTCCCTGCCTATTCCTCCAACTCTTTACTTCACTTTTTGCTGCAAAGCACTACAAGAAACCCAGAGTAAACAGCACATAGAAGAGGCCTTTTTCTGTGAGGAGTGGAGGGGTAGGGGATTTCTACCTAGTCCACCTGAGGCAGAAGACCCAGCTCATTAAGTGCTCAGGCTCTGGAGCTCTAAATCTATCCTGGCTCCGCTCGTAGACTGTGTAAACCTGGGCAAATCACACAACTTCACTATGCCTGTTTCCTCAGCTGTAAAATGGGGAAAAGAACAGTGACTTGTCTCAGGATTGTTATATTGTGGTAGTGTAGTAATTGCTCATTAGCACTATCCGGGTTAGATACTAAATCAAAGTGAGCAAACTTTTGTCATTGGTAGACTCACTCTTCCATCTGGCTGGCTCTTGGGAGAGAATGCGAGGGCGTGACTTTTCCAGCCTTGTCTCCAAGAGGGGCCCTTGGTATGCCTCCTGCCTTTGGGACTGGGAGAGCTTTATTTCTGACCATAGAGGTAGTGTAAGATTGTTAGCTTGCTCTTCTGGCTTTGAACTTCTTTCAGTTGGCTGTGTCCTTGGAGGTAGGGACTCTGCCTGATGACACGTGTGTCCCCACTCTGGCCTGGCTGCCACTCTCCCTCCCAGACTCCCATCAACCTTCTCGTGGCACTTCCTCCCTTTGTAGCCACTGTTGTTTCTAACTTGCCTTAAAAAAAAAAAAAAACATAAAAATCCTGCTGCAGACTCTTTGGAAATCACTTTGGCATGAGGACATTCATTCAGTGGCTCTTATGGCCAGGCACTGTGCTGGTCTATTTTATTTGTGAGGAGTATTATTGCCAGGCTTTGTATCTTCAAGCAGGGCAGGAATAGGAACTGGCTCGCTTCTCTGTGTCTCATCATAGCGGACAGGAGGGATTACAAAATTATGAGTTCACAGAGTAGCTCCTGGGGATAAAGAGCTGTGAAAGGGAACGAACAGAGTGCCCTAGATACAAGAGTCTGATATTCTATATCAGCTTGTAAGGTGAAATTCACATCTCTGAAAACCACAAAGGGAATAGCTCATACCATCCTGATAACAACTCCTTTTACCTCTTAGCTCCGCACTTTTTATACTTCAAATTGTCCACCGGTGAGTGGCTCACAGGCTGAGTGCTGGAGTTAAGTGGGGATGAGGAGGAAGGAGAAACAGGCCCAGGAAATTGGAACATAATCCCTGTTAAGATCAGAGAGGGCACCAGAGGGTTCTGAAGGCTTAGGGATGTGCTTCCTGCCACCAAGCAGCTGTCAGGTTTCCTCAGCTGCAGAGAGCCCTTCCCTCTGGACTTCTCACAAGAGAGGGAAGCGTTTAGAATAAGAAAGGATTTCTGTGCTCACAGAAGCACTTAAAGTCTCACTCATTTCTAACAGGTAGATATGTACCTTGGATTCTGTGGTGAAAATACTTTACTTTTCTAAGCTTGTGCATTTTTCTGTTGAAACCCACCAAAAGATGTCCAGTGGCTGTTCTCGTAATATCCTCAAATAGGCAGTAGGCCCAATAGTTGAAAACAATAGGTACCAGCTATTTTTCATTGCGAAGAGAGCCACTGAGCTTTGAAGAAGCCACCTCACCCAGGCCTGTTAGAAAGCGATGCACAGGCCCTTCTGACACCAGTCACTTGCAGGCCTTGCCCGAGTCTATATACGAAAAATCAGGAGGGGTTGTTAGGATTTGCATGTGTGAAGTGTGATTGGAAAATATGGTAGGTGTTTAAATTTTAAAAATTATTACAGTAGAAAGCACATTTCCATTCATCTCCCTCAGAATATTCTCTCTCACTTCAGCAACACTTATTCCATCATCCTTGCCTCTTTCTGAAACACTTCAGGGAGTCTCTTCTGGGAGTATCTTCAGTTATGCTGTCGTGGCTGCTCTAGTGTCCTGAATCAGTTCAAAGCATTTACCTTTCATGGGCATTTCAATTTTGGAAAAGAGCCAGAAGTCACACAACAACAGAGCTGGAGAATAAGGTGTGTGAAGAGACCCCATAAAGTTTTTTATAAACCTGCCTTTCTGTCGGATGGCGCTCATAGCAGCATTCACCGTATTTATGATTAGGCTTGGCAAAGACACAAAAGAATGCTTCCAGAAATGCTTCAGAAAGGGGCAAGACACTGGGATAAGTGTGTTTGAAGCGAGGTGGAATATTTTGTGGGAGATCAATGGCAATGTGTCTTTCATTGCCATAAATTTTTAAAAATGTAAACCCTTACCATAAAATTTGGTCACATTTTGTATGTATTCCTCTATAATTCACTGTGTTGGAACCTCAGACCCAGTTTGATGATATTAAAGGTGGAGCTTTTAGGAGATGGTTAAGCCATGTGGATTCTACCCTCATAAATGGGATCAGTGGTGCCTTCCTTGTTAGTTCCTCTGGGCTCAAGGGAGCTGACAAGAATCTTTTTTGCCTTTTATCTTTTACCATGTGAGTACACAGCGTTTGACCGTCCTGCTGTGTGAGGATGCAGTAAGAAGGAAGTCTTTCACCAGGCACTGAATGCTGGTGCCTTGGTCTTGGACCTCCCAGCCTTCAGCCCTGTAAGAAAAGAATTTTTGTTCTTAATAAATTGCCTAGATTAGAGCATTTTATTATAGCAGCACAGAGTGACTAAGACAGGAGGGTGAAGGTGGAGGAGCGGAAGGAAGAAGCCATGGGCATGTGGCATTTGTGTTGAGAAATGATTTCTTCTTCAGTTGCTGAGTAAGGAGTAAGTGGGCCCCAAACCATGTGAGGAAAGGCTCCAGGGAAATTACTGTAGAGGTTGGAGATGACTTCTAAAAAGGGAGGGGCTGGCATGTTGGTGTCAGGTTAGTTGAGTTGCTGATCTGCCTTGAGCTCATTTGAGCAGGAGGAGGAGAATTGGGAGACGGTGGGCCTAGAAGGAGATGTGGTCAAGACAAGAATCCAGGTATCCTCTTGGGCTGAGAAGCCAGAAGTCAGTTGTGAGCCACTTAAGAGAGCTTCCAGTGGAGGGGGAGACCTTGGTGATGGGTTTTGATGGAGCTGTTGCAAGGGCCCTGGAGATGGAAGTTTTGGGGGTTAGGGAAGTAGAAACAGCTGCCGCTCCTGAGTTAGGGAAGTGTGTTGTGCTGAGGCTCAGGAATTCCATGGAGAACTGGTACACAGGCTCCTTGAGAGAGCAGAGATTTGAGCACTAACTGCAGGAAGGCATGCAGCTAGTCAGTGTTACCCTGAGAACAGAGCAACCAATAGGGAGAGGGTCTCTGGCAGTCAGTTAAATAAGAGACCCCTCTCCCTACCTTCTGAAACCAGGCCTTTAAGACAGGTACAAGGAATAGCTCAGAGCCTCAGTATCCCTTTCTCTCTCAACTCCCGGGGTCTCAGCACAAAGTCATACTAAAGAGAGGAGATGGTGTGATATGTAAATCAAGTTTGAGATTAAAGTTTCCATGGGACTGAATTTTAATAATGGAAAGTTAAGGGCAAGGTTTTGAAATCTGCCTAGGATGTAATTAAGGGATGCAAAGGGCAGAGTGGATTGAACTTGGGTGAAGACAGTAATTAAAGGAAAATAAAATTGCTGCATGTTCATATGCCACTGAGCTGACAGAACAATATAATGGTTATAAGCCTTTTAAACATGACTTGTTCTCAAAGGGATACTGGAACATTTGAAAGAAAGAACACGTAGTATAAGCTGGGGGTACATTTATAACCAAGAAGCTATAAAAGTTTCTGGATGAAAACACAGATTCATTTTCTAACACCAATATTTTCAAAGAAAATAATGAAAAATCACTTGGTGTTAGGTCTCAGATGATTTTCATGCCCTTGGAGGTGAGATTTGGGAATGAAGATTTAAGATTATTGCCTAAACTTCTTTGGTTGCCTTCTGAAAGAAGACAAAGTTTACCAAGAATTCTAAAAATTATTTCAATCAGAAATTCCTTAGAGCAGATCTAGGTACTAGAACATCCTCAGGGTTATTGAGAATCTACATCTATTTTGACTGATTGCGTTCAGACATTCTGCCTCCAGGAGCTCCAACTTGTTCTTTTAGAACTAATGGATCACTACAGGGCTTTAGTACCTACCTTCTCACAAACAGGAAAAATGTGCCTCTCTGGTGTGGTTTACCACTAGATAAGATTCACTTGGCATGATGATTATTTTCCTTGCTTGGTCACTAGTCACCAGTTGTGGCCTTAACTGCCTAAGATACTCTATTCTATTGCCACTGACTATGACATCAGCTTATTCTAACTCACTAGATTCGTCCTTCCTTTGCCTATTAATCTCTGCTGTCTATCATGGTTGAACATCTCAAATTATGTCTTTTTTTGTTTTAAAACTACTTTGCTTTTTAAAGAACAGCGCATTGGAGGTAAATAAGGGGAATCAGTTTTGCAAAGGGCAGGGACTGGTCTGGGTGGAACGCTGGTTAGAAAGCATTTTTGATGGGGCCACAACTCAAAGGACTTATTGCTGTGTGTTGTATGTGCAGTATCTCTTTCTCCCTCAGGTGCCTCATGGGTACCCTGGGCTGTCTTTCCTTGCCTAGACCACCCAGTAACAGACACAAGAGTTAGGAGCTTCTGACTTGACTGGGTAAGAGAAGGTTCTGATCCATACTTATATTTAGCTTGAGGTTTTCATCTCCAAAGGCAAGTTGAGCCTGGGGAGTTGAGAAAGGAAAGAAGTGGAGTGGGGAAAAGAAGTGAGGCAGTTAGGATGGAGTGTCAACTTGACTGGCTTTGGAATCCATCCAGAGGATTGGTGGGCCATGGAGGTGTGGCTTTGGGTCTACAGCTGGCCTCTGGCTGCTGCATCTCTGAACTGTCTCCTTCTGCTTCACAGCTACCATGAACTGAGCAACTTTGCTCCTCCACATCCTTCCACTGCATTTCTGTTTGGAGCCAGCTGATCAATGACTGACACGGTGAGCCAATGAAACCTCCCTCCTTTAATGTGTGGGTTTCTGATTCTTATGTCCAGCCACAGGAAAGCTGACCAGTATAGGAAGAAACCCAGCCATTGTGAGGATTAGGGATAGAGAAAGTGGCTGTTCCTTAACACTCTCTGATCTGTCCATTGTCCACGCACAATTTGCTGTCTATAATCGTGGACACTTGAGAGGGATTTGGGACACCTTGTAGGAGGAAGGGGATACAAAGGAAAACTCCCTGGCCAAGGAAGAACTGTTAAGAATTTAAAGATTTTCCTTTGAAACAGGGACGCCATGAGCATGCTCTCCATTAGTACAAACTAATGGAGCTGGTTTTAGGCTTGTGGGTGAAAATAGCACATTTCACTTGAATTTAAAATTCTGTATCTGCCAATTCTAGACAGGTTAATCTTCCAGTTGAAAATGTTAGTTTCACGGATGCAATAAATTGGAAAGCGCAAAATAATATTTTACCTGGATGATGTGTGGTGATAGTGTATTTGGATGTTCAGCTTGCTCGGAAGGCAATATTTATCACTTCATTGATTTTCAGCTTTGGCTGTCTGATCTGGACCTTTCTGTGGCTGTTAGTGCCAGCTTCTGGTGACTTAGCTAGATACGCAGTGGTCCAATTCCAGCTCCAAATTATGGGTCCTAACCTCAGATCCATGCTTCACTGCTTTTTGTAGAATTTAGTAGACACAGATACATCAAGTTGGCTACTAGTATTTATATGTGTATGAATGTATGAATTACAAAGATATGATTACAGCAGTTAGAATTTATAATCCAGTTAGAAAGCAACATAAAATCAGTAGGTTTATGTGTAACACTGTCTTATGGCAAAGCTATCTCACAAATATTTTTTGGTTCTTGAATGTGTCCTTATATACATATATAACAGGGCATTAAGATTGAAGTCCAGTGGAAACATTTGATATTCACTAGTATGGGGTGCAAAGAAAAATATAGGAAATTTAAAAAGCATTGTTTAAGAATGGTTCCGTGATCTTTGGATCACTTAGCCAGATGATATGGGGTCTAAGAATGGGAGTTAGATTTTGTTGACAGGATTTCATTGTAGAAAGCTGCTCTTCGACCTCAGAGTCTGTGTGTGCGCGCGCGCGTGCGTGTATGCATGGGTGCATGCCTGTGTATGTGTGTGGGGGTGCTTCTCCACTTCCAACCTTATGGGGGTGGGTAGAGGGAGACTTCAGGGGCATTTTTGTTCCAGAATCCCATCCAGGATATCGCATTACTTTTAGTCATTAAGTCTCCTTAGGTTTTTCTTGGTTATGGTAATTTCTCAGACTGTCCTTGTTTGGTATGGCTTTGACAATGTTGAGAAGTACTGGCTAGGTATTTTGTAGAATTTCCTTCAATTGAGATTTATCTGATATTTTCCTTATGATGAGATGGAGGAGATAAAATACACATGTACACACACATATAAAAGACCACAAAGCCAATTTTTACCACACCATTTCAAGGGTACATATAATCAAGGTGACTTTTGCAAACGCTGATTTTGATCACCTGGGTAAAGTATTGTCACATTTCTCCACTGTGAAATTATGGTGTTTTCTTCTTTCTGTGTTGTGCTCTTGGGAAGGAAGGCACTTTGTGGAGTTTACTTTTACCGAACAGAGGGAGACTCTTTACATAAGTTATTTGGAATTCTTCATGGAGGTTTGCCTTTTCTCTGTCATTTATTTGTTTATTCAATTGTTTATATCAGTATGAACTTGTAGATTTTATTTAATAATTTGTATTACAACATAATCTCAAACTGTATTATTTTTCTACTGAAATATTTCTGGTTTGTGCCATTGGGGGCTTTTTCAGTTGACTCTGTTTGATATACTGCCACCGCTCTAAGTGTGCACTCAGCTGTGTGTAACTGTATCTACACTAAGTGAAATGTGAATTCATACTGATGTCTCCAAGTCTAATCCATTACCATATCCATCACTCTAGCCTCTTCTTGATTACCTGTAAAGTCCCATTCCAATTGGTTCCTACCATTGGTATCCACTTTCTTATTTATTTCTATTATGTAATAGTTTCAGAATTATTAACCCATAACCCTATGGGAATCATCTTCATCAAGTTATTTATAATTTTTTTGGCATTTCCATAGATCAGCACTGCTTTTGCTTATCATCTTCAATGAGGTTATTTGATATGTATTGTTAGATTATTTTGTTATGTATTGCATTTCATCTTGACATTCCCTTGACCTCCTAAATTATATTTCTTATATTTGTATACATAAAGATTTACTCTTTGTGATGTAAGTTTCTAAGGATTTTGATAAATGCATAGCATCATTAGTCACAATTACAGTATCAGAATAATTTCCCTGTCCAAAATGTTCCCCTGTGCTTTACCTAGTTGGCCTTAGAAATATTCCCTCAAACCTAGCAACTAAAAATATTTTTGTCTTTGCCATATTTTTACCTTTTTAATAACATCATATAATTGTAATCACACAGAAGTTAGCTTTTTCAGACTGGCTTCTCTCACTTAGCAATGTGCACTTATGATCTACTTTTGTATTTTTGTTTCTTGATAGCTCATTTCTTATAATTTAATAATATTCCATTGTATGTATTTCACAGTTTATTCAGCAATTGAAAGACATTTTATTGTTTCCAGTTTTTGACAATCATAAATATAGCTGCTGTAAATATTTGTGCTTAGGTTTTGGCGTGGACATACTTTGTACTCAGTTGGATAAATACCTAGGCTCATACAAGATTCTGTTTGAGCCCGAAGGCACGTGAGTATAAACCCAGCACCCTGGGCAACTAACTGAGATGCTACTTAAAAAAAAAAAAAAAAGGACAATTTGGCTTTGTGAGAAACCGTCCAAAATGGCTTCGATTTACCAATCGTGAATGAGAGTTCTCGTTTTACATACTTGCCAGGAAGAAGTATTGCCAATTTTTCAGGTGTTAGTCACTTTAGTAGTTGTGTTGTGACATTTACAATTTTCTAATGACAAATAATCTGACATCTTTTTTGTTTTGTTTTGTTGTTTTGTTTTTCTCCGGTACCGGGAACCGAACTCACGACCTTGCGCTTGCCAGGCAGGCGCTTTGCCGCTGAGCTAAATCCCCAGCCCCATTCTGACATCTTTTTATATGCTTATTTTTCATCCATACACCTTCTTTGATGAGATCTCTTTTTATATTTTTAGGTCTTTTTTAAAATTAGGCCGTTGGTTTTATTGTTGAATTTTATAAACTCTTTGTATGTTTTGGATACAAGTTCTGCATCATATATTTAGTTTGAAAAGGTTTTTAGCCAGTCCATGATAATCTTTGCATTCTCTTAACTGTTTTTTCACAGAACCAAATTTTTAGTTTTAATAAAGTCCAATTTACTTATGTTTTTCCTTTTATGGATTTTCCTGTATTTAGATGTATTTGAAAACTCCTGCATATCCAGGACCACCTAGATTGTTCTTAAGTTTTCTTCTAAAAGTTCTATAGGTTTTCATTTTATATTTTTGTCTGTGAGCTCCTTTAATTTTTATAAAAGCTGTATGGTTAGTATCTATAAAAAGCATATGATTAGTGTCTATCAAATATTTTGGTACCCAAATATTCTGGTACCATTTGTTTAAAGCACAATCCTTTCCTCACTGAATTGCCGTTTCTTATTTTTCAAAGATCAGTTGACCCCAGTCTATTTCTATTTTCAACTTCTTATTTTCCATTCTGGTGTGTTCTGCTCTATTCTGACCCATGTTTCTGTTCTTTCATCATGCTGTTTTGGTTAGTATAGATTTTCAGGTTTTTTTTTCTTTTTTTGGTAAGTCACACAATTGTATCTGCCCTTGATGAGAACTACATGAGTGTAAGGTACTATTAGGTGAGTGGAGACTAAAGTGTTGATTAATGTTTTAGGCTGGACTCTTAGACTCTGAAATGAGAGTATGTTGACCTTAAGTGACCATGGCCATGTCTACCACCTTAAAACATAGAAAACTCATGAGACCTGCTGAATTTTTCCTCAGTGCAGGAGCAAAGCTTCATCAACTGAACAGTTTCAAAAGGCACTGAAAGACAGAAATAAGGTTAAATTGTAATGAAATTCTACCCAATAGTACGGTTAAAGATATTCACTGTACATCAAACATGTTGGAACTCATAGAATATTTAAATAGCCATTTCAAGAATTTGAATTAACGTGGGTCAAATCATATCCTTGAAACATTAGAACTACATCCAAGAAGCAAGCCCTTGATGTGCATTGTAAAATATGAGTTGAATTACAATGGCCTGTTTTCTGATACCAAATTTAGAAAGGAATTATGTTGTATTTCCTTTTCTTGATATTGTAGTGATATAAACTAGATAAAATGTAATCATTTCAAATAACATTTGTTTTATTTTCCTAAACAGTATAAACTTTAGCTTGCCTTAATAACATTTCAGTCTATTAATTACCAGTCATTTCTCAGTGTTTATAGTTTGTCCAAACTTTGATCTAACACTACATCAATTATGCTTTGCAATGTAGGGCACAATAATTATTTAAGGGATTATCTATGTCTTATCTTATTTTATGTCTGGAACAAAATTATGATGTGAACTCTCCTATACACTTCCCCTGCAGTTAAAACTCTCCTATACACTTCCCCTGCAGTTAAAAGACACCACTGGTATCTTGTAAGGTACTTGTGAAGCCTGCAGTGTTGCCTGTAACTTCCCTGGTCCTGTGGGAAAAATGCCAGCTAGTAGGAGTTTACCAATAGCATTAAAATAGCTCAGAAACTATCCAGAATGTGCCCAGTAGTGTGTCTGATTATTTTGCATCTTTTCGATGTTTCTGTTTTGAAAAAGGAAGATGCTTGAATTTGCTTTGTTGAGGAAGTAAACCTATTTAGGTGAGCATGATTATTTAGTCTGTATCAGGGGTTCGCTAACTTTTTCTTTAAATATTTTAGACTATGTGAGCCATACAGTCTCTGTGTCACCACTCAGTCCTGCCACTGTATCATGGAGGCAATCAGAGATAGTATGAAAACTATTGAGTTGAGTCCTGATTAAACTGTATTTGCAAAAATGTCCAGCATTTGACCTGCAGAGTGTAGTTTGCTGATGACTGAATTTGAAACTAGAATGTCTCCTTCAAAGTTTTTCCTTGCTTGGAAGTTAAGTTAGGTAAATGCTAGTAGGCAACGTATAAAATACAGCACGGGTTTATTTTAGTTTTTACTTATTAGTACATGATTGCAGTACATGATGTTTACACTCCTTGTGTGGAATTGGTACATGCACATAAAACATCTAAGTTCCTTTTTAAAATTCCCTGTCCTTCTCCTCCTTCCTCTCTCCATCTCTTGATCCCTTTCCCCTTTGAGAAAGAACTATCCCCTTATTTCCTATTATCTCTTTCATTTTGTTCTTTATTTGTGCTTTGGGTTTCTCATGTAAGAGAAACCATGTGATATTTAAGCTTGTGTGTCTGATATCACTTAACATTAGTCTCAAGGTGCATCCATTTTCTTACAGATGAGTCAAGTATATCTTTCTTTATGCAGCTAGGACTCCATCGTGGAAATTTAGTATAAATTTATAATGGATGCTTTTGCTATGTCTGTCAAGAGTCCTTTAATAAAATTCCCAAAGATCAGAATTTGACCTAAAAATATCCAAAACTAGGAAAGCTTTGATGTCATCTACTATTTTGTCTGTACAGAAGAAGAATCAGAAGAAGGACAAATTTTATAATGGTGTGTATGAGCCCTGGAATTGAGTCACCTCTGACATCTAGTGGGCTCACAGCTGGCCATGGCTTATTAACTCAGAGGGAGCCTCTAGCAACTGAATTTTCTGGGCTATTCCAGAAGAGCAAAAATAGAAACATATGAAAGCTTAAAGAGTTATTCATGTACCCAACTTTACATACTTCCCTCATGGTGCTATTAGGTAGTTCCTTTAAAAATGGCTTGCCAAGGGGGCTGGGGATTTAGCTCAGTGGCACAGTGCCTGCCTGGCAAATGTGAGGTTGTGAGTTTGATTCCCAGTACCGGAAAAAACTAAAAAAAAAAAAAAAAATGGCTTGCCAATTAAAGTATTCCAGATCCTTCTTGCCTTGAATAAAGAAGTGGATGAGACAAGCCAAAAAAGATGTGAAAACTTTAATTGAAAAATGAGGGGTAAAGGGATAAGGGAAGAACTAGCTGTGTAGAGTGAACTTGGGCCAAACAAAAGAAAGGGAAAAGCAAAAATAAAAGTGCACTGTGTGTCTAAGAGAGGGCTATTGAGAGGAGTCCTGATAGAGGGCACCTTCTGGTGTCTGGTCTCCTTAATGCCATCCACATCTGGTGGGAGCTCAAGAGAAGTTCTACAGGTGGGGTCCTGAGAATCATCTGGCGCCACTCTGGGATCTTGGAGTTGACAGGTCCCACCCACTTCTTCAGCCAGTTTGCTACGCCCTACCTCCTCTAACAATAGGAGACTCCAGCCTATCATCACTAGGTATTTACTCATACTTTTGAATAAATTACTTCATTTCTTAGCCAAGAATGGTTCAGAAACAGCAAATTACAAAGGGGGGGTGATCAGGAAAATTGCCCCAGAGGGGTGATAGTCTGAAATTAAAGGAGGACATAGGCTTGAAACATACACAACAATTCAAAAATTCCAACCCTGTAGTCATTTACTGCTGGGATAAACAGACCTTATAGACAGGTTACTATTGACTTTTTGAAGATAATTATGAAATATGGACCAGATTAATCAGAAGCACTATGGAAACAAAGGGATATTGGCATACATGTGTTTGCAAATACATATTACTTAAGCTCAAGGAAATGGATTGAAGTAATGGTTTAGAAGTATAAAAAACAGCAGTTTTCCAGAGAAACACCCAGCAATTGTTTAACATCCCAGAGTAGGTAGGGAACAACTACTACATATATTGCTGGGAGACGAAGGTGGATAAATGTTGGGAAATGTAAGGCAAAATGAGATTAGGAGCCTAACTGATCTTGGTCAGGTCAACAACTGATCCCAGGTCAACAACAACAACAACAAAAATCTTTAATCATATTCTGTCTGCTGCCATAAGAAAGAGAGAAACACATCAAAATGTGTAATAGGTTTCCAAAAATGATTCCAATCCAAGTGTTTAAAATTATAAAAAGAAAAGTCTTGGCACTTAAATGCATAAAATTATTTGAAACACTTCATTTCACAATGATGTTGAATAAATAAAGCATTACTCTCCTTAAGTAAGGCCAGGTGTAGAAACAAATTACTTTTTTTTCTTGCTGGACATTTTAGAGATTCGTGCTTACATAAGATTGTTTCCATATAATACAAAGTGTGGTGGGGATTTGACTATTATTTGGTACTGTGGTCAATATTACATACTCAAGAATTTATTTTTCACATGAATTAATTTATGCAAATTTTAATCTTAGGTGTCTAATACCAGTAAAATTAATTAAATAACTACCAACCATCTTTTCTCTCTTCTAGGTAGACAACATTTATATTGCCAGGAAATATTTAGAATTCTAAAGTTATTCTTGGTTTCCAATCATGTTGCCAAGTAGTATTGGTTGAAAATTTTTTTTCTTTTTTGAATAGTTAACTGTTACTCAGATTTAACTTTGAGCTTGTTTCACGTTCCCTCTCTTCCTTTATATGTAATAAATACAATGAGTCTACTTGTACATACCCCAAGACCCACTTCCTGCTTTCTTACTCCAGAAATAACCATTTGTGGTGGACTGACCACTGGTGGTCAACTTGTAACACCCAGCTGAACTGAATCAGCGTGGTGCTGGGTGTGGAAGGCCCACCTGAGACTGCTGCTGGCCGCAGAAAAGGAGAACTGGAGGGGAAGAGATGTTGCTCTTGGTTCTCCTGGAGGAGCTTGTCACTCTGGCTTTCCTGATATGAACTTGGCTGTTCTCATTGTCACAGGAGCTGGGAACCTTGTTGTCGCTGATCATGGCTGCTGTTCACTTTGGGGGAGCTCTGGTCCTTACATTGGCTCTGGAGGGGAAGATGGTGCACTGTTCAGTCTTCTGGAGAAGCTTGTCACACTGGCTTTCCTGATATGAAGTCTGCTCTTCTCATCATACGAGGAGCTCAAGACCTCGCTGTTGCTGAGGATGGCTGTGATACTTTTTAGGGGAGCTCTGGTTCTTACTTTGAGTGTTGCTTCCTGGCTCCAGTGCAGATCCCTCAGCCTGCTGGCACAGATCCTTCATCCCATGGAACAGACTTTCTGGCTTCCACCACTGACCTTGGGGCCTTCCCAATGCAGATCCTTGAAACAGGCTTGCATAAGACATTGTCATGGGCTCTTGACCTCCAATTGGACTTGTGGGAGGCACTGTGATGGGCTCTAGGTCTTCAGCTGGACTCATGCAGGATGTTGCTGTGGGATCCAGGCCCTCAGCTGGATTCTTTTGGTCTTTAGCGTATGGACAGATTGCCTGCGCTCTTTTGTATTTGACTCTTTGGGTGACTACTATAAAATCATTTTATAAATTATGTGTCCTGTATTAAATTGTTTCCCTCGTAAACCCTGACTACAACATATTATTTTATTTTTTTGTTCTTGTTTGTTCTTGGTTACTTTTCTCTCCTTGCTGAGACAAAATACGAGATGCCCAAAATTAAGGAAGGAAAGGTTTATTTAGCTCACAATTTGTGGAGGTTTCAGTTCATAATCTGCTGGGAGCAAGGCAGGGTGGTGTGGCAAAGGGCAACACTTCAAGGTGGCAGAAGACAGCAAAAGCAGCAAGAGCAAAAGGGGGGCAGTGCAAGCCTCTTTCCTCCCTTATATTGTATGCAGGCTCCTCCCACTCTGGGCGGGTGTAGCACTCACATCATCTTCATGCCGTCCTCTTGCACAGGCTCAGGATGTTTACAAAGTGAGGACCCTGGCTCCCTGCTGAGTCATTTAGTTAAACTTCCAAACTTCTCAAGTTGACACAGTGTATCAATCATTACAGTTTGTATATCATTTTACACGCTTGTACTATTCTGGTGTGTAAGTCAAAATCAATTCTCTATATATCTACTGATGGGTTTTTATGTTGTTTTACCTATATAAATAATACTGAAATCAGCTTTGCAATGTTTTTTCTCATGTACATTCTAGGCATTTACCTAGCAGTAGGATTTCTGGCTGTGTTTATCTTCACCTGTCTATTACTGCAAAATTGCTCTGTACTGTGGCTATACCAAGATATACTTCCATCAGTGTCTGAGAATTTTTGTGCATCTACCTCTTCTGTAAACTCCATACTGTCGGGTTTATGATTTTGCAAAGTTTGTCAGTCTGATAAGTGCTGGGATGAGTGGGTTTTGTTTTAATTTTAATTTTCTTGACCACTAGCCACACTGAGCCCCTCCGCAGATATTTTGTTTCTTTCAGGTGGTTGTGGAAGTTACAGAGAGTGAGTTTTAGGTGCCAAATGTTCTATGGACAGGAGCTGAATCTTTCAAAAGCACCATGGAAATGACTACAAGCTGAGAAGCTGTCAGCAGTGAATAGAAGCAGGAGATAGCTAGTTTCTCTGAGGAGTGAGAATATGAAGTGGCTGGCTTAGAAGTGGCCCTGGGGACCCAGGAGACTTTACCAGAATCATGTTGGCCCGAGAGGGAAGAGAGCGGGAGGGTGTCCACAGAGAGAGCCTGGTTTTCACATAAGGCCCAAGGAGAAGTACAAGACACAGGAGAATCTGTTAGTTGTGGACTGGGAGAACTAGGTATATGGGGAACAATGTGGACAGGAAGTTTGGGGGAAATGGGGTGTGAGGGCTGAAGAGGTTGGTTCTGCTGCGTCTCATAGGTGTATGGAGACCTGCAGTGGTGGGAGGGTCCTCCCTTGAGGTATGGCAGCAACCACTGAGAGGGTTTAGGCTTGTTTTTTTCCACTCATTTTTGGGTCTCCAGGATTAAACATAAGGCCATCACTTGACTCTACATTTTCCTATGTGTCTGGTCATCTAGGAGCTTCAGCTGTCTGCATAACTAGAACCTGTGGCCAGGACCACTTCACAGTCTCTGTTTCTTGAGTAGGGTTTCCCCCAAAAACTCAGAATTAGAACTAAAGTTTTCTAAGGAGTTTCTCTAAAGCATTTAAAAATATTTCTGTTTAAACTATGTAACTATAGGGCCAGGCTATAGCTCAGCAGCACAGCACCTGCCTGGGAAGTGCAAGGTCCTGAGTTTGATTTCCAGTACAAAAAAAAAAGCGATGTAAGCTATGTAACTATGAGTTACTTTCTGGATTAGCTTTCATTAAAAAAATCCTCCCTGGAAAATTTTATTATTTAAATAAGGCTATCCACCGGGATTATATTCTATGTAAACTTCAATTCTGATCGAATTATGGATTGTTCACCTTTACGTGTTGTGTAATGTGTTTACTTTATGCACATTTATCTACAATTAAATGGATATATTTTGCGGTTAGTTACTGGGATTAATACTTGCAAAACCACCCAATATATCAATGCAGTTACTCATAATTTGGAGGAAATTAGTGAAACCTTCTCAAATTTACCAAACAGTCAGTAATGAATTAAGACAAAGGAATTAAGGGTACTTGCTTGGCCCAGGGCCTCAAATCACATGAAGTTGTGAGGATTCTACTTCCATAAGTGGGATTAGCACCCTTATGAAAGGACGGGAGGGTTCCTGTTTGCCCTTCTGCCCTTCTGCCACGTGATAGTGTTTCCTCCTCCACCAGGTGAGGGCGCAATAAGAGATACCAGCTTTGAAGCCAAGAGCAGCCCTCACCAGACCCTGAATCTGCAGTGACTTTATCTTAGACTTCCCAGGCTCTAGAATTGTAAGAAATAAGATAGCTCTTGTTTTAGATGACCCAGTCTAAGGTATTTTGTTGTAGAAGCTTGAACAGACTTAAAACAGCCCACCAGACCCAGAGAACTTTTTCTATGATTTTGCATTTCTATATTAGAAATTATCTTGCCTTGGTGGAAAAGTTGAGCCATGGTCATATGGCCTAAGCATTCCCTATTTTGGACTTTCAGCCCTTCAGAAATTATATTGCAGGACTGTAGAGAGATGTGAGCAGGCTTTTGGTGCCGCAAAAATGTTCATAAGTAAGCAACTGAGCCACAGTTTTATTGGTGAAAATTAGTACTGGCTACCTCAGAAGGACATATTTCTTAGTTTGAAAAGAGCAAGTGTTTCAGAAAAATGTGTCCTTTGTTAACCGACTTGGCTAATCAATTCGCACCGCTGGTTTCAGAAGCAAAATATTTACAAACCACACAGGAATTACTGGGCATCCGTCAAGTGGCCCAAGTGTGTCACATTAGTCCCTTCCTTGGTATTTACAGTGTTTTGAGAGACACAATTCAGTCCACATTATATTTAAGCCTACATTTTAATAAGTCCTGGCATGTAGGACTCTGGTATGTTTTCTTCTGAATTTAGGTTTTTGCCTAATTACTGTATTTCGTTCTTTGGTATTTCTTTACTAGATAACACTACAGCTTAAATGATTCAACCTGATGAATTAGATTATCTTCATATATGGTTCATTGCTTTGACAGATGATTTTTAGCTTCTTGTCTCAGCTAATATGCAGAGATTTTGTATAAATTTCCTACTTTGGCTAAAACAGTCTTGGTATTTTCATTTTTCATTCAGTCCATCATTCAGGTATTTGTTCATTCATCAACAATTTTTTTCTTCTTTGTATCAGGTACTGGTAGGTGCTAGAGACATAAAAATTAATAATGTTTAGACCTCGGCCTTAAATATCTCACAGTCTAGAGGGAGATATAAATATACTCATAGATTTATTATATCAGAGTAAGACAAATGCTATTATAAAGATGGGGGGAAAGGGGCCAGGGCTATGCAGAGCAGGGAGGAAGTAATTCTACTTCTGAGCTAAGTTTTGAAGGAGGGTTAGGCAGTAGAATTAACAAATGACTAAGGAATGACTTTCTGAAAGTATCTAGGAATTGATTATATACTTAGTGTGGTAGGAGTACAATGTACAAGGGAGAGTTAAAATTAGAAAGACATTTTGAGTTCATGTTAGTTATCTATTGCAAAAAAAATAAGTTATTTTACAATTTCTGTGGGTGAGAAGTTTAGGAGCTGCTGAACTGGATAGTTCTGGCTCAGGATCTTGAATGAGGTTCCTGTCAAGACGTAAGCACATCTTAAAGTCCCCTGGCAAATCTTTCTAGAGCTTTCAGTGATAAGAGAGAGGTGTAAATAACAGTGTGTGGTGTTAGGATGGATGTGAAGAGGGGTCAGGGGTACCTAATAAAGAGCTTTGGAGAGTGGAGGGGATACGTTTCCAACATTACCAAATATCTGTCATATATAGTGGTTCATTGGTATCCATGGGCGATAGTTCCAAGATTCCCTACCACTTTTTGTAGGTACCAAAATCTGTGGTGTGCTCAAGGTGTGCACATGGCCGCAAGGTCTCCTTCCAAGGGGACTCACAGTACTGGAAAGTTTAATGCTGGCTTTTGGCAGAAGACTTCAAACTCTCATTTCATGAATCATTCTAGAGTGCTGCTTATGTGTCCTCATGACGTGGTAGTACCTGGCTTCCCCCAGAGTGAGTGATAAAAAAAGGGGGAGAAAAGAAAGAAAGAAAACACATCTTGTATGACTTGGCCATGGGTGTCACACACTTTCATTTTTATATCCTATTGGCTACAAATGTCAGTAAGAGGCAGCAAGAATCATTTGGTGGCCATGGTGGAAAGCAGCTACCACAGGAGCAGGTTGTGAAGTAGTTTGTAAGAACAGTTCAGGAGTTTAGACTTTTAAAAACAATCCTTAGAAAGCCCATGAAGTTTCTTATTTTAAATAACATTTATGAAAGTAATATATGCACATGTAGAAAAATTGGAAAGTATACAAAAACACAAAGAGGCAAAATATCCATCATCTTACCATACAGGCAGGATCATTGTTAACATTTTAGCTAACAATGTTTTTCTCTTATTTATAGGGTTTTGTACCTTTTTTCTTCTTTACTTTTTTGCTATAGTAGAAGATATTTTTATATAATTTTAAAAATCAATGTTTTTTTTAAATTTAAAAGAGGATAGTACATGAGAAACTAACAAACAAAAAAATAGAACCGTAGCAGCATACCAGTATCAGGAACATAAACAAATCAAAGCAAGAACATTCAAAGTGATACAGGGTCTCAAGACAAATTAATACAAATCAACAGTGGTTGTTACATTGCATATCACTATCCTCAACTACATTGCTCAGATTATCTGATGTAAGAATGAAAGTTTGCTCAAACCATTAAAGAGAATAAGAAAATAATTCTTCGATAAAACATGAGAGACAATACAGAGTTTCACTAGACAAGATGGTAGGAGTTCACCATTGTAATTACGTTGCATATTGTTACCTTCAAATCAGTAAGCAACAGGTTTTTAACAGCAGAGTTAAAGGATCTAAACTGAAGTGAGCTTTAGAGAAACGTGTGACAGAGACCAATTAAAAAGTTTGAGAGATAAGGATCTATTGGACCAAATAATGTCAAAGAGTTCAAGATAAGAGAATTAGAAGAAATTTCTGCTCTGGAGATCCATGAAAATCAAGTGGCCAATTGGGATGTTCAGAGTATGGAAGGTAGATTTTTAAAATGACACTAAAATTTCTGGAGCACTACAAAGTTATGTTATGGGCACATGTGGAGTAGGTAAGGGTCTGTGTCTGGAATGTACTGTTGGAGGTGCCTGTGGGACGTAGGTGTCCTATAGCTAGAGAAGAAGACAGTGGAAAGGAAAAGGTTGAAGATACAGGAGAGAGAGGTGTAAATAACAGAGTGTGGTGTTAGGATGGATGTGAAGGGGGTCTAGGGTACCTAATAAAGAGCTTTGGAGAGTGGAGGGGATACATTTCCAACATTACCAAAGATCTGTCATATATAGTGGTTCATTGGTATCCATGCGAGATAGTTCCAAAACTCCATACCACTTTTTGCAGGCACCAAAATCTGTGGTTTCTGAAGTCATTTATAAAAAATGGTGTAGCTTTTGCATAACCCAGACAGTGATGGCAAACCTATGGCACATGTGCTGCAGCAGGCTGTTTGTTATCACTGAAAGCTCTAGAAAGATTTGTTATCACTGTCCTGTCATATCCTCCTGTATACTTTAAATCATTGCTAGATTGTTTATAATACCTAATGCAGTATAAATACTATGCCAATTGATGTTAGACTGCTAGACTGCTAGACTGCTTTGCATCTCATTGAATTTGGTACTAAACACATTTTGATGTGAAAATTTTGTTCCAGTACTCATCATTTCTTTGGTACTCAATGTGCAAGCTAGAACTTGTGAGTGTTGATTGCCTCCTGACTTCTTACCCTTTACAGGGAAAATTATTTGTTTGGTATGTTTTGGTTTTAGTATTCATTCAAAACCTCACAGAACCAGTTAAGGAGAGTGCAAGGTATCACTGTACATGTTTGGTTCAGACACAACACTTTTTCTTTTCCAGAATGTTTTTGATCCATGATTGGCTGAGTCCATGGATATGGAACCTACAGATATGAAAGGCTAACTGTACCAGGCAATGAACATATGTTAGTTCTTTTAACTGTTACATAACACAGTGGGAAAGGGGCTTTTAGCTTCAGGTATTGGAACAGAAATTAGATTCAGTGTGGTTAAATGTCTTGTCAGGATTTCCCAGGTAGTAATAGACGTAGTTCTTCCAGCTAGGTCCAGCACTTCCTGGAGAGTGTAATGAAGAATCTGACTCTGCTTTTGATGTTTGATTGCTGACAGCTTTTAAACCTCACCATCCTCTTACCCCTTCTGCCCTACATCTGGGCAAGCTGATAGGATGGCTTAGATCCTCCTTTCTTTGGTGCTGGTGGAAAGTTTAAACCACACAAGCGCCAGCCCATGCAGGAGAGCCTGCACTTCACCCCAGCCTCTCATCATAGTAAGAGAAAAGCTCTCCTGCTCTCAGGCCAGTTTTGGACTCTCTTTGGGCCCTCCCTGTAGACAGCCTTGCTATGTGAGTAGTCAGTCTTCTCAAACATTCAGTGTCTGTGTGGTAGCTTCAGATGTGCTATTCAAACTAAATTTTGGTTGAGTGTACAGGGTCCATCCTTCTTGGTAGGCTAACATCAACAGTTAATCTTGTGAGCAGGATGTCTGGGAGATGAATACCATCAGACACTGTTCTTCTCCTCCTACCACACAAGGCACAACATTTCTTCCTTTGAGGCATGGATGTTTCCTCTTGTGAAGGGAAAGGTGGATGTATTAATACATAAATTTGAGATAGTGAAGCAGGAGATGAGATTGTTAGAAAGATGAGAATGATAAGTAGGTGGGCTGTTGTAGGGCAGTGAGGCTTGTCACTTGCAAGGGAAAGGATGAAAAAGAGTTGAGAGAGATTCTGGTGTGGGTCCCCTACACATTTGTGGTAAGTCTAATCTGTACAAGTGTTCAATGGACTGAAGGTTGCGCAAATAGCAGCATATAACTTTAGGATATTCATGGACCCTTCTGAAATGGGGATCAAAAGATGAGGGTTGAAAGCTCCTTTGACCCACAAGTTTCAATGAAAATGAAGAACAGGCTTAGTTGGAGGTAGATGGTAGGGAAAAATGTGGATTATAATTAAAGAAAGGGGCTATAAAGTTTTTAGAGTGCAGTTATCTCTGGATGTGGCCAAGGGAGCAGTTGGCTGAAATGAAGAGGATAGAAAGCCATTGGAAGGAGGAATCCAAGTACCCAAGATCTTGAAGGTCAGACATTATCTGACCCACCTATACCTTGCATATTGGAGATATGCAAGGTAATAGAAGTAACTGGCATGCAAGAAAAGAGACCTACATCCTTTATGGTGGCCAGGAGATGATATTGGAACAAGGTTGGGCACCACTGAATGTCTCAGGCCGAAGAAGAAGAAGAAGAAGAAGAAGAAGAAGAAGAAGAAGAAGAAGAAGAAGAAGAAGAAGAAGAAGAAGAAGAAGAAG